>NC_134657.1:2010027-2320075 GCF_030463565.1 Pelecanus crispus | reverse complement strand
AGTGGTTGGTGCCCATCGGGGAGTGCCTGTGCCGGGCCGGCTACGAGAAAGTGGGAGAGAGATGCCAAGGTAGCGCTTGGAGGGGGATAAATAGGGATGGGGGGGGGGGTGAGGAGCCGTGGTTGGGGGGATTTGGGGGGGTCTGAGGACGCCCCAGCTCGGTGCGTGCCAGGGGATAGAAGAGGGGGGGTGGAGAAATGAGGTGTTGGCCCCCAAATTCCCCGTCCTGGATCTTCAGCCTGGAGCATCACTAGTGCAGCGAGCGCGGCAGGGCTCAGAGGGGCGGGCTGGGGGGGGTCCCCGTAATACCAGAAGCTGCAAAATTCGGTGAAACGCCCTCGACCCCCCGCTCTGGGTGCTCGGTGGGGGTGATGCCGCCCCCAAAACCCGCCTGGGTGAGGATGCTGTGGGTGGGGAGGGGGCGATTTGGGGGGGGTCTCGCTGATGCCGTTGTGTGTCCCCAGCTTGTCCCCCCGGCTCCTTCAAGGCCGCGGTGTCCGCGAGCGGCTGCCGGCCCTGCCCGCCCCACACCCTGCCCTCCCCCGCCGCCGCCGCCGCCTGCCCCTGCCAGGACGGCTTCTTCCGCGCCCCCGACGACCCCCCCGACGACCCCTGCACCCGTAAGTGACCTTTTTGGGAGGGGAAACTGAGGCACGGCGCGGCCACCCCACCCCGCCCCGCTCTGACCCCCCTCTCTGCTTCCCCCCTCTCTTCCAGGTCCCCCCTCGCCCCCCCAGGGTGTCACGGCCGTGGGGCTGGGGGCCGCGGTGCAGCTACGTTGGTCCCCCCCCGCCGACCCAGGTGGCCGCGGGGACGTCACCTACAGCGTCACCTGCGAGCAGTGCTGGCCGGAGAGCGGGGAGTGCCGTCCCTGCGACGGGGGGGTCCGCTATTCGCAGCCCCCCCGGGGGTTGACAGCGACGGGGGTCACCGTCACCGACCTGGAGCCGCACGTCAACTACACCTTCACCGTCGAAGCCCGGAACGGGGTGTCACCCTACAGCCACCACCGTAGCGTGGCCACCGCCACCATCAGCGTCAACCAGACGGGTAAGGGGCTGCCGGCGTCCCCCCCTGCCTTCCCCCCCCGTCATGGGGACACCTCTGCGACATCCCTGTCCCCATGGCAGAGCCGCCCCGGGTGACATCGGTGAGCCTGGATGGACGGACGGCCACCAGCTTGGTGCTCTCCTGGACGGTGCCACTGCGGCAGCAGAGTCGGGTCTGGAAGTACGAGGTCACCTACAGCAAGAAGGTGCGTCCCGTGTCACGGCTTCAGCCTACCGCCCCCAAAATCCATCCCCCCGATCCGGGTCACCCCCCGATCCAGGTCACCCCTCCATCCGTGTCCCCACCCACGTCACCTCCATCCACATCACCCCTCCATCCGTGTCACCTCCATCCTTGTCCCCACCCATGTCACCTCCATCCATGTCACCTCCATCCATATCACCCCTCCATCCACATCACCTCCATCCTTGTCTCCACCCATGTCACCTCCATCCACATCACCCCTCCATCCGTGTCACCTCCATCCATGTCACCTCCATTCTTGCCTCCATCTGTGTCACCTCCTCCATCCATGTCACCTCAATCCTTGTCCCCACCCGTGTCACCTCCATCCACATCACCCCTCCATCTGTGTCACCTCCATCCATGTCCCCACCCATGTCACCTCCATCCTTGTCCCCACCTGTGTCACCTCCATCCACATCACCCCTCCATCCCTGTCACCTCCATCCCTGTCACCTCCATCCCTGCCTCCATCTGTCACCCCCTCCATCCGTGTCACCTCCATCCTTGTCCCCACCCACATCACCTCCATCCACATCACCCCTCCATCTGTCACCTCCATCCATGTCCCCACCCACGTCACCTCCATCCTTGCCTCCATCTGTCACCCCTCCATCCACGTCACCTCAGTCCTTGTCCCCACCCATGTCACTTCCATCCACATCACCCCTCCATCCGTGTCACCTCCATCCGTGTCACCTCCATCCATGTCACCTCCATCCTTGTCCCCACCCACGTCACCTCCATCCTTGCTTCCATCCGTGTCACCTCCACCTGTGTCACCTCCATCCATGTCCCCAGGTGGACGAGAACAGCTACTCGGTGCTGCGCTGCGAGGGCACCTCCGTCACCCTCCCCAAGTTGTCCCCTGCCACCGCCTACGTAGTGCGGGTCCAGGCTCTCACCCAGGACGGCCACGGCGCCTACAGTCCCCAGCACGAGTTCGAGACCCTGCCCGAGGGTGAGGACCAAGGGGAGGGCAGGAGTTTGGGGTGGGGGGTCTGGGGGTGCATCGTTCACCCCAACCCCCCCCCGAATTGTCCCCGCAGGCGCTGAGGCCATGGCATCTGCCGCCGTCATCAGCGGCTCCGTCTCTGGTGTCATCTTCGTCGTCCTCCTCTTGGCCGCTCTCCTCTACGTCCTCCGGCGGTAAGGAGATACCCCCCCCCCAAAAAAAACCCCAAAAAATCCCAAAATACCATCTTTCCACCACCAAAGATGGGCAAGGAGTGATTTTTGGGGGGGGAGGGGACACACAAAACGCTGTTTTTCCCCAGGAAGAGGAGGTCACGGCCACGCCAGTCTGCCGAGGACGTCTACTTCTCCAAGTCAGGTGAGCAATGGGATGGGTCAACGGGGATGGGTGGGGGGTGACATGGGTGCTGACCCCTCCCGCGCCACCCCATAGACCAGCTGAAGCCCCTCAAGACCTACGTTGACCCACACACCTACGAAGACCCCAACCAAGCCATGCTCAAGTTCACCACCGAGATCCCTCCATCCTCCATCACCCGCCAGAAGGTCATCGGCGCCGGTAGGTCCTCGACGGCTTCGTCACCCCAAAGACACCCCAAAGTTGGACCAGGGTGGGGGGTTAAACGTCCCCCCTTCCTCCGAGCAGGTGAATTTGGGGAGGTCTACAAGGGCACCCTGAAGCGTGGGAAGAAGGAGGTGCCGGTGGCCATCAAGACCTTGAAGGTGGGCTACACGGAGAAGCAACGGGTGGACTTCTTGAGCGAAGCCACCATCATGGGCCAGTTCTGCCACCACAACATCATCCGCCTGGAAGGGGTCGTCTCCAAGTGTAAGTGTCCCATTCCCGCCCCCCCCCCCCCCCCCCCCCCCCGAAAAAAACCCAATCACCCTGCAAAACACCCCCAAAAAAAGGCTATATAAAAATAGAGTGTTTTGAGAAACGTCGCGTGGGGGGTTGGGTGTGTTTTTTGGGGGTTGGGGGTTTTTCGTGGGTTTTGGGGAGGTTGGGGGGTTTTGGGCCTTTTTTTTTTTTGGTTCTGGGGGGATTGGGGGGCATGTGTTTTGGTGTTATTCTGGAGGGGGGGATTTTTGGGTTGTTTGGGGGGTTTTTAACCTGTTTTGGATCTTTTTTTTTGTACAGACAAGCCCTTCATGATCATCACGGAGTACATGGAGAACGGCGCGCTGGATAAATTCCTACGGGTAGGTGAAGCGTGGCGGCAACGTCCGCCCCCGGGCAAGGATTACCGGGTGGTGGAACCACCAAAACCCACCACGGAAGGTGGGACGAGAGATGGATTTGAAGCCGGATTCTTCCCTTTTCCCAGGAAAAAGAGGGGGAATTTGGCGTCATCCAGCTGGTGGGGATGTTGAGGGGCATCGCTGCCGGCATGAAGTACTTGGCCAACATGAATTACGTCCACCGGGATCTGGCCGCCCGGAACATCTTGGTGAACAGCAACCTGGTGTGCAAGGTGTCCGATTTTGGGCTTTCAAGGGTGTTGGAAGACGACCCTGAAGCCACCTACACCACCAGTGTAAGTGCCACCAAGGTGGGGTGGTTGGCCGTGGCGGGTTTTTGGGGTTTTTTTTGGGGGGTGCAGAGTTGAGCCCAATGTTGTCGCAGGGTGGGAAGATCCCCATCCGTTGGACGGCACCCGAAGCCATCTCCTACCGCAAGTTCACCTCCGCCAGCGACGTCTGGAGCTACGGCATCGTCATGTGGGAGGTGATGTCCTACGGCGAGCGACCGTACTGGGAGCTCTCCAACCACGAGGTGAGCGTCCACCCGCCTCCAACACCAATTTTTGGGGGGGTTCTTGCAAACGGACAGCTTTTTTAAGGGAGCGCCGCCCAACCTTCCTCCTCCTCGTAGGTGATGAAGGCCATCAACGAGGGCTTCCGCCTCCCCGCCCCCCTGGATTGCCCCTCCGCCATCTACCAGCTGATGATGCAGTGCTGGCAGCAGGAGCGCAGCCGGCGCCCCAAATTCGCCGATATCGTCAGCATCCTCGACAAGCTCATCCGCGCCCCCGAGTCCCTCAAGGCGCTGGCGGACTTCGACCCCCGGTGAGCTACGGAGAGAGCCGGCACGGGGCGGGGAGGAAAACGGGGGTGCAGTTTGCGGCATTGCACTCTCGCGTGCTCTTGTGCGCCTCGGCACCTTTGCCTCGCTTTTTGCATCTCCGCATATTTTTTTTTTTTTTTTTTTTGCATCGTTTTGGGCAGGTTTGCATTCTCGCGCTCCTTTTTGCATCTTGGCGTGCTCGCCTTGCTTTTTTGCGCCGCTGCATTTTTGTGTTTGGTTTTTGCACCGCTGCATTCTTGCGCTCTTTTTGTGTCTTTGCATTCCTGCATTGCTTTGTGCATCTCTGCATTCTTGCACTTTATTGCATCTCTGCATTCTTGCGCTCTTTTTGTGTCTTTGCATTCCTGCATTGCTCTTTGCATCTCTGCATTCTTGTGCTCTTTTTTGCCTTCTTGCATTGCTTTGTGCATCTCTGCTTTTTTTTTTTATTTGCATTGCTTTGTGCATCTTTTTATTCTTGCACTTCTTTGTTACATCTCTGCATTCTTGCACTCTCTTTTGCGTCTTTGCATTCTTGCACTCTTTTTTTGCATTATTGCATTGCTTTGTGCATCTCTGCATTCTTGCACTCATTTTTGCGTCTTTGCGTTCTTGCGTTGCCTTTTGCATCTCTGCATGTTTTTGCATTGCTTTGTGCATCCTTGCATTCTTGCACTCTTCTTCACCTTTGCGTTATTGCATTGCTTTTTGCATCTCTGCTTTTTTTTGTTGTCGTTGCATTGCTTTCTGCACCTTTGCATTCTTGCACCTTTGCATTCTTGCATGCTCTTCTGCATCTTGGCATTCCTACGCTCCTTTTTGCGTCTTTGCTTTTTTTTTTTTTGCATTGGTTTTGCATTCTCGCAGTGCTTCTCGCCTCTCAGCGTTCTTGCGCTCTTTTTTGCACCCTTGCACGCTTGCATTGCTCTTTGCGTCTCTGCATTCTTGCACACTTCTTTGCATCAGTGCTTTTTTTTTTTAATTCATTTCACCGTTTTATATTATTGCATTCTTTTCTACATCCTTGCATTTTTTAATTGGTTTTGCATTCTTGCGTTCCTTTCTGCTTCTTTGCATCGGTGCGGTTTAGCTTTTTCTTTTCCCTTCGGCACTTTCTTGTTTGTGTCTTGCTTTTTAGCATTCTTGCCTTATTTTCTGCTCTTCCACTTTTTGCATTACTCCTTGCGTCTTCACATTTCTGCATTCTTGTTTACAGCTGGGCGCTTTTGCATCGCCTCTCACTTTTTTTTTTTGCACTATTTGCGTCACACTTTTGCTTTCTTGTATTCCCTTTGGCACTGGACTTTTGCCGTTACTTTTCCCATCTTTGCACTGGGGCGTTGTTTCCTGCATCTTTACATTTCAGTCTTGCTTTTTTGCATTTGTGCGTTTGGGGGTTTTTTGCCTCTTTCAATTTTTGCATGATTTTTTGCATCCTTCCATTTCTGCATTGCTTTTTGTATCCTTCCTTTTTTTTGCATCCTTCCTTTTTCTTTTTTCTTCATGATTTTTTGCATCCTTCCTTTCTTGCATCGTTTTTTGCATCCTTCCGTTTTCACATCTTTTTTTTGCATCCTTCCTTCCTTTTTTTTTTGCATCCTTCCTTTTTTTCTTTTTGCGTGGTTTTTTGCATCCTTCCATTTTCACATCTTTTTTTTTGCATCCTTCCATTTTTTTGCATGATTTTTTGCACCCTTCCACTTCCGCATCCATTTTTGCATCGTTTTTTGCATCCTTCCTTTTTCTTTTTTTTTTTTTGTATCCTTCCATTGTTTTGCATGATTTTTTGCATCCTTCCATTTCTGCGTTGCTTTTTGCATCCTTCCTTTTTTTTTTTCATCCTTCCATTTTTTTGCATGATTGTTTGCATCCTTCCATTTCTGCATTGCTTTTTGCATCTTTCCTTTCTTGCATCATTTTTTTCATCCTTCTTTTTTTTCTTTTTTTTCCTTCATCCTTCCCTTTTTTTGCATCCTTCCCTTTCTGCATTATTTCTTCGCACCGTCCCATTCCTGCAGCACTGGTGACCCCCCCGTTTCTCGCCCCCCAGGGTCTCCATCCGGCTGCCCAGCACCAGCGGCTCGGAGGGCGTCCCCTTCCGCTCCGTCCCCGAGTGGCTGGAGTCCATCAGGATGCCCCAGTACACGGAGCACTTCATGGCCTCGGGCTACAGCACCATCGAGAAGGTCCTGCAGATGACCAGCGAGTGAGTCCCTGTCCCCGTGGTGTCCCCGTGGTGTCCCTGTGGTGTCCCCATGCCATCCCCTTGGTATTCCCATGCCGTGTCCCCATGCCGTGTCCCCATGCCGTGTCCCCATGGTGTCCTCATGCCATCCCCTTGGTGTCCCCATGGTGTGTCCCCATACCATGTCCCCATAGTGTCACCATACCATCCCCATGGTGTCCCTAGGGTATTCCCATACCATCCCCATGGTGTCCCCATACCCTGTCTCCATGCTGTCCCCATGGTGTGTCCCCATGCCATCCCCTTGGTATCCCCATGCCATCCCCTTGGTGTCCCCATGCCATGTCCCCACGGTGTCACCATACCATCCCCACAATATTCCCATACCATCCCCTTGGTATCCCCATACCATGTCCCCATACCATCCCCTCGGTGTCACCATACCATCCCCACGGTGTCCCCATACCATGTCCCCACACCATCCCCTTGGTGTCCCCATGGTGTGTCCCCATACCATGTCCCCACACCATCCCCACGGTGTCCCCATATCATGTCCCCATACCATGCCCCTGGTGTCCCCTTGGTATCCCCATACCATGTCCCCATACCATCCCCTCGGTG
Source organism: Pelecanus crispus (assembly GCF_030463565.1). Lineage (NCBI taxonomy): Eukaryota > Metazoa > Chordata > Aves > Pelecaniformes > Pelecanidae > Pelecanus > Pelecanus crispus. Next base: position 2,312,933 of record NC_134657.1, on the reverse strand, counting down.
TCCCCATGGTGTGTCCCCACAGTGTCCCTGTACTATCCCCATGGTGTCCCCTTGATGTCCCCATACCATGTCCTCATGGTATGTCCCTATGCCATCCCCTTGGTGTCCCCACACTGTCACCATACCACTCCCCATACCATGTCCCCTTGGTGTCCCCATACCATGTCCTCATGGTGTGTCCCCAAACTGTCCCCATGGTGTGTCCTCATAGTGTCCCCACAGTGTCCCCACGGTGTCCCCATACCATCCCCATGGTGTGTCCCCATACTGTCCCCATGGTGTCCCCACAGTGTGTCCCCTTGGTGTCCCTGTACCATCCCCATAGTGTGTCCCCACGGTGTCCCCATGCCATCCCCATAGTGTGTCCCCATGGTGTCCCCATGGTGTCCCCATGGTGTACCCATACCATCCCCACGGTGTGTCCCCTTGGTGTCCCCATGCTGTCCCCACGGTGTCCCCATGGTGTCTCCATACCGTCCCCATGGTGTGTCCCCATGGTGTCCCCATACCGTCCCCATGGTGTGTCCCCATGGTGTACCCATACCATCCCCACGGTGTGTCCCCTTGGTGTCCCCATGCTGTCCCCACGATGTGTCCCCATGGTGTCCCCATACCGTCCCCATGGTGTCCCCATACCGTCCCCTTGGTGTCCCCTTGGTGTACCCATACCATCCCCACGGTGTGTCCCCACAGTGTGTCCCCTTGGTGTCCCCTTGGTGTCCCCATGGTGTGTCCCCATGGTGTCCCCACGGTGTCTCCATACCATCCCCACAGTGTGTCCCCACAGTGTCCCCATGCCATCCCCACGGTGTGTCCCCTTGGTGTCCCCTTGGTGTCCCCATGCTGTCCCCACGGTGTCCCCATGGTGTCTCCATACCATCCCCACAATGTGTCCCCATGGTGTCCCCATACTGTCCCCATGGTGTCTCCATACCATCCCCACGATGTGTCCCCATGGTGTCCCCATACTGTCCCCATGGTGTCTCCATACCGTCCCCATGGTGTGTCCCCTTGGTGTCCCCATGCTGTCCCCACGATGTGTCCCCATACCGTCCCCATGGTGTCCCCATACCGTCCCCTTGGTGTCCCCTTGGTGTACCCATACCATCCCCACGGTGTGTCCCCACAGTGTGTCCCCTTGGTGTCCCCTTGGTGTCCCCATGGTGTGTCCCCTTGGTGTCCCCTTGGTGTCCCCATGGTGTGTCCCCATGGTGTCCCCACGGTGTCTCCATACCATCCCCACAGTGTGTCCCCACAGTGTCCCCATGCCATCCCCACGGTGTGTCCCCTTGGTGTCCCCATGCTGTCCCCACGGTGTCCCCATGGTGTCTCCATACCATCCCCACAATGTGTCCCCATGGTGTCCCCATACTGTCCCCATGGTGTCTCCATACCATCCCCACGATGTGTCCCCATGGTGTCCCCATACTGTTCCCATGGTGTCTCCATACCGTCCCCATGGTGTGTCCCCTTGGTGTCCCCATGCTGTCCCCACGATGTGTCCCCATGGTGTCCCCATACCGTCCCCATGGTGTCCCCATACCATCCCCTTGGTGTCCCCTTGGTGTACCCATACCATCCCCACGGTGTGTCCCCACGGTGTGTCCCCTTGGTGTCCCCTTGGTGTCCCCATGGTGTGTCCCCATGGTGTCCCCACGGTGTCTCCATACCATCCCCACAGTGTGTCCCCACAGTGTCCCCATGCCATCCCCACGGTGTGTCCCCTTGGTGTCCCCTTGGTGTCCCCATGCTGTCCCCACGGTGTCCCCATGGTGTCTCCATACCATCCCCACAATGTGTCCCCATGGTGTCCCCATACTGTCCCCATGGTGTCTCCATACCATCCCCACGATGTGTCCCCATGGTGTCCCCATACTGTCCCCATGGTGTCTCCATACCGTCCCCATGGTGTGTCCCCTTGGTGTCCCCATGCTGTCCCCACGATGTGTCCCCATGGTGTCCCCATACCGTCCCCATGGTGTCCCCATACCGTCCCCTTGGTGTCCCCTTGGTGTACCCATACCATCCCCACGGTGTGTCCCCATGGTGTGTCCCCACAGTGTGTCCCCATGGTGTCCCCACGGTGTCTCCATACCATCCCCACGGTGTGTCCCCATGGTGTACCCATACCATCCCCACGGTGTGTCCCCATGGTGTACCCATACCGTCTCCACGGTGTGTCCCCTTGGTGTCCCCATGCCATCCCCACAGTGTCCCCAAGCCGTCCCCCTTCCGCCCCCCGCGCTGTCCCCTCGGGCTCCCATGGGGACAGGGACGTGCTGGGAAAAGAAACCGCTTCCGTGGCGTTGGCGGCGTTGGCCCGAGGGAGGGGATAAAATTAGACGTTCCCTGGCCGGGATCCGGCCGGAGCGGTCGGGGGGGGGCCGCGTCCGGCGCCCGTCCCCCGGGAACGGCCGTGATGGTCCCCAAAAACGGGGGACGCTCCGGGCTGGGTCCAGCTCTTTTGGGGGGGGGGGGGGGGGTGTTGGGGCTGGATCCTGCCCCAGGGAATGCTCTGTGCCCCCCCCAGAACCCCTCTCCCACCTGGACCCTTTTCGGGCTCTTTTCACCCCAAAAACCTTTATAATTTTTTAATTTCCCCCTTATTTCCAGCGACATCAAGAAAATCGGGGTGCGTTTGCCGGGGCACCAGAAGCGCATCGCCTACAGCCTGCTGGGGCTGCAGGAGCAGGCCGGCGCCGGGGGGGTCCCCATGTGACCCCCCCCCGCGCCCCCCAAAATACTTGAAATGAACCAAATGAAGACACCCCCCCTCCTCCCCGAGGGGTTTATTTATTATTTCTATTATTATTAAGGTGGTTTTTTTTTTATATAGTATTATTCTTCTCATCCCCGGGGTTGGGGACCAAACGGGTGTCACCCCCATCCTCCCCTCTCCCAAAAAAAAAAAAAAAAAAAAGAAAATTAAAATTTCAAGCTCATTTTGGGCTGGGGGGTGCTTTGGGGGGTTTCCTCCCTTTTTTTTTTCCACATTTCAAGAAAAAAAAAAAAAAAAGGGCTCAGCCCCAAAACTGGCTTATTTTTGCTTTTTTTTTTTTTTTTTTTTCTCCCTATTTATTCCTCTCCCTCCGGGTTTTTGGGTGTTGGTTTGGGGTTTTTTTTCCCCCCCCTTAACGCGGATCTGCCAGTGTTACCTTTTATTTTTTAACCTAATTTATTCTATTTTTGTATATTTATTGCGAGAAAGCAAAGGTCGTGTCAGATTTGAGAGAGCAAAAAAGGGGGAAAACTCAAAAAAAAAAAACCAACCCCCCAAAAAAACCCGGATCCCTTTTTTCCCCCCCTTTTTTCATAAATTTTCACAGGTTTGGGGGATTTTTGTGGGGTTTTGAATCAAATAAAAATGTGCTTTTTTTTTTTTTTTCTGTATTATTGTCATTTCCCACTGGCTTGCAGGGATTGCAGGAATTTGGGGGGGGGGGCAAGGGGGGGGGGGGGGGGCTTTTCCGCCTGGTTTTTAAGGGGGTTTAAGGGGTTTTAAGGGTGGGGTTTAAGGGGTTTTTAAAGGATTTTTAAGAGGTTTTAAAGGATTTTTAAGGCTTTTTTTTTTTTTTTATAAAAAGGGTTTAAGGGGGTGTTTAAGGGGTTTTTAAGGGGGTTTAGGATTTTTTTAAGGGGGTTTAGGGGGTTTTTAAGGGGTTTTAGGATTTTTTTAAGGGGAGTTAATGGGTTTTTAAGGGGGTTGTTAAGGCAGTTTAAGTGTATTTTAAGGATGTTTTTTTTTTTTTTTAAGGGGGAGTTTTAAGTGGGGGGTTTAAGGGGGTGTTCTTAAGGTTTTTGGGGTTTTTTTTTGGGGGGGGGGGTGGTTAAAGGGGTTTCACGCAGCTCGAGGAGCATTTCCCATCCGGGGCCTCTTTTCCTCAGCAAAACCCACGAGGAATTTGGCTTTTTTATCGCCCGCCGCTCCCCCACAGCCAAACCCCAGCCGTGGCGGCAGCGGGGCCGGCTGCCCGGTGCCTGCAAATAACCGGGTGGAAAAAAAGCCGGAAAAAGGTTTGGGTTTTTTTTTTCTCCCCCAAAAAACCATAAAAAAGCAGGGGATGGTTCGGGGGGGGCAGCCTCTTGCTGCAGCAGGCGCCGTTTGGGTGGGTTTCACCCAATTTCCAGGTGTTTGCGCCTGTGGATGCCCCATGCGTGTCACGAGTTTGCCGGTCTCAGCCCCACCGCCGGTCCCGGTTCAAAGTCCGGCAGCACCCAGGAAGGAGCCGGGGCGGGTGCGGGGAGGGGGGGGAACACCGGATTTGGGTGTGTGGCGGCACCCGCCAGCACCTTATCTCTGTTTGCTTACACAGGGCTGGGGCAGGGCGATGGGGAAACTGAGGCACGGGGTGAGCGGGGCCTTTGGGGTGCCACCCCGGCGCCTGGCTGGGTTTTGGGGAAACTCCTGCCCTAATCCCTGCGGGAGCGGGGTGGGGTGATGGCCAGGGGTGGGGGCATCGCCCATGGGTGCTACGGTCCCCATGCCATGGAGAACCCTCCGTGGGCAATGTGGGTGCTGTGCTCCCATCGCCCCACCGAGCACCCGCCGTGGGCGATACGGGTGCTGCGGTCCCCACACCCCACTCATCATCCTTCCCAAGTGACGTGGGTGCTGTGGTCCCCTCACCCTACGAGGACCCCCACCTCGCTGAGCACCCTCCGTGGGTGCTGCAGCCCCCTCCCCATGGTCCCATCGCCCCACCGAGCACCTTCCATGGGTGATATGGGTGCTGCAGTCCCCACACCCCACTGAGCATCACCCAAGTGACGTGGGTGCTGTGGTCCCCTCACCCTATGAGGACCCCCACCTTGCTGAGCACCCTCCACGGGTGCTGCGGCCCCCTCCCCATGCTCCCATCGCCCCACCGAGCACCCTCCATGGGCGATATGGGTGCTGCGGTCCCCACACCCCACTGAGCATCACCCAAGTGACGTGGGTGCTGTGGTCCCATCACCCTACGAGGACCCCCCCCCCCCCCCACCACCTCATTGAGCACCCTCCGTGGGTGCCATGGGCCCCCTCCCTACAACCCTATCACCCCACTGAGTACCTTCCATGGGTGACACGGGTGCTGCGGTCCCCACTGAGCACCCAAGCACCCTCCGTGGGTGCTCTGGTCCCCCTCCCCACGCTCCCCTCACCCCACCGAGCACCCTCCGTGGGGCACACGGGTGCTGCAGCCCATCCCTGCTCCCAGCACCCATCCCAGCACCCATCCCAGCGCCTCTCCCATCACCCGCCCCGCTTTTGGGGTGTCTCCCCGGCGCTGACCCCGCTTCACCTCTCCTCCGGCTTGGCCCGGGCATGCCCGCCTCACCCAACCTGCCCCACCGGGCTTAATTACCCCGGCGGGCTTAATTACAATTTCGTTAGCACCTGCCGCGCCCTCCGCCCCCCCAAAAAAACACTGCGCCCCAGTTTGGGGAGGCCCAAAGAGCTGGGGGGGGGGGGGGTCAGCCCCCCATTTCCTCCAGGATTTTGGGGTCACAAAACACCCACCACCCTTATTAATTGCAATAATTAAGGCTAATTATGCATCAATAATTATTAAGGGGGGGGGGGGTCCCTGGGGAGGCAGGTCGCTGAGATTGGGACACTTCAGTGTGTGTCCTGGGGCTGGGTGCAATTTTGGGGGTGATTTTTTTTTGGGGGGGGAGCGGGTTGAGCGCTGCTGTGGGGTATGGGGGGGGTGACAGCCCCCAAAATGAGCCCCATGGGGCTGGAGGAGGAGGAGGAGGAGGAAGCATTGACAGCTTGATGTATTTAATGTGCACTCTGCCGAGAACCGGCCCAGACACCGGGGTTCCCCCGGGGGTGGGGGGACACCCACATCACCCGGGGGGGGGGGGTCAGGACCCCCACTTTCCATGGGTGACATCCCTGGGGAGGGGGACCTTGCGGTCCCCAAATATCAACACTTGGGGTTGGCGAGCTCCTCGATCGCTCTCCGCAGCTGCAAGGGGACAGAGGAGGTGGGTTGGGGTCCTGTCCCCCCACCTTGTCACCCCCCGCAGCTGCAAGGGGACAGAGGAGGTGGGTTGGGGTCCTGTCCCCCCGCTGTCACCCCCCGCAGCTGCAAGGGGACAGAGGAGGTGGGTTGGGGTCCTGTCCCCCCGCTGTCACCCCCCGCAGCTGCAAGGGGACAGAGGAGGTGGGTTGGGGTCCTGTCCCCCCACCTTGTCACCCCCCGCAGCTGCAAGGGGACAGAGGAGGTGGGTTGGGGTCCTGTCCCCCCGCTGTCACCCCCCGCAGCTGCAAGGGGACAGAGGAGGTGGGTTGGGGTCCTGTCCCCCCCCCTTGCCACCCCTTTATCCCCCCCCTCACCTCCACCCGGCTGACAGCTCCCACCAGCTCCCCGAAGCGGGTGACGAAGATGCGCTGCAGCTTCAGCAGCTCGAAGAGGTGATGGGCCTTGGGGGGGTGACAACGGGGGGGACACGTGGGGACAAAGCCACCCCCGCCACGTCCCCTTGCCGTGACACAGAGCTTTGGGGGGGGGTTTGGTGGCTCCCGGCCCCATCACAATGTGTGTCCCCCCCACCCAAACCTGGTGCAGGGAGGTCCACGGCGAGAGCTGGAGCATGATGGGCTCAATGGCGCAGTTGTCCCCAAGCGTCCCCGTGGTGGCCAGCTTGGGGAAGGTGATGTGTTAATTTTTGGGTGGAAAAACAGCTTTTTTGAGGTGCGGCGGGGTGTTCACCCCCCCCCCCCCCCATTTACCTTGTCCCCCGGGGGTGCCTGGGGATGCTGGTGGCTCTGGAGGAAGGCGACCAGCCGGGCTCTGCTGATGGTGCCCACCAGCGTGGGTGACCCTGAGGGACGGGGACAAGCCCGGTGACGTCCCCCCCGCTGGTGCGGTGACCACCCCAACACCCCCAACACCCCACACCCCACCTGCGCTCTCCACCACGGGGTATTCGGCATCGGCGGAGGCATCCAAGGCCACCAGCACCTCCTCGAAGCCACCAGCCTTGGTCAAAGCCACCACCCGGCGCTCCATGAACTCCTCCACCACCACTTGGTAGGACCTGGTGAGCCATAAAAACGCCCAAATTCCCATCGTTTCGCAGCAAATCACCCCAAAATATGGGCGTTTGGGAAGGGGGGGGGGGGTGCCTTACGCCATGTGCCGGCTGCGGATGGGGGGCAGGTAGGGCAGCTTCTTGACGATGATGGTGCCGTCGTAGAAGGACGGTTGATGCTTTTGGGTGATGGCGTTGGCCACCAGCACGGCCAGGACAACGGGGAGGACGTGGCCCAGGTGACCGGTGACCTCGCACACCAGCAAAGCCGTGGAGATGGCATGAGTCACTGAGCCCGAAAAAGCGGCTGCGCCTGGCGTGGAGAAGCGGGGAGGGGGTGTGGGTGTATGGGGGGGTGGGGGGGTGTCCCCCCCCACCCATGGGTGTCCCACTCACCGGCCAGGGCGTAGCCACCGGGGATGACGGGGCGCGGGTCCCCCTCCGAACGGAGGCCACGGGGGAAGAGCAGGGCCACCGTCTCCCCCAGCAAGCGCCCGATGGCGGCTCCTAAAATGATGGGGGGAGAGGGGGGGAAGGTGGGGAGACACCAGCAGCCCCCCCCCGCCCCAAAAATGGTGCAGCTGAAGGCGCCCACCCTCCTGCAGCCCCCATGGGGCTGGATGCAATCCCTGTACCCGCCCCCAGGGCTGGATCCCCCCCCCAAGGCTGGATCCCACCCCCAGGGCTGGATGCAATCCCTGTACCCCCCCCAGGGCTGGATACAACCCCCACATGCCCCCACCCCAGTACTGGATCCCCCCCTCCCCAGTGCTGGATCCCCCCCCCAGGGCTGGATGCAATCCCTGTACCCCCCCCAGGGCTGGATCCCCCCCAGGTCTGGACCCCGCCCCCAAGGGCTGGATTCCCCCCCTCCAAGGGCTGGATCCCCCCCCCAGGACTGGATGCAATCCCTGTACCCCCCCCAGGGCTGGATCCCCCCCGCCAAGGCTGGATCCCACCCCCAGGGCTGGATCCCTCCCCCCCCCCCAGGGCTGGATACAATCCCTGTACCCCTCCCAGGGCTGGATCCCCCCCCAGGGCTGGATCCCCCCCCCCCCCCAGGGCTGGATCCCATCCCCCAAAGGCTGGATGCAACCCCTGGATCCCCCCCCCAGGGCTGGATCCCCCCCTCCCCAGGGCTGGATCCCCCCCTCAGGGCTGGATGCAATCCCTGTACCCCCCCCCAGGGCTGGATCCCCCCCCAGGTCTGGACCCCGCCCCCAAGGGCTGGATTCCCCCCCTCCAAGGGCTGGATTCCCCCCACCCCAAAGGGCTGGATGCAACCCTTGTCCCCCCACTCCAAGGGCTGGGTGCCCCACCTGTGTCCCCCCAAGGCTGGCTGTCCCCCCTGTCCCCCCCCTGTATGCCCCCCCCAGGGCTAGCTGTCCCCCCTGTGCCCCCTTCCCCAGGACTAGCTGTCCTCCCAGACCTGGCTGTCCCCTCTGTGTTCCCCCCCAGAGCTGGGTGTCCCCCCCAGGACTGGCTGCCCCCCCCCGTGTGTCCCCCCAGGGCTGGCTGCCCCCCCCCCCGTGTCCCCCCAGAACTAGCTGTCCCCCCCAGGGCTGGCTGCCCCCTCCTGTGTCCCCCCCAGGGCTGGCTGTACCCCTGTGTCCCCCCAGAACTAGCTGTCCCCCCCCAAGGCTGGCTGCCCCCACCCCGTATCCCCCCCAGGGCTGGCTGCCCCCCCCCCCGTGTGTGTCCCCAGGGCTGGCTGCCCCCCCCGTGTCCCCCCCAGGGCTGGCTGTCCCCCCTGTGTCCCCCCAGAACTAGCTGTCCCCCCCAAGGCTGGCTGCCCCCACCCCATGTCCCCCCCAAGGCTGGCTGCCCCCCCCCGTGTGTGTCCCCAGGGCTGGCTGTCCCCCCTGTATGCCCCCCCAGAACTAGCTGTCCCCCCCAAGGCTGGCTGCCCCCACCCCATGTCCCCCCCAAGGCTGGCTGCCCCCCCCCCCCCGTGTGTGTCCCCAGGGCTGGCTGTCCCCCCTGTATGCCCCCCAGGGCTGGCTGTCCCCCCTGTGTCCCCCCAGAACTAGCTGCCCCCCCCCAAGGCTGGCTGCTCCCACCCCGTGTCCCCCCCAGGGCTGGCTGTCCCCAGGGCTGGGTGTCCCCCCCCAGGGCTGGGCATCCCCCCGTCCCCGGCCAGTGGACGCCCAGACTCACCGTAGATGAAGATGGGCATGAAGTAGCCAGCGGGCAAGGGCAGGGTGGTGGCCAGGATCAGCATCCAAAACTGGGGGGGGGGAGGCAGAGGCCCAGCCGAAAGCCGGGGGGGGTCATCCCCATGGGGACACCATCTCCTGGGGGGGGGCACAGGGCCCGGGGGGCCGTGGCTACCTTCATCAGGAGGAAGAAGGCCAAGGTGCCGAAGATGGTGACGGCGGGGTGGCACCACTCCTGCCAGAGCCCCCCGGCGTCCACGCCAGGGCCGCCAGCCACCAAGGAGGCATTGGGGACCAGCGCGCCCCAAGTGCGGTTGTCAAAAAGGGAGGTGAGGTACTCCTTCATGGTGAGCTGGACGGACGGACAGACACCCTGAGCACGCCTTGGGGTGGCCTGGGGACCCCCGCGCCCCCCCCAAACTCACCCTGGAGGCCATCAGCTGCCCCAGCCCGGGTGGGAAGGTGACGGAGGCGAGGAGCAGCACCACCAGCACCGTGTAGACAGGCTTGCTGCAGGGGGCAGAGGCAGGGCTGGGGGCGCGGGGACAGACAGACGGACAGACGGGGTGCGTGGGGTGGACACAGGGGATGCCCAGGGTGCGTGGGGCAGACACACGGACGCCCAGGGTGCATGGGGGGGACGTGCAGGGTGCGTGGGGTGGACACACGGACAGCCAAGGTGCAGGGGTTGGATGCCCAGGGAGCACGGGGCAGACACACGGACGCCCAGGGTGCATGGGATGGATGTGCAGGGTGCATGGAGTGGACATACGGATGCGCAGGATCCATGGGGTGGACACGCGGACACCCAGGGTGCAGGGGGTGGGTGCGCAGGGTGCACGGGTGGATGCACGGACATGCACATGGTGCACAGCACGGACACACGGACACGCAAGGTGCATGGGGTTGATGCACAGGGTGCATGGGGCAGACACACAGACAGCCAGGGTGCATGGGGTGGACGCATGGACACACACACAGGGTGCATGCACAGGGTGCATGGCATGGACGCACGGACACGCAGGGTGCATGGGGTTGATACACAGGGTGCACGGGGTGGACACATGGACGCACGGGGTGCACGGGGTGGAGGGTGCGCAGGGTGCATGGGTGGAGGACGCAGGGACGCGCAGGGTGCACGGCAGGGACAGGCAGGCTGTGTGGGATGGACACATGGACACTCAGGCTGCACGGCACAGACACGCAGGGTGCAGGGCGCAGACAGACAGACGCCCGGTACGGACTCGGTGGCCAGCAGCTTGGCCGTGAGCCGGGTCTCCTTGACGGTGGCCAGCAGCCAGCGCTGGCAGAAGAGGTAGGCGCAGCCCAGGAGCCCACAGACAGCCCTGCGGAGGAGAGGGCAGGGTACAGGCAGGGTACGGGCAGGGTACGGGCAGGGGTATGGGCAGGGTACGGGCAGGGGTACGGGCAGGGGTACGGGCAAGGTACAGGCAGGGGTGCGGGCAAGGGTACGGGCAAGGGTACGGGCAAGGGTACGGGCAAGGTACAGGCAGGGGTGCGGGCAAGGGTACGGGCAAGGGTACGGGCAAGGTACAGGCAGGGGCGTGGGCAGGGGTGCGGGCAGGGGTGCGGGCAAGGTACGGGCAGGGTACGGGCAGGGTGCGGGCAGGGGTACAGGCAGGGGTGCAGGCAGGGGTGCGGGCAGCGTACAGGCAAGGGTGCGGGCAGGGGTGCGGGCAGGGGTGCGGGCAGGGGTGCGGGCAGCGTACAGGCAAGGGTACGGGCAGGGTGCGGGCAGGGGTACGGGCAGGGGTGCGGGCAGGGGTGCGGGCAGCGTACAGGCAAGGGTGCGGGCAGGGGTGCGGGCAGGGGTGCGGGAAAGGGTACAGGCAGGGGTACGGGCAGGGGTACGGGCAGGGGTACGGGCAGGACCCTCCTTACCCCAAAATCACAAAGAAGAAGGTCTCCAGGAGGTCGAAGGGGAAATCAATCTTGAGGTCACTCTTAAAAACAGCAGCGATGGTTTCTGTGGAGGGGGGGGGTAGAGGAATGAGTGCGTGGTTTTGGGGGCACCCAAAAAATGTTACACACACCCACACCCCGGGGGGGAAGGGGGAAGGGGGGGGCTGCACCCTGCCCACCCTGCCTTGCCTTGGTCGCTGTTGAAGACAGCGAGGAGGCGAAACATGAACGCGCCGCAGGTCGCGGCGAAGAAGCCCCGCCAGTAATCCCGCACGGCGAAGTGGGAGGCCATCACCTCGATGCTGAACAGCACCCCTGGAAAAATTGGGGGGTGTAGGGGGGTGTCTTTAGGGGGGGTCCCCAGGGTGGGACGTGGTGGGGGGTCCTCACCGCTGATGGGCGCCCCGAAAACCGTGGCCACCCCGACGGCTTGTGCTGCCACCAGCATCTCATTCTGCTTGAATTTGTTCTGCGGGGAGGGGGGGCATTAGCCATAACCCAATTTTTTTGGAGAGGGGGTTAAAATAAAATCCCCCCCCCTAATTTTGGGGGGGAAATTCCCCACCTCGTACTCCCTCGTGACCAAGGTCCGCATCTTCCCCAGGTACACCGCGGCCATGGTGGAGAGGTGGACGAAGGGCCCCTGGGTGCCAATGGTGGGGGACACGGCGCTGAGCGTCCCCCCCAGCGCCAACCAAAACCGCTGGGAGCCAGGGTGGGGAGAGGATCCCTCACCACTTTGCCGAGGAAAACGGTGCTGCCGCATGCCAGGGTGCAGGTCAACCCCACCGCCTTGGCTCCAAAATTTTGGATGGCCAGGTAGTCCTCCAGCACCACGCCGGTCAGGATGGTCTTCAGCTCTGGGATGCCGGAGCCTGGAGGAGTGGGGAGCGCCCAAATTTTAAGGGTCCCCCCGTTACCGTGGCAGGGTGGGGGGGAGTTTTGGGGAGCTGGGGAGGTCAGGGTGCAGCCGACTCACCTCCCGAGTGCGGGGTGATGCTTTGGGAGAAGCCGGTGGAGAAGGCTGCCAGCGCCGTGGGGTACATGGTCCACGAGAGGTACTTGAGCACCAAGACGTCACCGACCTCTTGGTAAAGCCACCGGTGGGCTGGAGAAGAAGGATCGGGAGGGGAGATGCCCCCCGCCTTCCCCAAGACCCCCCCCAATCCTTGGTGAACCCCCAAATACCGGGTGAAGCCCCCCACTGGAGCCCCTCCTTTACCCTCGTAGAGCCTGGAGACGAGGAGGTCCATCACGAAGCTGATGGTGGCCATGAGGATCCCCAGGACGAAGAGGAAATACCAATCCTCCCCGACGCGGAAAAGCTGCCGCTTCACCCACTCCAGGCACCCTGCGGGGAGAAGGGGGGTGGGTAACGGGGTGATGACACCCGCGAAAATACCCCCCCACGCCCCCAAGGTCCCCCCGCTTTGGGTGGGGGTCTCACCTCGAAGCCTCCTCCGGGCTTTGGGGCAGGGTCTCCAGCTCTGCTCCGACACCAGCACCCTCTCCTCCTCCCGCAGCTCCCCGGGGACAGGGTGCTCCATGCCAGGGACCTTTTGGGGGGACAAAAGACACCCCCCCCCCTTTCTTTTCAGCACCCCCTTGCCGGTCCTCCCACCTTGGCCTCCGCCGCCAGACTGAGTTTGCAAACGAGCTCATTAAAAACGACCTTGACGAAGCCGACAGACCCGCTCGGGCCGGAGCGAGCCGGGTTTCCCCCCCCTTCCCTGCCACCTCCAAGCTCCCAATCCTCAAATACAACCCAGAGAGGGGAGTATTTAATAAGTATTTTAATTAATTATCATTATTATTCCTTAATAACAGGCAGGAACACCAGCATCACATTCCACGGCATTGGAGGAGGCGGGGGGGGGGACAGAGAGGGGAAAAATTTCCACCGTCTCAGGCGCAAGACCTAAATTTAGCCTGTTTTACGAGAGGTCTGGCAGGCGGCCGGGAGCCTTAACGAGGCTTTAAAAAGCTCGTCAAGCCGCCCCCCCCGAAATAACCGGTCCCGCTTCGCCTCCGTCGGGAGGAGGACGAGGAAGGGGGCTTCGCTCTTCCTCCCCGGCGGGAGCTGGGGGTCAGAGGTTGGGGGGGGACGCGGTGGATGAACGTGAAATCCTCGGCTGCTTTCCGATCGGAGTGCAGTTTTCACCGGTCAGCGTCGCCCGCCGGCACCATGGAGCTTTTTGGGAGCTTCGGCCGGCCCCGCGGCGAGACCTTGGGGTTCCCAGGTGAGTTTTTTTTTGGGGGGAGCACCCCACTTTTAGGGCTGGGAGAGGTAGCAAAGGGCGTGTCGGTGATGCCTCTTCTCCCCCCACGCCGGCACATCCCTGTCCCGGGGAGTTTGGGCAAGAGTCGGAGCCGTGGGAGAGGCGTTTAGGGGGGTACCCCCGCCAAAATGTGGCTGTGACCCCGAGAGGCGTTTGGGGGGGACCCCAACCGAACCGTGGCTGTGACCCGCCCCTCTCCGGCAGCTCGGCCCGGCAACACCGGCACGGTGAAGACCTTGGGCAACACCTATCAGTTCACGGTGGATGTCAGCGACTTCGCCCCCGAGGACATCATCGTCACCACCTCCAACAACCAGATCGAGGTGCACGCCGAGAAGGTGGGCGCTCCCTCCCTTCCCCGCTCGCCCCCAAAGTGTGGGGGACCCCAAAATCCTCAACCGAGGGACCCCCCAACTCCCACCCGACTTCCTAACAGCCCCAGCCATAACCGCGATGGGGTTTAATTCACCATTTCCTTGTCTTTTTGCCCCGTATTTCACAGGAGCAAAGCCCACGAGACCCAACAAACTCGCACCCTGTAATCACCCCTCTCCCGGGGGGGTGGGAAGCGAAAAAAGCACCTTTGTCCCCCGCAGCTGCCACCTGCATCCTGCCCATTCCCTCGGGAAGATAAATATTAACACCACACACAAGGCGCAACCGCCAGCCTCACCCAAGGGCAAGGAACAACGAGCCTGTGTCCCACCTGCACCCCAAAATCGCCCATTTTCACCCTTTTATTTTTTCCCCCAGCTGGCCGCAGACGGCACCGTCATGAACACCTTCACCCACAAATGCCAGCTGCCCGAAGACGTGGACCCCACATCGGTGTCGTCCTCGCTGGGGGACGACGGCACATTGACCATCCGGGCTCAGCGACAGCCCGCCAAGCACACCGACCACGTCCAGCAAACCTTCCGGACTGAGATCAAGATCTGAGGGGTCGGGGGTCCCTTTTCTCCCCTTCCCCGTCCTCGTTAATTATTTGGGTAATTTGGAAAGGAGGTGGGACGTGGGGTAGGGGACGGGAACGCTCCCCCGCAGGGTCAGACCCATGTCGAGGGGCCGGCATGGAGAGACGCATCCCGGCACCCACTGGAGAAACTCCGGAGGGGAGTCCTGGCTCCGGCAGCTTTTAGCCAGCGAGGGCTGGTGGGGAAGATCCGGCGTGCCAAGAGCCCCGCTGGGAGCGAGGAGCAAGGTTCCCTTCCCCAACCCTCCGCCAGAGCTCATCTCTGTATATACAGCTTGTGATAAATTATTGAGAACACCTCACTGCTGCCTCCTCAGTTTTTTAATGTTTCCTTGATGCTTTTCCCCCAAAAGGGCTGCGGGTTCAGCCCCAAGCAGTGTCGCAGTAAAGGGGTACCATGAGCGATTCCTCCTTCCTGACAAAAACGCGGGCGAGGAGCCGCCCCGGCTCCCCTCCGTGCTCGTGGCCCCGTTTATTTCCAGCCCGGGGTGACTCATTTCTTCCCCGCCGCTCTATTTCTGAGCCATTCCCTCAGCTGTTCGGCCGCCGGCCCACCTGGAAGGTCACCAAATCCTCCTCCTCCCCTCGCCCACCCGCACCCATCGCCCTTGGGGAAGCCCTGGGCAGCAGCGTGAGCCGCGACGATGGTCCCAGCCTGGCTGCCAAACCCAGAAGCTTCTTTTTGTGGGCCCAAAAATGCCCCCCCGAGGGCCGGGCTCCATCTCCCCGTGTATACAAACAACAGCGAGGAGGCTGTGCAGGGCGAGCGGCTGTTTATAGCTACCAAAGGCCGCCCGGCTCGTCTTGCTGCTCCAGCTCTGAGGTCAGCTCGTCCCCGCTTGTCCCCTAACGACTCATGACTTGCATTAACACACCTGCAGCGTCAGGGACGCACACAAACACGCGCGGCTCTTCCATCATCTCGGGTGGTTTGTCTACCGGCATTGCCGGTCAGTCGGCGGACTCCCCGCCGCAGGACGCTGCAAGGAAATTAAAAAGTTATTTAAAAAGGTTTTAATGGGTATAAAAGCCCCCGGTACAGCTTAGCCGTGGAGACAAGGAGCAGCGGCGATGCCCTGTCATTGATGCTCTGTGATGGGATGTGTCTGCTCTGCCCCAAAATGCCACCCCTGGGTGCCCGGGGCACCCCAGCACCCACGGAGCCACCCGCCGCGGTCACAGATTGCCATCTAGTGGTGACAGGCTGGGGGGTGCCCCTCACCCACAAAGCTCCAGCAAAAAGAGGAATTAAAAAAAGACCCCTTTTTCTCCCCAAAGCTGGCTGGTTTTGCATGGGGGAGATTCCCGAGCCGGGGAGTGGGCGAAGGGAGAGCTCAGAGCCCCAGCGCCGCAGCAGCTTGACCCCGCTACAGGTTCATTTTTGGCAGGCAGGCCGGGAAATCCAGCCTTAGGGGGAAAGAGGTTGATAGGAATAGGAATATTATGCTTTTGGGGCTGCCTGCACCTGCCCAAACTCACCGGTACCTCGCAGCGGGCACCACTAAATGGCTGCCTTCAAAGCCACGCAGGGCTCCTCGTGCTGCCGGGCCCTGCACACCCGCCTGAGGGGATTTGCCCATGCAGAGGCCCCACTTCAAGCAAAATCTACAACTTTTGGCCAGCGCTGAGCTCCCGGGACCACAACGCTGAGCCTATTCCTTGTGGAGACACCCAGCCGCCATCATGGCGGCTGCTCGACGCCTCGGCCTGCTGGCACGCCCGGGGGTGTGGGCAGCCTTGGAGGGGAAAGGAGAGCCCTCACGGGTGCACAGTATGGCGGAACAGGGCCCTCTGCCCCTCACGGAGCCGCAGGGGCAGCCCCGGGGCCCAGCGGCCCCTCGCAGCTCCCCGCCATCCCCGCACTGTCATGGCGGCGCCCCGTGGAGGGAGGAGGGAAAGGGAAGACCCCACGTGATCGGCCTCACCGCCCCCATCCACGCATGCGTAGTCCCCGCCCCTCGCCGGGCGGCGCATGCGCGGCGCCGCCGTCAGTGGGCGGAGGGGGGGAGCGACGCCGCTTCCGCCCGGCGCCAAGATGGCGGCGCCCTTTGTCTGGTCCGTGTCACGGTGAGCGCGGCGGGCGGCGATGTGAGGGCCCCGCCGGGCCCGGCACGGCAGGTAGCGGCGGGGAGAGCCGGGGGGGGCCGCGGGGAGCCCGGGGAGGCGGCTGGAGGGTCTGGGGAAGGGGCCCTGGGGGGATACGGCGGCTGTGAGGGGAAGGGGGCTGCGGCCCAGCTCGCTGCCTGGGGGGTCCCCCCCTAAAAAGGAGGCGTTTGGGGGGGACGGTGCGGTGTGCGCTCCCCGGTTTTCTGGGGGGAGGCTGCGTGGGGGTCCCCCCATCCCCTCACCCCCCCGCGGGGGGCTGTGGCAGCTCTTCCGCCCCCCCCTCCCCTGGATTTGCACCGCGCCACCCCGTGTGACCCCGCTCAGGCCCGGCCTGTGCCCATTTCGTGAGGGGAACAGGGGTGCCGGCGGCTGCTGGGGTCCCCGCAGCCCGCCCCGAGCACGGTGTCCGTGCCGTGGGAGCCGTGTATCCCCCCACGGGGCCGTGGGGCAGTTCGGGGCAAGGTCAGGAGCAAAAGCCCTGCGTGTGTGTCCCCCCACACGTGTGGGGCAGCCACCGTCCCCCCGGGACCCCTCGCTGAGACGCAGCCCCGACAGCCAACGCTGCGCGGGACGAGGGCCCTGCCGCCGCGTGAGCTAGCTGTCTGTCTGTCTGCGCGTCAAGGATGGCGCTGGCAGAAGAGTGGAGGAAACTTCAAAGCGTCATGCAGCAGCTCAAGGAAAAAAGGGGTTTTTTTCTCATCTTCTGGCGTCTTTTTTGGCGTGACGACAGCCCGTACCGGCCGTACGTGCCCTCTGCGGGCATTGCTTTTTGGGCGCGGGGGATGCATTACATGGACAAGCCGCGTTTCCTTCATCGCGTTTCTGCGTCGGAAGCTTGGGCAGAAATTTCAGAGAGGGGACGGCGTTCCAAAGGCAGGGATCTTTTGCAAGAAGACGAAGGTTTCGTAGCTCATCATCCAGGCGCTGCAGATCCGGTTTTCGGGCCCGGCGATGTGTCGGCAGCCCCGCTGGCTCCCTGCCTGCCGCAGCCCCGGGCTCCGGTTACCTGCGGGCAGCCCTGCCTGCGCAGCCACCTCAGGAGCTGCACGAGCGTATCCATGGGCCCCAAAACTAAATAACCGAGGGGTCTGCGGGGTGTCTGTTCGCCGGGGGGGCCCAGAGTGTCTCTGCTCATCTCTCTCCTCATGCCTTTTCTCCTTTTAGTTCCTTTTCTCCATGGTTTTTCCCTGCTGTCATCGCTTGTGATTATTTTTTTCCCCCCTTTACAGCTCAATGCCAGCTCGCCTTCCGGTTTTGCTGCCGACCGCAAACTCCAGAGCCCTTCTCTATTTCATAATTGATATTATTGGCACATCTGTACCTTGAATGCTCCGGTCAGATCAGCTCTTAACTTTGTTTTTTTTAACTGAAAATGTTGCAGAATCAGTTACTGGAAATGAGGACAGACTCCTCTTCGCAGACACTGAAAGGATTAGGGCTGCTTTGTTCCCCGAGCTGACACACAAGAAGGGAGATGACGGTAGGCAGAAAGAAAACCCCCTCTTCCTTTGTATCTTCTCAGGCTGGATGGTGACAGCGTTGAAAGGCAATGTTTAAACCACTATTTTTGTCTAATTTATCGAGGCTTTGGGGTTTTTTTTAATAGGTAGACGCTCGGGTGGCAGGTACGGGGAGAGGTTAGTGTCGTTAATAAGCGAGAGAGCTTAACGGAGCTCATGTGGGAAGCTCCCTGGGACTGTCACTGCTGTATTTATCTCTGCCAGCGTGTGCGGCAGGCGTGGGCGTTCTCATAACGAAGCTTTTCTGTGATTAATCGGGTAATGAGAGACTCGACAGCCGTGTCAAGGAGAGGTTGGGAGGGGAAACGGCGTTCGTGTGCCTCCGACAAGGTGAAACCGGGGGGTGCCTGGTCCTGGGCCAGTGATGTTGGACCTCGGTGCCTTCGAGATATGAAGTTTGGGTTTTGAAACAGAGCTTTTCATCCCGTTTCTCCCAGGATGGCTGTGTAGAGACTGACTTGAGCACCGGGAAGGGGGAAAACTCTGGAGGAGAGCAGCAACCGTCTCGCCCGCAGCCTCTGTCCGCCGGATACCTCCGCTCCTCGCAGCGCAGGGGTGAGGTCGGGCACCGATCCTGGCTTGGCTTTGTTTTTCAGGCGAGGAGCTTGTGACACGCGTCCTCAGACAGCGCTGCTGCCTTAAACAGTTGACAGCGATGGGTTTGCGCTAACGGGAGCTAAGTTATTTAGCTGTTAGATGGACCAGCAATGCCTCATTTGGCGTTTGCCCTCCCTGGATCCATCCCCGGATCCATCCCCATTTCAGCAGATCCCATTTGGTTGGGGAAGGAGACGGATCTCGGCACCGGAGCCGCAAACTGCCCCTGCCTGAGCGGTGGCAAAGAACCAGAGTGGTGTTTTGGGTGCACCGTGGGGTTTTTTTGATCCAGATATTTGGGATTTTTAAGGCTTGGAGTCAGGGATTTTAGTGTACCAAGGTGATCTCAGCTGCTGGGGGACATTGGGTGCTGGGTTTGGGCATGAAGGTGACACGCAGCTCGTCCCAACCTCTGCCCCGCTGCACTCACGTGCTCCGACGAAGCTGTAATGTGACGTTGCGGAGGAAACCACAGCAAAGATGAAGTTTTTTGGGAGGAGCTGAGTTTCCCGGGATTTTGCTTGCTTCGCAAAGCTCAGGTGCGAAGCTGAGGCAGGTCCAATCGGGGAGTGATAAAAATCATCGTTCAGATGCAAAGTGCCTCCTACAAATTACCAAAAATAGCCTTTTAGTGCAGCAGACCGTCGTGATTTCTCAGGTCCTGCTGCACAGAGCTTTCCGAGCACAGAAGGCAGCATTGTTTGTCCTGCTGGGAAAATCCTCCCCTTTTTTTTCTAGCGCTTCCTTTGCAAACCTTGCAGGGTCATACGTATGCAGAGGTTTAGACAGATTTTGATACTAATACTGGTTTTTCTGGCTCTCGAGGGATGTATTTTGGGACAGGCTGTAGGTGTTTGGTTAAAAAGTACCCCATGTTTTGGAGAGCTGGGGAAAGTTGCGGCGGGTTATTAATTGCAAAGACAAACAGCGTCTTTTGGGAGCAAAACTTTCTCCGTGCGTGATCCGACGCTGTCAGAGATGTTCGGGCTTCTCATCCCTGCCAGGAATGATTTTGGAAGCCGAATCAGTCCTTGGGCAGAGGATCTTCCAGCAAGCGCGTTGCTAGCACCCACTGCAGACAGGAGGAGGCTCCCTCTGCCCGCCGCGCTCGCCTGCTGCGCGCTTGTGCACGCTCGAAGGGATCTGGAGGAAGGGACATGCTCGCGGCTGCCTGGAAGCGACCTGGTTTTGTGGATCCGAACCTGTCACTTTTCCGCGACCTGAGGCTCCCCGTGCTGTTTTTAAGAGCTGGTCGAGTGGAAAAGCAACTGCTGTGGGCTGGAAACCTTCGGAGAGCTGCTGAGCATCAGCTTAGCATCAAAACTGAGACTTTCCCTGGCTGTAACCTTGCTGCTTCCAGCAGCCGGAGTTTTAGGGGCTTCCTGGCCTGGCAGGTTGAGCGAATAACTGCAGATCAGTCCCCGTTTGCTTCCTCCTCCCTGCTTGCTCATCTCTTGCCCAGCAAGCGATGAAACAATCCCTTCAGCCCGTGGAGGAATCATTTTCTGAAAACGAAGCTGAGTGAAAACCCTTCGTTCTCTACCCTGCGCCCTGCAGGTGCAGAAAACCCAATGTGTGGCAGCAGATGAAGCTCACGGTGCCCCTCAACCTTTACCAACGAGGACCTCGTTGAAAAATGGGCTTTCGCGGTGTTTCCAGGAGTTTGCAGCGTTCCTCAGCCAAAGTTGTGCTTCGAACAGGGAGAGCTCCCTCCAAACACACAAGAAAAAAATTAAAATTCCCCTGTATCGTGATGCAAGCACCTAAAATGAGCAGGAGTTTGAAGATTTTGGTGAATGCTTTCCACGCTGCACCCTCGGCGGGAGCGGTGGCCCTGCCTGCTCGCTGAAGGGGCGCGTTTGCAGAGGCAAAAGCGTTCCTGAGCACAGCTTGGGCCAGTTGAAGAGCAATAAACGTATTTTAAATGCTGTTAGGATGGCAAAAAAACATATGGACTGTTCAATCAACTCGCTCTGCAACCCCGCACTGGTGTTGTGCCTGTTCTGGGAGAGGTTTTGGGGTTGTATTTGGTGGGGGAGGCAGGCGGCTGTAGCGAGGAGCTGAAATTAGGCTTTCTGGGCCACGTTTTTTAACTGATAGAGTGGTCAGGTGGTGGTTGATCCGTGGCTTTGTGATCTGTCCTGTTTCGTGGCCCTTTCCGATGTGGCGTCGGGGTTTCGGCACCCGTCTTATCCCCCTCCCGGGGTTTGGTTTGATTTTTTTTTTTTTCCCCCCCCCGCAGCCATGGATTTCCCCCAGCACAGCAAGCAAGTCCTGGAACAGCTGAACCAGCAGCGGCAGCTGGGTTTGCTGTGCGACTGCACCTTCGTGGTGGACGGCATCGACTTCAAGGCCCACAAAGCTGTGCTGGCGGCCTGCAGCGAGTATTTCAGGATGCTCTTCGTCGACCAGAAGGACGTGGTGCACCTCGACATCAGCAACGCGGCAGGTAGGCAGAGGGTTATCCGATATCCCTCTGAGCCGCTTAAACGAAGCGGTTTGGTGCCCAGGGTTTGAGGGAGGCTCTTCAGCCTCTTATTTCACGCACTTTGGGCTTTTCGAAATTGCACAGCCAAGAGGCGAGAGCTTATTTCTGGTTGCATCTCGCCTCCCTTGCAGGCCTGGGCCAGGTTTTGGAGTTCATGTACACGGCTAAGCTAAGCCTAAACCCCGACAACGTGGAAGACGTGCTGGCCGTGGCAGGTTTCCTCCAAATGCAGGAGATCGTTAGCGCTTGCAACGCTCTCAAGTCCCTCGCCGTGCCGGCAGAAAGCCCTGCCAAGAGCCAGCAGCCCCCCAGCGAGGTCGGTACGTAGCCTCCTCGCTTTCCCTCATCCGGGGAGAGTGGAATTGCCCCGGGAAGCGGCCACGCGCTCTGGCCACCATCTGAACCCACGGCCCGGGGTACATCTGGCGCGCAAGGGCGTCTGGATGGGGTTTGATCCCCTTGTGAGGCAGCGGCAGTTGAAGAACTGATGCTTCCTTGGATCTTTATGGGATTTGGGAATCCTTCTAGCAGCCGTCGGTGTGCCCCTGCGCGGGCAGCGAAAGCTGGAGCGCTTTGCCTCTTCCCTCGCAGGGGCCGACAAGGCGGCTGGCGAGGACAAGAGTTCGACTGCAGAAGCACTGGGTGATCTGGACAAAATAAAACCACTTCCTCCTGACCCAGAGGGGAAGGAAGAGACGCCCGCGGCCGCAGCAGCACAGCCCGAGGCGCAGACGGAGCAGCTGGGTGGCCAAGAAGGTGAGCCACCAAGGGATGACACCCAAAATCCCCGCCACTCCCCCAATACACCCTGTCGTGCTGCCAGGCTCTGCTTCAGGGAGCCTGATGTCTCCTCGACCGTGCCCGACGTGCTCCGTTGCTCACAGGGACGGATGTTGCCATCCAAGAGGGCCCCAACACCGAATTTCCCAGCCACCCGCAGCCGGCGGAGAGTGTGGTCAGCAGCAGCAGCCCCGCGGCGAAGGGCAGCGTCTCTCCGGGTGCCGAAACGGGAGGTGTGTTCGTGAGCGAGGGCGGTGGCGGGGACTTTGCTGTCTGCCCGTTCCCTTCGGCGGGGCTGAAACAAGGGTCGAACCCTCGTTTTCCATGCAATTAATTTTCTCAGCGTGAGTTTTGCTGTGCAAACGCTGTCTCCTGCAAGTCGCAGAGCCCACAGGAGCGGTTGGCTGTGGGGCAGAGCTAGGAGAGGTTGGGAAATGCTCCTCCGTCCGCGCAGGCTTTTGGATTTTAGGCCTAATAACCTGCAAATCCAAACTGGCTCCAGGCAGAGGTCTCAGCACCTGTGTGGTATGATGGAGTAGCAGGATTTCCCTGAGTGCGGTCGGGCAGGTTTAATCCCTGTTTCCTTAAAGAGCTAGGAAATACAGCTGGATTTTGTGTCTCTGCTGCTGCTCACGATTCCTAGCATCCCCGTTTTCTAAATGCCGGCAGAGACGGAGCTGGAAGGGAAGGAGGAAGAGGGGGAGATGCTGGCAGAGGACGAAGAGGAGGCAAAAATCCCCGAGGAGGAGCAGCCCCGGTTAGAAAACGGAGAAAACGCCGAAGATAACGAATCGGGAAGCACCGACTCCGGGCAGGAGAACTCGGGTGAAACCCGTCTGCTGCGTTCGGGTACTTACAGCGACAGGACCGAGTCGAAAGCCTACGGCTCCGTCACGCACAAGTGCGAGGTGAGGCCGGAGCCCGAGCGGGGTCTCCTGTCCCTCAGGGACGCCGGCTGTCACCAGCCGCCCCTGCGCCTGTCTCTCTCCATCCCTAGGACTGCGGGAAGGAGTTCACCCACACCGGGAACTTCAAGCGGCACATCCGTATCCACACTGGCGAGAAACCCTTCTCCTGCAGGGAGTGCAACAAAGCCTTCTCCGACCCGGCTGCTTGCAAAGCCCACGAGAAGACGCACAGGTACGGCAGCGCCGGGGACCGAGAGGTGTCCCGGGCTGAGCTGGGTGGAGGAAGGCTCGTGATGATTGTGACGGTGCCAGCGGCTGGCTGAGGGCGCGAGGGTTTGAGCCAACACTGCTCTGCTTCTCGCAGCTGTCTGGAGGGGTTGGCGACTCCCAGCAGCTCGTTTGGCCGGCGCAGCCGCAAAAAGACGCCAGCAGCGCCTGAAAAATGGCGGCTTTTGCTGCAAAAAATCAAATCCTTGTGAAATCCATCAGTGTGGTGGGGTGGTCCGGGAGGTGATTTCATCCTTCTGCCCCTGTCCTTCCCTTTTGCATTGCTTCAAGATATCCTGTGTGATCCAGACGGGTTTGGCTGGGGTGGTGGAGCTCGGATCGGGGTGGTGAGAGCTCGGCGCGCCTGTTCTTCCCCCGTGGCGTGACGGCCCCATCTCCTCCACAGCCCGTTGAAGCCCTACGGCTGCGAGGAGTGCGGGAAGAGCTACCGCCTCATCAGCCTGCTGAACCTCCACAAGAAACGGCACACGGGGGAGGCCAAATACCGCTGCGACGACTGCGGCAAGCTCTTCACCACCTCCGGCAACCTCAAACGGCACCAGCTGGTCCACAGCGGGGAGAAACCGTACCAGTGCGACTACTGCGGGCGCTCCTTCTCCGACCCCACCTCTAAAATGCGGCACCTGGAGACCCACGACACTGACAAGGAGCACAAGTGTCCCCACTGCGATAAGAAATTCAACCAGGTGAATTTGGGGGGAGGAAAAGCCGGACCCACGGGGGTTCGGGTCCCTTCAGAGGGAGGTGGGGGTGATGTGGGGGGGTTTCTGCATCCCTCTGTCTGTCCGCAGGTGGGGAATTTGAAGGCTCACTTGAAGATTCACATCGCAGATGGGCCCCTCAAGTGTCGGGAGTGCGGCAAACAGTTCACCACTTCGGGTAGCACGGGGTTGGGGGGTGGTGAGGTCCGGGTGACGGGGCTGTGGCTGGCCCAGGGGCAGCTCTGGGGGGGGATCGGAGCCGGAGGGAGGATTTCATCCTGGGCACGGGAGGGTTTAAACCTCTTGCTCCAGTGCCATGGTTGTGGTGCATAAATTTCTCCCCCGTTGCGGGGCCGGGCTGGTGTCCCCCATGGGATTGCAGCCTGGGGGTGCTCCTGGAAGGAGCCCTTGATCCAGCTTTTGGGGATCATAGAATCATGGAATCGTTTAGGTTGGAAAAGTCCTTTAAGATCACCCAGTCCAACCATTAACCCAACACTACCAAGTCCACCACTAAACCAATTCAGGGGAGAGTAGCAGTTTCATGTTTCCTGGCTTGGTGGCTGGATTATTTTTAATGACAGTAAAACTAGGAATCATTAAGGTTGGAAAGGATCTCTAAGATCATCAGCCCAACCGTCAACCCAACACCCCCATGCCCACTAAACCATGTCCCAAAGTGCCACGTCTGCCTGTTTTTTGAACCCCTCCAGGGATGGGGACTCCCCCACCTCTCTGGGCAGCCTGTTCCAGTGCTTGACCACTCCTTCCATGAAGAAATTTTTCCTAATATCCAATCTAAACCTCTCCATGGAGGATGGAGGCGTCTCCTCCCATATCCCCAAACCTCTGCAGAGCCGGAGGGGCCCGGACGAGCTTGATGGAGCCTCTCTGTCCCCTCAAAAATGGGATGCTTGTTCTGGCTGTCCCCAGATCCTCAGCTCTGGGGCTCGGCGGTGCGGCACTCCTGCCTGGTCCCCGCTCCGTAAATAGCGATGGGCTTTCCCGACAGAGCTCCCGGGGCGCTGGGAAGGAGGGAGGGAGGGTGCCCGGTGTCCTCATGCCCCCTGGCTCAGCCTCGTCTGCTCTCAGGCAACCTGAAACGGCACCTCCGGATCCACAGCGGGGAGAAACCCTACGTCTGCGTCCACTGCCAGCGCCAATTTGCCGACCCCGGGGCGCTGCAGCGGCACGTCCGCATCCACACTGGTAGGGACGCGGCTCTGCCGCCCCCCCTGCCCTTTCCCCAAGGGATTTTGGGGCAGCCTCGTGCTCATGTTGACCCCCCCATCCCGTTTTTCCCTTGTCTCCCCCAGGAGAGAAGCCGTGCCAGTGCTTGATCTGCGGGAAAGCCTTCACCCAAGCGAGCTCCCTCATCGCCCACGTGCGCCAGCACACGGGGGAGAAGCCCTACGTCTGCGAACGCTGCGGCAAGAGGTGAGGGTCCGCCCCGCGAATTTCGGGTGCCATCGCTGGGGACGGGAGTCGCGGTGATCGCCGTGCGTTTCCCCCTCCCAGGTTCGTGCAGTCGAGCCAACTGGCCAACCACATCCGCCACCACGATAACATCCGGCCTCACAAATGCACCGTCTGCAACAAAGCCTTCGTCAATGTGGGCGATCTCTCCAAACACATCATCATCCACACCGGTGCGTACCGCCAGCGCTCCGCAAACCTTTAATCACCCCCAAAATCTTCAACCAACCCCTCAAATTCCTCACCTCGTCCCTGCAGGGGAGAAGCCGTTCCTGTGCGACAAGTGCGGCCGGGGCTTCAACCGGGTGGACAACCTGCGCTCCCACGTGAAGACGGTGCACCAAGGCAAGGCGGGCATCAAAATCCTCGAGCCGGAGGAAGGTGACGAGGTCAACATCGTCACGGTGGCTTCTGATGATATGGTGACGCTGGCCACCGAGGCGCTGGCCGCCACCGCTGTCACACAGCTCACGGGTGAGCCCAGGGGTCCCCGAGCCGTCCCAAAAGCGAGGTTTATCCATGGGTGCAGCTCGGGGGTCCTAGAGCCGTCCCAAAAGCAAGGCTTATCAACGAGGTGCAGCTTGGGGGTCCCAGAGCTGTCCCAAAAGCGAGGATTATCCATGGGTGCAGCTTGGGGGTCCCAGAGCCATTCCAGAATTGAGGATTATCTGCAGGGTGCAGCTCAGGTGTCCCAGAGCTGTCCCAAAAGCAAGGATTATCCATGGGTGCAGCTTGGGGGTCCCAGAGCCATTCCAAAATCGAGGATTATCCATGGGGTGCAGCTCAGGTGTCCCAGAGCCATTCCAAAATCGAGGATTATCCATGGGTGCAGCCAAAGGAGCTTGGGGGTTTATCCACGGGGCGCAGCACCCATTGCCATGGCCTGAGGCTGGGAAACGTCTCGGCCCGGCTGCAGCCCCCTCCTAAACACGGCGACGGGCACAATCCCGCGTCATGCTCCAGCCGGGATCTGCCCCCCCGGCCCCTCCTCGCGCCCCCCACGCCATCGGCTCCCCTTCCTCTCCCCCCGCAGTCGTCCCCGTCGCGGCGGCGGTGACGGCGGACGAGACGGAAGCGCTGAAGGCCGAGATCACCAAGGCGGTGAAGCAAGTGCAAGAAGCAGGTGAGATGGGGACGGGGAAGGCGGGGAGGGGAGCAGCTCCTGCCCCGCCACCCCCCTACCCCAGCATCTCCCCCTTTTTTTTTTTGTTTCCCCCCCGCCCCCGCAGACCCCAACACCCAGATCCTCTACGCCTGCGATTCCTGCGGGGAAAAATTCCTGGATGCCAGCAGCCTGGCGCAGCACGTCCGCATCCACACGGCCCAAGCCCTCGTCATGTTCCAGGCCGACACGGACTTTTACCAGCAATACGGAACGGCCGCCGCTTGGCAAACGGAGCAAGTCATTCCCGCCGGAGAACTGCTCTTCCGAACCCGCGACGGAGCCCCCGACCCCCCCGCCGCGCCCCTGGGCCCCGCGCCCACGGCCGGGGAGGGGCAGCCGCCCCCCGAGTGACTCCCCCTCGCCTTTATTTAAAAGACAGCTGCTGGGCAACCGTGTACAAAGTGTATTTCTGGAAGGAGAGAGATGGAATAAATGGCAATATTTTCTAACGGCTGCTGCGGGGGGAAGGAGGGGTCCCCAAAAATGAGTCAGGAACCGGGACCCACCCCACACCAGTGCCCCGGGGAGGGGGACGGACACACAGAGGGGGCACGGACAGACGGATGGATGCTGCGGGGCCCAAAGGGTCTGATCCTGCCCACGGCGGGGGTGGGACTGTGGTGGTTTTCGGAGCGGGGCCTCTGGGGCAAAAAGCCCAAGTTTAGGGAATTATGGCGGGGGGTGGAGGCGGTGCCTGTCCTGGGTCTGCCTGTACAGATGCACAAGTGTCCATGTGTCCGGCTGGACGTGCAGCCATCTGTGTGTCCAGTGGTGCGTACAACTGTCCGTCTGTCCACATGTGCAGCTGTCTGTGAGTCCAGCTGGACGTCTATGCATCCACGTGTCCAGCTGGATCTGCCACCGTGTGTCTGGACTTACAGCTGTCCGTCTGTCTAGATGATGCTGCAACCGTCCCTGCACTCGTCTGTCTGTCCGGCTGTAATGTGCAAATGTCCGTGTGTCCGTCTGCATGTCCAACCATCCCTGTGGGCATCCATACACCTGTCTGGCTGGATGTGCACATGTCCGGCTGGACGTGTGACTGCAGTGCAGCCCAGCCCTCGCAGCCCCCAGCATCCCAGGCTGGGGATGGATGCATGGACAGACGGACAGTTGCACATCCATGTGGATGTGCAGACAGTGCACGCACAGACAGACGCGCGGACAGTTAAAGGTCCAGCTGTACCCACAACCGTCCTTGTGTCCATCTGTCTGTCCTCACCCGGGGCACTGGGGGGGCAGCGCTGCAGTTGTCTGCCCCGCCGGACACACGGACAGTTGGACATCCATCAAGACAAACGGACAGGGGCACGTTCAGCCGGACAGACAGGTGAGTGCAGGGATGGATGCATGGATGGTTGCAGCGTCAGCCAGACACACGGACAGCTGTATGCCCAGCCGGACATACAGACGGTGGCAGATCCAGCTGGACACATGGATGAGTAGACATCCAGCTGGACTCACAGACAGCTGCATGTCTGGACAGACGTATGGACACTTGCAGGTCCACCTGGCTGTACAGAGGGTGTTGCAGCCATCCAGACACATGGACGGCTGTACGTCCAGCTGGACACATGGACACTTGTATGTTCAGACACATGGACGTTGTACGTCCAGCCAGACAGATGGACACTCTATGTCCAGACACATGGACGGCTGTACGTCCAGCCGGACAGATGGACACTTGTATGTCCAGACACATGGACATTGTGTGTCCAGCCAGTAGACAGAGGGACATTTTATGTCCAGCTGGTAGAGAGAGGGTGGCAGATCCAGCCAGACACACGGACAAGTAGACATCCAGCTGGACTCACAGACAGCTGCATGTCTGGACAGACGTATGGACACTTGCAGGTCCACCTGGCTGTACAGAGGGTGTTGCAGCCATCCAGACACATGGACGGCTGTACGTCCAGCTGGACACATGGACACTTGTATGTTCAGACACATGGACGTTGTACGTCCAGCCAGACAGATGGACACTCTATGTCCAGACACATGGACGGCTGTACGTCCAGCCGGACAGATGGACACTTGTATGTCCAGACACATGGACATTGTGTGTCCAGCCAGTAGACAGAGGGACATTTTATGTCCAGCTGGTAGAGAGAGGGTGGCAGATCCAGCCAGACACACGGACAAGTAGACATCCAGCTGGACTCACAGACAGCTGCATGTCTGGACAGACGTATGGACACTTGCTGGTCCACCTGGCTGTACAGAGGGTGTTGCAGCCATCCAGACACATGGACGGCTGTACGTCCAGCTGGACACATGGACACTTGTATGTTCAGACACATGGACGTTGTACGTCCAGCCAGACAGATGGACACTCTATGTCCAGACACATGGACGGCTGTACGTCCAGCCGGACAGATGGACACTTGTATGTCCAGACACATGGACATTGTGTGTCCAGCCAGTAGACAGAGGGACATTTTATGTCCAGCTGGTAGAGAGAGGGTGGCAGATCCAGCCAGACACACGGACAAGTAGACATCCAGCTGGACTCACAGACAGCTGCATGTCTGGACAGACGTATGGACACTTGCAGGTCCACCTGGCTGTACAGAGGGTGTTGCAGCCATCCAGACACATGGACATTGTACGTCCAGCCGGACAGATGGACACTTGTATGTCCAGACACATGGACATTGTGTGTCCAGCCAGTAGACAGAGGGACATTTTATGTCCAGCTGGTAGAGAGAGGGTGGCAGATCCAGCCAGACACACGGACAAGTAGACATCCAGCTGGACTCACAGACAGCTGAGTGGCCAGACAGACGGACAGTTGTATGTCCAGCTGGATGCAATGCCAGTTGTATGCACCACTGGACACAGGGACCACGGTACATCCAGCTGGACAGCTGCACATACAGATGGACACACGGACAGTGTATGGCCATACAGACAGATGCCTGCCCAGCTGGACACGTGCTTTCTCCACCCACCCCCACCTCAGCGCAAATGCCCCAAAATTCGGCTTTTTGCCCCCAGGCCCCACTCCGAATCCAGCACTGGCAGACACCACCACCCCACCCCCCCCGGGCAGGATTGGGCCCTTTGCCCCATGTCTGTCTGTCCGTGTGTCCAGCACCCACCCCGGGCACTGGGAGGGTTCCGCTGGGAGCGGAGCAGCTGCATGTCCAGCTGGGCGGGTGTCGGGCCATACAGAGGTACACTGTCCGTGTGTCCAGGCGGACGTACAAGTGTCCGTGTGTCCAGCTGTCCATGCATCTGTCCAGCTCTGGCTGGACACACAACTGCCTGTGAGCCCAGCTGGGCGGTCCTGTCCGTGTGTCCAGCTGGACATGCCACCGGCTGCACAGCCAGCTGGATGTGCCCCTGTCCGTCTGTCTTGATGGATGTCCAACTGTCCGTGTGTCTGGTGGGGTGGAGACAGCCGGACAGACACACGTCCACCCAGCTGTGCAGTGGCACACACCCAGACAGCATTATGGCTGGCGGCATGGGCGGTTGGACAGACGTAGGGACACGCGGACACTTGTACGTACAGCCGGACACACGGGCGCGGTCAGTTGGCCACGTGGACAGGTGCAGGGCCAGCCAGCCACACGGACGGCGACAGATCCAGCTGGACTCACAGACATTGCATGTCAGGACAGACAGACGCTTGCAGGTCCACCTGGCTGTACAGACAGTGTCACAGCCAGACAGATGGACAGTGTACATCCAGCCGGACAGCCGCCTGCCCAGCCGGCCACACGCCGCCTCCACTTCCTGGAATAAATGCCCCAAAAATGGGCTTTTCGCCCCAAAGGCCCCGCTCTGAAAACCAATTTCCCACCCCACAGGCAGGATCAGGCCCTTTGCCCCCCCTGCCCCATCCATGTGTCCGTCTGTCCGCCCATCCCTCCCACCCCTCCAGGGCAGCGGGGCCGGGGCTCCCTCGGGCTCCTGCCCCCGGATTTTCTCCTCGATCTCCTTTTTTACCGGATCGTCCCGATGTGAACCCGCGCGCAGCCGCCGTGGTGATGCACCCAGGGTTTGGGTGGCTCCCGGCGCTGCACCCGGGGGCTTTTGGGTGGAAAAGCAGCGAGAAATGTGAAGCCTGGCTCTTGTTTTTTAAAGCCTGGCGAATATCAAAATCCGAGGATTTTTTTTTTTTTGGGGGGGAGGGGGTGAGTAGATGGCACGTATCGAAATTAAAAGCGGAAAAAAGATCGCGACTTCCGTTTTCTACAAATTATTTACAACAGGCGAGGGAAAATAAGCAAAGATTTGAGTTTACTCTGATAAAATTATCTTTTTTCTTTTTTTTTTTAATGAGGGATGGGTGACGACTCCTGGGGGGAGCCCCCAGCCCTCCTTCTGCTCTCCCCCCTCCCCATCCCGAGCGGCCGAGGGACGAGATGCGGGCGCCGAGGTGTTTTGTATTTTTTAATAAAGTTTGTAATCCAATGGACACACAAAACAAAACTGCGCTGAGAAAAAAAAAAACAAAAACGAAAACGAAAACAAAAAAACAGTTCCATAAATTAATAAGTGTTAGGGAAGCCGACGGGACGGAAAGGGGGGGCCAAAGTCTTTTGTACAAGTGTATAACACTTCCACAGCTCGTGAGACGAGGGGGGGCATGTTTAAATGAAGCGCACTTACAAATGAGTGACAATACAAAGTCTGAGTATGAAAATAAGATTTTCTCTGAAAACACATTTTTGGCACAGATTAAAAAAAAATGTATGTTGTGGGGATTTGATTTCTTTTTTTAAAGTCAGTATTATATATATTTATATATATTATATATATATTTATATATACACACACCCACTGAGTTCTGCATATCCCACCAGGAAGGAAAATAGCTCTCCCTTTTGTTTTTTTTTGTTTGTTTGTTTTGTATTTTCTTTTTTTTTCTTTTTTTTCAGTGTAAACTGTACATCCCAGATGAAGAGAAGATGGCTGCAGCAGGGGCAAGTGGAAGAGAGGAAGGTTCACATCCAGAAAAAAAAAAAAAAAAAACAAAAAAAAAAACCAAAAAAACCCAACACACCCCCCCCCCCAAAAAAAGAAAGAAAGGAAAAAAAAAAACCCAACCAATAAAATAAAATAAAAAAAGATAATGTGTGAAATGATCCTTGACCCACAAATTTCAGCAGAAGTCCCCAGGTCCTGCGTTTAGTCCACGGCGCGCGTTAATGTGTGTCAAGACATCCAGAACGTCACAGCGTGTCTCCAACTGTGCAAAGGTCCGAGTCACTAATTTAGTGCAAAGGCAGTTCAGGTTCTTTTTTATTTTTTTCCTTTTTTTTTTGTTAAAAAAAATAAGCCATCCTTTATCTTTTCCCCAAAAGGAGGCACAGAAACCCAATACCAGTCCGCCTGCTGAGTGCATCAGTTGTCCATAAGCTAAAACAATATGTAAACAAACAGGGTAGCGCAACCGCTACCCAGCAACAGTTTGATCGAGGCCGGTTAGGGCAGGAGGCTGGTAGTCTGGCAGCATTTTCTTGTTTCATTACTTTCTCTCTCTCTTTTTATTTATTTTTATTTTAAATTTTTTTTTTGGTGGTTTTTGTGGGCTTTTTTTTTTTTTCTTTTTTCTGTTGGTTTTTTTTTTTTGCTGCAGGGCCTTGGAAAAAAAAAAAAATAATAATAATAAAGTCAGTAACCGGTAAACAGCTCATACCGACGCGATGACAATCATCAGGTGAGGAGAGATGTTGGAGATGCTGGCGAGGAGGTCCGGGGCTAGGCGGGACAGGTGGCTTTCCGAAAATTCGCAGGGTGGGAAGATCTGCAGAACGTAGGCAGGCTGCGAGGGAGAAAAGGGACACGGGTGAGAGACAAACCGGGCTGAGGGCTGGCCTAAAATGTTTTAAAATGGGACGTTCGGAATTTTTTGGGTGCCTGAAGGCTCATAAACCGGCGCACTTGTATAGAAAAGGAGAGGCTCTTCAGCAGCCTCAGGTGCGGTTCCCAAGGTGGGGCGTAAGAGCTGGCCGGTTTTATGGCAAAAGACAAAAAAATTCCCATTAATTACCATTTCAGCACTTGCTCCAAGCGCTGACTGCTCATTCTGAGCTGTTCAAGCCCAGGGAACGGATTAAATTTGATTTGATGCAGCAACGCATCTGGAATAAACACTCCGCATCACCAAACCCAAACGTTTGTCATTTATGCAGCAAAGAGCAAGAAAACTCCAGCCGTCCCGGAAAAAATCAGGATATGATACGAGGACTCTACTTCCAACGCAGAAAAAGAGTCGGAAAATGGGTTTGGTTTGTTTTCAGCCCAAGATGTAGGGCTGCCAACAAACCGAACATACGTTTGGGGTTTTTGTTTTTTTTTTTTTGGCTTTGCAGTTCTTTTTCAGTAATTATATCAATTCTATCGGTGCGTTTCGATTGGCGATGTAACGAGCCAGCACGGTAAACGTGGGTGGTTTATTTCAACGATAAAAGCAGGCACCTCCACTAGGATTTTAAGCAAAGCCCTGGGGCGGAAGGCTGTAGGTCCCATTATCTATCGATTTAGCTTATCTGCGGCGTTCCAGGGCTTTCCCTGCCAATACCTGATTAGAGCCGGGGTTGGGAACGTTGATGATTCCTGCAGCTTGCTTAGCCTGCAGGTAGCTGATGAACGCAGCCTTCAGTGACTCAGTCTGATTCACTACGTCTTCCTGGTCTCGGCCGCAAGGCAAGGCCAGTAATAGGCAGTAATCGCTCTCCACCTGGAAAGAAAATACAGTCATTAAGGCGAATGTTTGCTGGGAACAGGCCCATTCCTGACATACATTCATTAATTGCGGTGGAAAATCCTCTCTTTGAACTCCTTCGGAGTTACAAAAGACGTGCTGAAAGCTCGGCCAGCCGAAATGGCGAAAAGGACTGAAAACTCCCGATTTCCACAGCCGCCTGAATTCCGCTTTCCGCCTTACTCCGACATGTCAGAGCCAGCAGGAATTTGCTCCAGGGCCGGGTGATGGGTGACTTCAAAGGTTTCCCAACTCTGCCGTTCCTTTCTCTGCGAAGGCAGAGTAATACCTGTTGCTCGTGACTCGCAATCTGTATTTCACGCTCTTTGGGACGAAGGAATCGCGCAGCTATCACCCAAAATAACATGACACGAGCAACGAGCGCCAAATTTTCTGGGAGAAGCGGTCTTTTTTTGTTACACGGGTGGCAAGAACAGCCCAGCTTTCAGCACGTAGGTATTAGCTCTTCCCAAACACGCAGCCTCGCCCCGTCCCGACCCCTCACCATCATCCTGCGCGCGACGCCTTCCAGCTGCGAAGCCTCCAGCCGCATGCGCTGAGCGATTCTCAGCGGCGGGCCTCCCTCCGGCGCCGGCAGGGACCGGTGCGCCAAGACGTTATTACCGGAGACGAAGTGGAGCTGAACAGCGGCCGTGTCGTTTTTTAGAGCCAAAAGGCCCTGCCAGACAATCGGGTATTTCTGGGAAGAGAAGGAGAAGAAATATTAAACGCAGATGAAGGAGAGGGGGATCTGAAATCCTGCCTGAGCTGCTCGTTTCCCTCGTTTTTACTTTCACAGGCAATTAAGACACCACTGCTTTGCTTGAAGGACTCGGTACGGACATAACATCTTCTCACCCCTCGTACACGCCAGTCCGGGCTTGGGTTAGGTCCTGCTAAATCAGTATTTCAGCCCTTTTTTTCTTCCAGCTGGCTAAGATGCCTGGGTGGCTCCCTTCATCATAACCATCAGAGCACTTCCCAATCTTTCAGCCTCCCACACAGCACGAGGCAGAGCGGGGCTGTTACCAAATGCTATTTTCTCTTTTACAAACGGGAGAATTGAGAAACAGCAGCAGGAGGAGAGTTGCTCAAGGTTATACGGGAAATACTCGGCGCTGAACGGAACTCTCGGGTCCTCGTCGGTGCCTGTTCCTCACTATCTCCCTCCTCTTCCTCAGTCTCTAGGCTTTGGGAGAGTGGTCTTTTTGTTTTTCTTTAAGTTAAATACATGACTCTCTCCTGCCCGTGAAGAAAA
This sequence comes from Pelecanus crispus, assembly GCF_030463565.1. NCBI lineage: Eukaryota > Metazoa > Chordata > Aves > Pelecaniformes > Pelecanidae > Pelecanus > Pelecanus crispus. Next base: position 2,278,574 of record NC_134657.1, on the reverse strand, counting down.
GCTTCCCAAGGAACAGCTGACTGCAAAAATGATGCAGCACTGCCTGCCTGAGCCTGCAGGTTGTTTGAACCAATAATGAGAGAAACAGGAGCTGCTCTGCATTAACAGCGCAGTATCTTGAGGCTCTAGGAAACGTCATGTAAACGTGAACACAGCTAAAATTCACCGGGGGCAGAAAGAGCAGAAAACAGACGGACGATCGATCGCTTTCTCCATATCTGAAGCATTTGATGCAAGAGAATTCAGATTTTGGTGCCGCAGGTGAGACAAGCTACGCAGAAGCCGATTATTTCTCCCTGGACGAGGAGCTACTCGGCCAGGAGAAGACGACGGAGCAATACTTACCGTCAGAAGCTGAACCATATCCACAGGTCTCTGCGAAACGGGGTGAGGAGACGGCTCTTGTTTGAGAGCGGACTGGGGCTCAGGGCGATTGAGGGGCAGCCCCGGCGGGGCGCCGGGACCCGAGGTCGTCGGGATAAACATGGATTGTTTGGGAACCGCCTGAGGTTGGTGCGGCGACGGAAGCTCCTGTTTCATCGAAATGGCAACGGGCGAAGGGTAGGAGGTCTGGCCCGTGTCCGCTTGTGCCCTCTGAAGGTGGACGTGAGGGTCTATCGGTGCCGCATGCCTATTTACAGTAGGGTGGTGACTCTGTTCGGGTCCTGCTGCCGGCGGGCCCTTGGGATCCTGGGGGATCTGAGGAGTCTTGCTGCGTACTGGCTGGCTGGGGTGCGAGTGTTCGCCCTCCGGTAGACCCTGGGAAGCAGGCACGGGGGGGGAAAAGGAAAGATTTTAGGCCATGGGCATATGAGAACTGCCATCCCTCCAAAGGATGTCTGACTCACGCGCCACCTCGATGCTGAGAATTCTCCCCCCAGCACCACTACGTCTAGAAACCTGTAGGCAGCTTCACACCTTCTGGTTGGAGTCCTAGAGTAGTTAAGAAAATGGGGGTTTTTAGCTTCTTCTAATGCTAAGCAGCGTTCAAGCCCCATTTCCCCAACAAAACCAGCTCCTCTTGCGCTATGAACTTAAGTAGGGCTTGGAGACTAAGCACAGTGAGCTAAACTCAGCTCCTGTGGCCACGCAGAGCCGCGCCGGGGCTGTAATTAGCTCAAAGCACTCCAGATTTCAGGTAAAAGGAGAAGAAAGGGTTTCATTTCTCACCTGAGATGGGGTCATGCTCCGGGAAGGCAACCCGATCGGCGAGGCACCCGGGAACTGAGGATGCCCGAGCTGCGCCGCCGTATGGTAATTCCTCATGTCGCCATAGACAGACCGATAATCGTGAAAGGAGCTCCCCGCGGGGTGCATGATCTGCACCCCGTGCGGTACCACCACCGGCTGCGTCAAAGGCAGTCCAGGCAGCTGGCTGCTGGAGGGGACGCTGAGGAGCCGGGGTTCGCTGTGAGGAGAGTGTGCCATCTTGCCTTCGGAAGATTTTGGCGTCTCTTTTCCGGGCTGCGGGGTCTTACTGACAGGGGGAGTTTTCACAGCCCCTTCAGGCGTTCGGGATTGTCTCGTTTCCGAGTGGTGCTCACCCACGGCGGCCATGTGCGGGTGCATGATCATCCTCACGTCCCGGGGGACGTTGTACTGGTCGAGCCTGATGCTCGTGGGGTGCATGCGGTAATCTGGCTGCATCACCAGCACGTCAGGCTGAACAGGGGCCGGTCCCCTGCACACCGTGGTGTGGTGGTAGTGCATCTCCTCCTCGGGGGCGTGCTGAGAAGACAGAGGAGGCATGACTATGTCCCGTATCGGGGCCGGCTGGGGCGTGCTGGATCGCTGAGGTTTGATCTCTATCTGGGGTTGCAGAGCAGCTCTGGGGGAGTGGAGCGCTTCCGGGCGGATGCCGTAAGGGATGCCGGAGAGAGGAGGGGTATTCATTCTCACCTCGCCTTGGGACAGATGGCCCAGGGACACAGTCTGCGTGACGCTGTGAGGGGGCATGATAACGGATTGCTCGGGGTGCATGCTGGATATGTACTGAGGAACGGGAATTCCCGGCGCCAGCATGACGGGGGTACTGCTCGATAAAGCCGGAGACGAGGTACTGCCGGGATGACAAGCCCGGGGGAATGGCGACGGCGAGTGCCCGCTAGTACGCGGCGAGTGCGGCTCCTGTTTGGTGACCCCCAAGTGGGAAATAGCCCGGTCGGTTGGGGTGCTGGGTCCCGAGCTGACGTGGTTTGCTTCCGAATGCATTTTCCCAGAGAGGGAAGGGTGATGAGGACTAACTCCAGGACTCAGGTTGGAGGGTTGCAGAGTCTTAGTCTCCACTTTCAGAGCAGCTGGATCGGACAGTTTTTTGTTCACAACCATCTGGTTGTGGACGAGTACGGGTGGAGTGTTTACAGTCTGCGTGAGGACTTTACCGGGCTGAGACGCTGGAGTCTGGACAGAAATGTGGGAGGAGTCGGACTTCTCCAGCGCAGTGCGCTCCTGTTTAACGGAGGAGATGACGGGCGACGTGTTATAAGGTTGTGTTCCTAGTACCAAAGAAGAATGGGTGGAAACAGTCCCGTAGCCTGCGGAGGCCTGGGAGCCTTTCGGCGTCGGCTGAGATGGCGTGATAGGTTCCTGTTTAATCTGAGACTTGGATACAGACTGCTGAAACTCTATGTCGACAGCGCTGGCTGGGGGGATCTGGCTGATCTTGGCACTAATTCGCTGAGGGCCTTCCGTCTTCTGTCCCGAGTAACTCAGAAGCACTACGCCTTCCGAGGTGTTCACCCGCAGCCCCGGGCTGGACCCAGTCTCTACAGGCCTCTCCTCGATAATAGACATCGATCCCGGATGAAACCTACTGTTATCATTTGTGCTTGACCTCTGCTTAAATTTCGGCGAGGGGGCGTTGACGAGACACATCTGGGTTTGGGGAGCTTGCTTCACCAACGTGATCCTCGGAGCCTCCTCCAGATCCACGCTGTGGGGCATCCTGCTTATAACAGAAGTGGCTTTGGGAGCGATCACGGTACTTATCTTTTCCTTCTCGCTGAACACCGGTGCTTCAGCCACTGGTGGGTCCAAGGCGTTGGTGGCAGGGACTGCCGGCTTCTCCTCCGACACCGGTTTTATGGCTTCTACCGCGGGGTGGAGGGGTGCCTCCTCCAAACGAGGCGCGCTCACTGGCTCGGCGTGCGTCGTCGTCACGTGCGTGGAGGTTATGCTCGTCGCCGAGACGTACTTGGGCTCCATGAGTATCTTCCTCAACGTGCTGGAGTTTGTATCGATATCTGACGCCTTTGTGTCCGGTGGGAGAGCAGGCGGGGGCGTGGAACGGGCACGGGGTTCCTCGTGCCTCACCATCCACTCCGGCACCTTGGCAGCGCCGGAGTGAAGGGGGACGATCGCGGCGGGCACCGGGGTGGGCAGCTTGGCGGCTGCTGCTGCCGCCGAAGGGATGGCAGGAAGGGCTGCATTTGGGGCACTCGGCGGCGTGATGGGCGCGTTCTCCATGGGCGACCGTATCTTGAACCCGCTCTGACTCCCCTCGTCGAGGGGAACCGGCGGGGTGGCCAGGTCCAGAGGAGTCGGAGCGGGCGCTTTCGGAGAGGTGCTGCTCTCCGCGACAGCTTCATGCGCGGCCACAACGTCAGCAGCCGCAGCCTTGCTGACATCGGAAGCGCTTGGCTCCATGGACACCTGAGCCGTGGTTTTAGTTTGCTTTTCCTCCTTCAAAGCTTCTTCGGGTTTTGTCTTTACTTCGCTGGCGGGGGGCGACTTGCTCTGCACCCTCTCTGGCTCGAAGGCGTTGACTTCAACGGCATCACCCTTTCTGCCCGTGCTCCTTTTGCGCCTCTGCCGCGTGGTTTTCTGACGGCCCTTTTCCTTCCGAGCAACTTCAGCTTCCTGCAAGGTCTCGGCCTCCTGTGCAGAGTTGGAAGATTCGCTGAAGCTGACTTCAGCCTCCTTGCTCTCCGCTTCTACCACCGATGGGGCAGAGCTGGGAACCGGCTGCACCGCGGGCTCGACGGCAGCCTCAGTTTCTAGGATATTATTCACTGCTTGATCAGTCTCAGGCTCCATCTCCTCCCGAGGTGACGGTAACACCAAGGGCTCTGCGGGGATTTCAGCTTCCGATTCAGCGGGATACGTCGGGGGTGCAGGAAAGCTTTCCGTCTCTCCAGAAATATCATTGATGATGGAGCCAATGGCTGCTGCCAGCTCTGTCTCACTAGCCTGATGCGCGGGTTTATCTCCTTCCTCCTCCTGACGAACTTCAGGCACATCTGCCGTCGGCTCTTTGTAGGCAGCAATTGACGGAGGAGTTTCGGTGAGTTTTGCAATATTCTCCACGGCCTGCTCGAGTTCAATCTGTTTTGCTAACTGGGCAGCTTCAGGGGACTGCTTTGGTTCCCGCATCACCTCCTTTTCTGTTTCTGGGAATGAATCTTCTACCTCATTCTTAGCAAAATGGGGTGGCAAGATGTCCTCTTTTGGGGGGCTCTTCATTTTGGCCGGCGACACCGCCACCGGCTCTACTTCCTCTTCAGTCGGCCGCAAGGCACCCTTGACTTCGTCCACATTGAGGCGTATTTCTACATTTTTGAGACAGACGGATGCTTTATCTACGACAGTTTTGGTATTCTTATACCTTCCCCTTTTGGATTTCGTAACCTTTTCCGGCACCGGCTTCTTCTCAATGATCTCAACCGTGGGGATTTCTAGCTGGTTCTTCTCCGCATCCAATTCTTTCCTATCACGTTTCTGCTCGCTCGCCGCCGGCTCTTTCTCAGTGGCTTTTGCTTTATTGCTGTTGTCACCGACACTCGATTCCTGACTGCTTCTTTCAGCAGCATCTTCAGATTCAGCCGAGGTATCGGCTTTCGGTTCATTCTTCCCTTTCTTCCCCTGTTGGCTGGTAGCAGCTGATGAGTGACTGTGTGTTAGCTTCTGGGATCTAGGAGACCTCCAACCTTCTGCAGGCTTAGGAGCTTCCACAGCATCTTTAGTTTCAGCCTCCTCCGCCTCTTGCTGTACCGGCTCTGTCTTTATTGGAGAGATGTCCTCCTCTGGCTTACGACGGGTTTTCGGAGGTCTTCCCCTCCTCGGGGTCGTAGGAACAGTTGTCACTGTTTCCTGAGGTTCCTTTTCCCCTCTCTTCCTGGTGGATCTAGTGACCTCCACGGAGTCCTTCACCGGAGATGGGCCTTCATTGTCCCCTGTGGTAGCGTAGACTGACCTTACGTTTCTGCGCCTAGTCCGGCCTATTGGCAAGCTTGGCTCCACGTTTTCCGGCTCTGCAGCAGAACTAGGGGATTTAGCAGCATTCCTCGAAACCTTCTCGGCCTCCACTTTCAATTCAGAAAGCTTCTGCGTCTCCCCACGAGGAGAGCTCGACCTTTTGAGTTTTTCACGGTCAATTCTTTCGCTCTTCCTCGTGACGGGCTTTTCCGTGATGTTAGCTGCAGCCGATTGCACAGGAGTCTTGGAGCGTTTACTCTTGTAGGACTTTTTATCTTTTACAACAACCGGAGGTTCGACTTCCATATCATTGTCAGAAACAGGCGGCAGGACCTCAGCAGCCGCCTCTACCTTTTGACTCGCACTAGCATCAGCGTTGGCAGAAGGCGGAGGATTTTCTTCTTTAGGTTCGGCAGTCTCATCGGACTTCTGAACTAGCTTGGGCGGGGGTGGAATCAACTGGGCAGCTTCAGGTTCTGGATCTACACTGATGTCTAAAGAAGCTCCGGGAGTAGGAGGCTTGGTATCCAAGTATGAAGGATGCTCTGTTGCCACAGCGTCTTCCTCTGGTGCCAGGGTTGTAGCAACAACTTCTTTACTAGCTTCTACGACCGGCGGGGGCTCGGTTTGCTCGGGTGGTTCAATTTTGACAGGAGCAGCAAGTTCAGGAAAAGGTTTTTGTTCCTCTGCTGTAGAAGCAGGTTCAGACGGTTTTTCTTCTTTTACAGAAGCTGTTTCCACCACTACCTTTTCGTTTGCTACCTTCTCAGGAGCAGCTGGTGCTGGTTCCTGTGGTAGGACAGCGACCGAAGAGGGACCAACCACTGAGGAAGTTTTATGTTCTGGTTCTTTACTATCAGGAACCGTTTCTGGCGTTTTCGGCCGGTTTTCTTTATCTTCCTGTTTTTCCACTTCCTTTGGTTTCTGATCTTTCTCCTTTTCTTTCTGCTGCATTCGCGTTAGTTCAACAAATCTACTGTGGAAGAGAACCACCGGTTCTTGCACCAAATCAGCTGCACTGTTAGTCCCATCGGAGGAAGACTGTCTCCCATACAATCTACCAGAAATGAAGTCGAGATCGTCGTCTTTTCTCTCTAAATGCTGCAGGCGCTTGGAGTCCTGTTCAAAGATTGAACTATGCAAAAACCGAGAAGCGAACAGTTCCTGTCTCTCTTGCTCCTCCTCTTTATGATCTTCTTTCTTATCATCCAGTTTTCCACCTTCTGAATCGGTCCTGATTTTTTTCTTTTTCATATACCAAGATGGAATAGGTCTCGGAGCTGAGTCGACCTTCTCTTTGTCTTTATTGTTTCTAAAACTAGCAAATCTTGAATCCCAATCTAGAAAGGACCAATTTTCTTCTCTGGACGAAGAGAGAGATTTAGCTCTTTCCAGCAAGGCCTTTGTGTCTGGTGTGATTGTCTTGTCCAACGCAAAAGAGTAAAATTTGTTTCTTTCTAAGGAACTTGACAGTCTTTCCTCTCTTTCACGTAACTTCTCTTCTCTGTCCCTTAATAAAAAAGACAACCTGGAACTCTCTAACAAGGACGAGGCTTTCGGGGAATGGGGCTTGTTTTCACTGTCGTCATCCGAATCTGAAGGCACCTCCCCGGGTTCCAGGTCTCGGACGGACCGCTTGCGTATGCTGTCTCTTTTGACGATGCTGCTCGGAAAGCTGATATCAACTCTACCGGGCTCCTGCTTCACTTGTGTTTCCCACCTACTCGAGTCATCTTCAGAACTCAGCACGGATAGTTTTATTTTAGCCATTTCTGCCATCTGCTCCCTTCTGCTGGAATCGTAAGGATTAAATTTCAGCGAGTCCTCCCTCACAGTCATGTTGGAATACGAAAGACCCTTTTCTTCTATTTTAGGTGACTCTTTGGTTTCCTTTAATGGCATTAGCCTCGGAGAATCGAGCGTGTCATCATCTTCGTGGAAAGGGAAGTGCCTGATGCTAGGGGAACAGGACGTCCTTTCGGAGTCCTCACTCACCTGTCGAGAACTTCTGTAGTTTCTTTCTCTTTTAGTGCTAATTTCAAAGTCAAACTGGTCAGTCTTTTTCCTTTTACTTGGTGGAGAGTCATCGGTGACATCTTGCGGAGGTTTTCCCACCTCATGGACCAAGCTCCGCCTCTCATATTCATCTACGTCTTTCTTTGGGCTGCCGAACTTCTCAGACTTGGCTATCTCCATTTCCAGCTGCTGTTTTAACCTACGACTTTGCTCCATTTGTTTCCTGTAGCTTTGCGTGTGGTCAATGTCAATGCCAATTTTCTCCTCCGTATCAGCTGACTGAGGTTTCTCTTGGCCCAGTTTATGGTCAGGTGTGTCTTCAGGAAGACCAGAGTAATTCTTCCTGGCATCCTCCCTCTCTGTTCCTTGGTCATCTACTAGCTGTACCTGTTTATGCTGGGGTTTTACTGGATTCAGTTTTTTAGAAGAGAGTTCCTGAACTTCCACTGGTTCATCGGCTGTCTCCATTAGCCTCGTCTGGAGATCTAGGGTGGGACGCATGCCAATGCCACCAACATTAAGAGTCTCCTGAATTTCTTTGGGACTAGTAACAGGGATAAGTCTTTCCAGTTTGAGTTTTTTAGATTCCCTTTTAAGCACCTCCTTCCTCAGGGGTTTTCTCTCCAATTCTCCTTCCCTTAACATTGTCGCTTCTCTAGACGAAGCCGTTGCATCAAGCTGCTTTTTCAAAACCATGCGTGCGTCTTCCTCATCTTGGCTGCTTCTTTTTGCTTCCAGTTTTTGCCTCTCAGTCTTCAGATTTGCATCAGCAAAACGTCTTTTACGAGCCTCCAACTTGTCTAGATCTACCGCGTTGGCCCCCTCAGAAGTTTGCTCTGTCTTCAAGTGCTTTTTGGGTTTCAGTTTTCCCTCCTTATCCACCACTTCTACGTGACTGGCAAGGGCTTTCTCTTTTTGTACCTTGGTTCTGACAGGTTCCAGTTTAGACTGATCAGACTTGGTTTGCTCAGCTTGAGATGTCTGTGTTTTTTGTTCAAGAAGCGGGGACTTCATAGTGTCATTATCAAGCTTTGCTCTCAGTTTCTCCAAAGCAGGCTGATCAATAACTTTCCCTTCCTTTTCTTTTACTCGGGTCAACACAACGCAGGGCATTAGGTCCAGGCGGTTTTTAGCTGTCCCTTCTTTGTCACCTCTCTCTTTACTTTGTTTACTATTGCCCTTCGATTTTTCAGGGCTGGGCTCTCTCTCATTCTCTTGATCCGTTTCCGAAGACTGAGAGCTGGGCGAATGGATTTTTGCTTTTCGTTTTTGCTTATCCGTTTTCTCCTTTTCTATTTTTTCCGGCTTTTCCTTTCTCACCAAGCGTTTCTCCTTGTCGATCCTCTCCTGGTCGAAAGCACGCTCTTTCTCCGTTTTTTCATTTTTTGCGTAACGTTCCACGCGGGCTTTGTCGAGCTTGTCATATCGTGGAGGAGACAGAGAGCTGCAGCTGCCACTGCGATCCGATGACCTGCTGTAAATCCTCCTCTCCGAATCGCTCTGCAGCCTTTCCGATTGCGAGGGAGACGCCCCAGGACTCTGCGGACGCCTGGAGTGCGTCGGGCTCTGGCTCCGTTCAATCGGTCTCCGTTCGTGGTCTCTGTCCCGATCGGATTCGAACCGTTCCCTCTCCCTCTCTCTCTCCCGTTGCCTGTAACTGTACTCCCTTATGTCTTGCTCATATGGATCGCCCCTGTAATCCCTGTACTCGCGTGGGTCATCGTAGTATCGCGGGTCATAGTAGTCTCCTTGGTAGGGATCCCACTCTGCGTAAAATTCTCTGCCTCGAGCTGGGTATTCTCGCCGAGGATCTTCAGGATACGTCCCTGGAGTCCGAACGGTCTCATAGTAAGTACGATCAGGGGCATATTCATAAGATCCTCTTCTTTCATCTCTGCTAAATATGAGAATAAACACATTAGTTCTCCTTCTCAACCGACGTACTGTATTACATTTGCTATGTAGGGGAATCATTTTACGATCATTTCTTTACGCACGCATCAAGGCAACTGTACACAGCTGAATACAGAGATCTAAAAACACTGAATCGGTGCGCAGCGGATTAAATGCTTTGTTAGCTTATTGAATACCATATGCAGTTAATTGGTCATTTTGTGACAGCTTTGCCAAGTATCTCTTCACCACCCTCACTGCTTCATTTTTGCCAAATTCAAATATTACATTAAATTGAGGTGAAACCTACACTGCACTTGTGTACCCAGGCGCAGTCTGTCACGGTGAAGACCACCCCATCTCAAGAACCTGAAACCTACCTCTGAAAACATGAGTCAAGTCAAAACTTGAGGCTGGAACCTCTCCATTACTAAGCAGTAAAGTGGTAACAAGATTTCTTTAAAAATGCTAAACCTTCTAAGTGATCATTTTATTCCAAAATTAGCTCTTTCGCTGCATGTGACATGCTGACGTTGCCTATTTACAGACCAAGTCAACAACAACAACAAAACAATCAGGTTGTTTATGAGAGCAGGTGCATTCATGGGAAGCATTCAGCAAAGTCAGTCAAGCAATTAGCGTTATTATCTCAATACCTCCAAATGGCAAAAATAAGTCATTTCTAACACCAAACATGCCTCTTTGGCAGAGGGGTGGTGTAGAGCTGGTGCTCCAATTCTCCACCATTACAGAGTCTTTTGCATACTCTATTTCATATATGTTATTTGGCTTCACAGTTTATGTTTTATGTTAAAAGCTGACAGCTTCCACCTTTGAAGAAACATACAAAATTGAAGAAGGAACACAAAGAAACAAAACAGGGAAGACAAAAACCTCATTCTGCAAGTGTAAGTGGGACATTGTGAAAGGCAGCTGTGAAGTTAAAAAAATTAATCATGGGTTTTGTTTGGGTTTTTTGTGGGTTTTTTTCTGTTGGGTCCTATTTAGACTGGCTACTACAACCTAAGAGAACCTGGTTAGTGCAGGTCTTAGTGTCATTGCAAGGGACTGTGAACTGCCAGGAGGAGCTCAGAGGAGGACTAGAAGATGCAGAATTACAAGACTTGCTGCAGAGCTCGCTCAATCATTCCATGATTCATTATTCTTAAGTATCTCGTAATGGCTGTGTGAGCATAATGACAGAAAAGGAAAAACAAGACTAACGTGTACCCAAGTATCACGTTGTTCCAGAAATCAGTGTTCTATTCAGAATTATTTCACGGTGAAGACAAGCCCAGCTGACTCCTGTGTGTTAAAAGACATCCAATAATGCACTTCTCTTTCCTGAATTTCGTGTAGTTCAGAGGAAATCATTACTGACTGCTTGCTGGCACATCACAACATCTGGCAAGGACTGGGGGACGTGCACATTTATTTCCATTATGCAAATCCTGATTGCCAATTTCCAAACCCTTTTCACTTTTAAATCTGGCAATTTTGCGTATATGTTAGACCCATCTATTTTGCTGCAAAAAACCACTGAATTTATCTAGCTCACCGGTACAGTCAGTGTCACACTGGGCTTATTCATAGGTAAACCAGAACCCTAACAATTAAGCCAGCCTCTGAAGGTAATAAAAATGCACCCACACAAAAAGAAAATGCTTCCCTTTTCAGCCTTCACTGTAGTCATTAGTAATAAGAACATGGATGTTTATTCAGCCACTGGAGGAAAAAAAGCACAAAATGCGGAGTGCCTGCGTGCCAGGCTGCTCTCAGCCAGGGTCCGCAGAGGTGAAGTGGCCATGCCGGGGGAACACAAGCCTTTGCAGCATGTGCACAATGGCCAGCCACCGTCATGCCAGATGCTGCAGAAGGACATCAACACAGAACACATTTTTCATGTCAAACAGCAAAAAAAAAAAGAACTGCAGCCTCACTCGTGTCTATTATTTTATCAAGTTAACAAACTAAACTATTGGAAAGGGGTAGGTGGAAGACCGAATTTTACCCTCTGCTCAGCAGACGAGCAGCAGGAGTTTATCAGACTATATATACACACATTAACATATACCTTTCTCTTGAGGGTACAGGAAGGCATTACAGATAAGCTATTCTTTGCATTCCTAAGAAATGATGAATGACTCACAACTGTGTCCTGCTGACCCATCACAGTAACTGGGTACTAAATATATAGAGCACGCGGACAGCCGAAACCTCCACCTAAGTATGAATTTCAGTAACCAACTACACTTGATAGACGTGTGATATCCTGTCTGCTTTCATCTGCACAGTTTAAGTCTGACCACCTAAATTTGTTTTAAAAAAAAAAATATTGAAAAGGTAAAAGACATTAAAAATATGCTAAAATGTTAATAAAACTTCAAAAAGAAGGCTAAAGTTGAGAGGAACAAAACCAAGTGTTTGTTCAATAATTATGGCCCAAAGAAAGTTTAATTGCACTGAAGATGATGCTGGAAAAGTAAAAGACTGGAATAAAGATATTGACACATGCCTTCTTTCTGCCAGCATTTCATAAAAGTCTCTGATGTCTTGACCCGTTTTCTCCATGGAATGATAAAATGCCAACTGACTTTCTCGATTTGCGAAGTCCACCTGAAAAATAAAGGATAAATCACGTTCAGCGAGAGAAACATCCACTTTGACTACACTTCACTGTCTGCTGCAGCCTGACGATGGGAGCAGAACTGAAAGCGGGGATGATAACATTTAACAAAAAGAAGTCAAACGCTTCTCAGGACTGGCCCTACGCATCCCCAGGAATAAAGACCTTTCTCTCTTAACTCAGTGCAGCTGCATGGAGCTATATAACTACCGTCTTACTGGGGTATGTTGTTGTAGCTGCCAGACCAGAGGCTTCTGTTCAGTAAACCAGCAGGAAAAATACACATTATTATCGTGGTATTGACGTTTTTAATACTACAACTCCAATTACAGCTCCAAAGTCCCTTTCATCTCAAGGCAGTGCTACAGCAGGTCAGCATTATTAATCTATTTCAGACTCCACGTTATTTGCCTGGGGTTATACAGCAAGGCAACAGCAGGGACGGGAAAGGAACCAAGCCTCCTGAATTGCAGCTCCCTATTCTAGCTACTCGAAGAGTTGATGTTTTCTAGCCAAGGGTGACAATATTACGAAGTTAATGGCATAGCCGATGCAAAAAAATAAGGATTAGAATGGATTTATCTACGTGCATGCCACATAAGGCAGTATTTTTAACATTCTAGCTCCTCTTTTTGTTTTTTAAATCAGCCTAGACATTTGTATAACCACAGCAGTGGAGCAGAGACATACATGCATCGTGGGTGTTGCTTGTTCGAAATTTGCTAAGTAGCAAGACCCACAAACACAAGGTACGAAACTTTTAAATGACCACACATTTTACTGCATTTAAAGGCTACTTATATTCAACCACTGCGCTTAGAAACTGCAGTATATCTGACTCCTAACCCCAACGGGTGTGAAGCTGCTAGGTTAATGCACCAGATGAGAGATCACGCTTGAAATCATTACCCACTCTTTAGGAGAGAAGAAAGGAGGAGGAGGAGGAAGATAATTCAGAGGGTTGGCTGACACCTCACGTCCCCAGTTAGTGGAACTGATGGGACAGTCGTAACAGGTATTACCACATTCACCCAAATCCAAGACATCCCCGTAAATGCTAAGTGTTGCTCCACGAAAAAGTACTTTCTATCTATTTTTTGAAGTAATGTTTTTAATTATTATTTTTTTAAATCTGTTGCAAGGAAGGAGCTGCCACTGCAAGAGCAGACCGCGTGCTTGGGTTGCGACTCCGGCATGCAAGCCACTGCAGCTTGCCTGGGCCAGGTCAAGAGCCTGGACGTCAGCACGGAGCAGCTGAAACGCAGCGATGTGTTATCCCAGAGGAACTCACACCCTCAGATTTCACTCTTCTAACACGAAAACGGACAAAAGCTTGCCTTGGATTTGGGTAAATGAGGTAGTAACACGGACACCGACACTCAGGAGCTTAGAGAGACAAGTTCAGTGAAACAAACGGCAGAATACTGGAAAAGGCTTTATAAGTAACGGTTCAAGATACCCTAACATCTTGATAAGCCGAGTATAAAAAAAATAGTATCAGCCTTTGATCTCTGGGACATACATGTCCCGCTAAGTATTCCTTTTGACTGGCAGTCTGCAAATGCCAGCATTTAAGGAGTAAGGCCTAAATACAATTTGTTTCTCTCTCTCTTTTTTTTTTTTTTTTTTTTTTTTGGGTTTTTTTTGTTTTGGAGGTCATTCTGCACACCTTAATTTTATTCCCACCGATTTTCCTCCCCTTGGTCTCTTTTACAGCTGCTTGTGCATATTCAATCTCATTGTAGAGAACCAGGGCCATGCCTTTTAAGCGGTCAAACACCACCTGTAAAAAACAAAAAAACAAAACAAAAACCAAATAAGAGCCTCATCCACAGGACTTAATGTCAGTCCCAACAAAATCCTAAGTCATGAGGATACCAGTAAGAAAATAATTTTTAGCAAGGTAAATTTCCAGGCTTTTCTGATGAGGCATATTGTAATGAAGAGACAATAAAAGGACACGGGACTGCTTTGAATTGTGGATATTGTGGCTTGAGGTATATTATGCCTTTATTTTGTTTTTCTGTATTTTACTTTTAGTATTTTTTTTTCTTTGGCGACTGAGTTTTGTCATTTCTCTTTGTTTACTTTCAGTTGTTTGAAAAATTTCCAATGTGTTTTAGGGGGGAAAAAAGGTAAAGGGAACATTTAATCCCAAAATGGAAACAGTTTTTGTTATCACAGTCTGCAGTACCGCTCGTCAGTTGCTAAATGCCCAATTTCCAAATATTAGCTTCCTTTAGCAACATAAACTTATTATTCAAGCAACAACAGCTACAATAAAGAATGTCAAAGCTGCAACACAAACCCACAAAAATCCTTTAAGGAGGCAAGACCCCGATCCTGCGAAGATTTACACACGTTGCTTAACTTTAAGCACATCAATGTCCAACAGAAAGACACGGGACAGCTCACACGCTTAAGTTTAAGCATGTGCATAAATCTCGAGCACCGTAGGCAGGTAACGCACTCCCGCTGTGTGATACGGGTATGTTGCACAATCGTTGCCTTTCTTCTTTCACGTACTTTTGTCAGCGTGACTATCCTAACTGCTTTTAAAAAGTCTTTTTTTTTTTTTTTTTTGGTCTGATGAAAAAAATATAGTTATGTCTAATTATGTAATTAGCATGCATGAGTGTAACTACATAATTAGACTGCTGTTCCTCCAGTGTTAGCCTTCTCAAGAAATTTCGTTGGGGAGAGACTGTACTGCACAAGAGCAACAAATGGTTTCCAATACTTATTACCTCGGCTCATTCAAAATAGTTTTTGTTGTTGTTGTTTTCCAAACACCAGAAGCGACTGCTCTACGTACCGGCTCAACAGGATGCAAAGCTACAGAGCCCTGTCGGCCAAATTACACCCCAGAGAGAATTTCTCTACCTGAGCTATAAAGCCCTGGACAGTCGGGGTTGAAAGGACAGGATGGGAAGAAAGGAAGACAGTAACAACTTCAAACCACACGCCAAAGCCTCCCACCTACCTTTACCACAGGCCCGTATCGGCAGAAATGTCGAGTTAAATACTGATCCGTAACGTTTGTAGAAAGACCATCTAACCACACGCAGTTTGTAGGCATGCTCTTTCCAAAACCCAGCTGAACACAAAAGGGCAAAACTTCCATCAGTACAATTCACAAGTGTTAAACTAACTGAACAGAGCACGCCTAATTAAAGAGTTATTTGAAAAAAGCTAGTCATTTGTACCGGTTTTCTAAAATTAGCATCTCGCGCAGGTGCACACAAGACAAAAATCAAATAGCAATTAACGAAAATAATTCTGCATGCTTAAACAAATACAGTGTTTGACAACATTTGTTTCTTCTACAATTTGAATGCTTCTGAAAAGTGACAGGTTGACAGCTCTGGGGACTGACAGCCTCCGTTCATCATCAGTAGCGGCACAGCCTCCCAGCACGGCCCCGCCAGACGCGAACCTTCAAGGCCAGGGAATGTCAGTCTCCAAATCTACTCAATCCTGGGGCTCCTTGCCGAGACGGCCGACAAAAATGCTGATTAATCCCAATTACAGTGGTGGTTGGAAAGCATCACACTCTGATCTGACCTACGCATTAAAAAACACCTTTCTTCCGTAAACTATGCTGCTGCAAAATAGCCTGTCATGCTGTAAACCAAAGTAACAAGGAGAAGGATACAGTCCACGGGAGGATTTCTTTACCTTGAGCCGGTTATTTCCAAGATATTCCCCATCCATCTTCTTAATTGCTTTACACACGCTTGCAATATCACAGTACTGCAGGAATGCGTACTGAGGAACACCGTTCACTTTCTTAATGTCGATATCCTGGGGAAAAAGAGAAGAAAACAAAACAATCGACAGTCAGCAACAGGCCAAAAAGGACGTTCATTCAACAGCGTCAATTAGATCTAAGTGGACTTTTTTTTGACACACACAAGTGGACTTTTTTTTTGAGCCACACACATGGCATGGCAAGCACTCTTTCAGTGATATTTTCTTCAGAGAGAGGATTTAAACAGCAGACGGTTAAAAACTTCATTGTTCTGCTGTATCTCATTCAATGGCAAAACCAAATCCTTACTGATGCAGGGAAAGCTCTTCATAACGCAGATTCAAAATTCAACCCCGCAGAAGTAAACCTGACCTGATCAACAAACAGTAGCTTTCGTTTGTTACTATTATGTCAAGAAGAGACAAGTCAGAATCAAAGAAACGTGGATTAATTTTTGCTTGCAAAGGCTCAAGAGAAAACAGCCTGCTCCGATCCTCATTTCTGAGCCAAGAGGCAAGCGGGGTTTCTTCTCCAAATAAACATGATCCATCCTGTTCCTAGAAACAAAAGTGATGCTGCAGTCATCTCTTGAACCAACTTGGCGCTGACATGGCAAAGGCAAAAAAGATCCTCAAGGCCTATCGCTGCTGGTATTTGATCCCAAGCCACCACAGGCCCATTCAAAAGTAAGCGCAGTCATGAAGAAGCTACAAAAGCCTACTAAAGGCTGATTTTAATCAATTTAAAAAAAACAGCAAGCTTGGAGTTGACATTTGGTTAACATTCAAGCTCAGCACTAGTACTGGCAAATGTACCGAAAGCCTCTGAACAAACTCATGATATTATGATTCATTCTGAGCTGAAAATAGAAGGTGGAGTGTTTCATTTTATTTGTTTAAACAGCGCAAGTTTCCTTTGTGAGCTACATGCCAATGCCAGCACACGAATTTAAGCACAAACACTCCAACATCCAGGACAGACTAATTTCATGGTTAATAAATTTAGGGACAAGGCAGCAGTTTGATACGGTCTCACCCAAGAGCTCTTCATCTGGGAAAACAGAAGTAAACAGGGAGATTTACACAACTATTAGACTTCTATAGCCCTGGCCTAATAATTTAAGTGGAATACTAAGAGGACTACATTTCCAAGAGTCTGAAGTAGCACTATCGCAACCGTGGCAAATTATACTTGACCACCCACCCTCAGCAAGCAATTCCTCCTGACAGACAAATAAAATATCATTACTTTGCTCATTACCCATGGGAAAGGTTATAAAGCCAGTCCCTTTTGCACCTGAGATTGTAAGTTTTCATGGAAACTGTGCAAGGCAGCACTGCTGCCGAATCCTGACTGATTAATAATGTTGATGAGACAGCACTGTTTCACAGAAAAGCCAATTTACAAGACAGTGCGCCACTACTGATAAGCATCTCCACCAGGACGGCTCTGCTGGTGTAACGTTAGAAGAGGGTTTGAGCCACAGACACTGCCTGAATTCATAAATCAGTGTTGATGTCAAGGACACAGAGGAGGCTGGATGCACAAGAGCTGCCAGGCATCATAAAATGCAAATTTTATATTTGTCCACATCGTATGTGGAAGCACGCCTCCCTTTCTTTTTGGGGGAAAGTACGTATGGGGTTCCTGGCATGTGTGACCGATACCTTAACGGTTACAGAATTATTTCAGAGCAGAATGAATAAGGCACAGCATGTTCATAAGCAGCCACAGCTACCAGTGAGTACAGAAACTATCACTGCTGAAGCCCAGATTCAATTAATTAAACTGACTGTGGATAGTTACTTTACTTCTCTGAAAATTTCTCTTAAATGCAATATTGGTATGACTTGATAGAAAGCAGCCATGAGGAGAGGAGAGGGGGATGACTGCTGCTCTGTCTCGTTCAGACACGCCTGCTCAGCTGAAAAGCCAAATCCCACATGTGCCATCACTAATCCATCTGCTCTGCGCCTCTTCTGCCCTATTGTCAGGGCACAGACTGGGATAGCTGACGGCTACTTCCACACGCAGCAACTAACCCCTTTGTTTCAGAAATCAACAGGAAACGGAGACTTCACAGAGCTGTACCAATTCAACATGAAAAGAACACCAGGCGTATTTACATCGCAACTACCTAGTTAGGCTTTTCTGCAAATGCTCTGAGCTAGCAGAAGACGCATTTCTGCTGACTGCTCCTAGCACTGTTTCTACTGCTAAGTTATCCCCTCCATACACGTGTGCTACGATTTCACTCTGAACGCAAAGAAAAGCTTTCAGATATATTCTAGGAAGACGAATGACTCAGATTATTATATAAAGACTGAATTATCTGTCATGGGCGTTACAATTTACCACTGCTCGTAGCACTCTAGAGGTCTGTACAGAACGAGCAGGCAACGACACCCTACGCAGCACAGAGAATTCACATACCACTATTCCACCAAAGCGCTGAAAGATGTTGCGAAGGTCATGGTAGGTGGTTGTTTTCTCCAGGTTGCCAATGAAGAGAGTTCTCGTTGCTTTTGGGTGGAACTCATCTATCCTTTCATCCAAAGGACGAAATTCATTCTCGCTTTCTGTTTCTAGAAGCAAAAGAGAGCAAGAAATTTGTAACGCACGGAGGTGTTTTTCATGTGGGTTCGGTTCACATCAATTTGTTTGCTCAAGTCTACTTCCTGACGAGCAGATATGATCTGAACACGATTAACCAATGTCTTTGACAAAAATACGCAGTACTACACTTGTGAATTGTGTTATTTACACAGAATTTGAAATCTCTGCATCACACCACTGAGTGAGTACTGAGGAATTTGAGCATCCCCAGGTGAAAAGTCGCTGCATACTCCAGCTGCTTCTCTAGATATTTTTTAACAAACATTAATGCTTACCATGAATTCAAATAAGGCTTCACCGTGCTTGGGGGGGGAGCTGCACATGGAAGAAGTTTGTTTTCACAAATAAATTTTTAAACAAGCAACTGAAGTACAGACTGACAACCACATGCTCAATGCTATAGTTTTCACCGGTCTGTCATTCGGGCTACACCGCCTTAGCCTCAAAAATGCAGCCATCGTTAGCTGTTTTAATTAAAAG
The DNA here is from genome assembly GCF_030463565.1 of Pelecanus crispus. Taxonomy (NCBI): domain Eukaryota; kingdom Metazoa; phylum Chordata; class Aves; order Pelecaniformes; family Pelecanidae; genus Pelecanus; species Pelecanus crispus. The sequence goes on along the minus strand of NC_134657.1, from coordinate 2,259,999 downwards.
CAGAAAAACCGAGCCTTTGAGGACTCAGTGCTATGCTTACACCACCCACTGGCTTCTGCTCTGCTGAGATATGGAAGATGAGATCGTTTCTTCCAGCAGCCAGCAGATCCTACTGCTTGAGAGGATGGCAGGTTTCCTTCTCCGAGGTTTCAGACTGGAACTCTCTCCCTGTTTGACCTAAGCGCATCCACTCTTCTTGCTCTGGAATTTATTCTGGCGTATTTCGCAGTTTCTTTAAATTATGCTTCTGCAGAAAGGCAGCTTTAATGTTTCTCACTCCTATGCTGCCTCTTTACAACAGCCCGTGAATATGCCCAGTGCGGTCACATCTCCAGCGCAAGAAGGGCATGGACCTTACCTGGTCCTATCCAGGCCGTGACTTCAATCTGCATGCCAAAGAAAAGTTTTCCTTTTGAGGCATTTAGTGCTTTTTCCTGGTCCTCCTGCTGCCGGAAGAACACCAGTCCATACCGTTCCTCAGAAGCCCCGTGAATCTGCACCGATGTCACCTTTCCGTACTTCTTGAATTCGTGAAAAAGTCCATCTTTAAGGCTTGTATCTAAACCAACAAATAAACATTAGTACTACAAAAACATATTTTTTACCAATCTAACAGCACCACAAAAGTCATGAAGAAACCTGATCTTCCTTCTGAAATGTGACTTCACCCAGTTTAACCTGAATCTCAGTGTTCACAGAAGTGCCTTTTTAATTTTGGGTGTTAATTTTGCCACTGTCAAAAGCTTCTGGCTGATCTTTCTCTTTGCCTTGATTTTTAAACCCAAGAAACTACACACGCAAGGTTTCACATGGCTGCAGCTGGCAGTGTATGGTTATTACTTCTCAGAGACATCCAATTCAAGATGAAGAAGAAATAAACAGTGTTACTGCATTAATAATCCCACACGGATGCTGCATAGAGCAGTTTTCCAAAGCTGGGATGAGGCACCTGGAACGGAGATCCAAGTTACACAGCATTCAGGTCAGTCAATTCAGAGAGGTAACTACGCAGATTAACCAGATTTTGCAAACTCACGACCACACAATCTCTGCCTGGGATCTGTGGGGCATTCACCTTGGCATCGCATCACTTCAAGGAATATTACAGAAGTAAAATCTATACAAAGAATATTAACATTGTGAGGTATGCTGCTCACAGAGTTAATACGTATTATTTTAATCGAGCCAGTGCCTCTGTATCCATGAGTTATGTTACAACTGTCTTACAAATGACCCCATGCTGGTTTTTTTCTGTGGGACCTCTCCTGCGTTCAGCACAGGGAATGGAGAGCAATCGTGCACACTCCTCAGTGTGTGGTTCCTTGCATTATTTACCGTGCAATATTTGATGCCATTACGAATATGCCCGTGGGTGTTTTACAGCACTCAACGCTGCAACAGAAAACCCTGAAGTTTTTGGATTAAGAAAGAAACTGAGGCATGGCAAGAATAAGCGGTCCAAGCTTTAAGTGAAAAAATTGAGACGCTTCAGGTTTTTCCCTGGGGAAATCCACATTACTGTTTCAAAGCACCAGCTCCAGTAGCTGTAAGTGCTCAAGCCCAGGGACTCGAGCTAGGGACCTGCAGGATTTCTCACAGATGGTCACTAATTAAGCAATTTTCCCACCGTCACACAAGAACCGAGGCAGAAGCAGAGAGAGAATCCTGTCCTCAGAGGCAGCACGTGGCTGCCGTGCCAAAGACACGATAAAGGTTATTTAACCGGTCCCTAACCGGCTTCCTATTCCTTTTCTGGCTATTTCACTTTCCCAAGTGAATTTACCTGTTGAGCGCACTGGAAGATTCTGAACCTTGATCCCAAAACTTTTCCGGGGTTCATCTTTCTCCAGAGATGGAAGCAGCTGGGATGCAGGCGCTGGGACGGCTGTCGACTGAACTGACCGTGCCGGGGACTCGTCGCTCGAGCTGCTGCTGGAGTCACTGCTATAAACGGCGTGAAGGAAACGACAGATGAGTGCATGGAGAGGCAAAGCGACCAGAGGACACAGGTATTTTAATTAAAAAGCAAAACGTCAGAGTTTTTGCTCATCTACGGGCCTTTCTCTCTCCTTTTGCTTGATGCAGAAAATCCAGTTTCCGTAACACAGCCCAGTTACATACAGGAATTTAAGCCATTCTACAAATATTCTCCTACAAAGCCCTCAGAGGAGACAGTCAGGGAAACTGAAATATGGGTAAAATGTCAGACAGATCCTGTTACGCACCGTGACAATAACAGAGATTTAATTAAGTGTAATACAATGTTGTATCAGCTTAGGAGCTGTGTGGAAAGACTGGAGAAACACAGAGAGGGTACACAGGTCTGCCGATGCCTGCAAGTCTCTCCCCACGCTCGCACGTACAAAAAACAAATATTATCGTGCTCTCAGGCGCCGCTGTCAATCCGAGAGTTGACCCTGGAGTTCTCCCTATTGCCTCCTGCACATCTTTTTTAAAAGATCCATACCTCTGACGATATGAAAACGTCGTGCGAGAAAATCACGGCAGGTTTTTTGCTCAGGAATAACCTAGGCAATGTATGAACCACCAAACACTGTTTACAAGCTCAGCCTCAACAGCCAACTTCAGGGTATGAAGAATTCAGACCCCAGAACATCTTTTATAAACAATAATTACAGCAGAACAGGATTTGCATATTAGATCACACAGGGAGTCAGTCTAGTCCACTGACTCTTGACGGTGCAGATCATTAGATGCTTTGCAGGAGAGTAAGAAATACAGAGAATATTATTATTAAAGCGTGCCCAGTGGGGACACGTCATCTTCTTCAGTGGCTGATTTCTTCCCCGAGGCATGAGGGCTTATAACATCGCTAAAAATAATTTTGTCTGACATAACCCTGGAGACTCTCGTTCTCCGTTACACGAGCAGCCTTCTAAAAAATTCTGCCAGAATTTTAACTTGGAGGCTGGAGGGGGGAGATCTGCCACGTACAAAAATAACCCTGTCAGTTTTAGATTTGCTGCTTTCAATCTCATTTTTATGTTCTTCTCCACATCGTATCAGAAAAACGATAAGCAAGTCTATCTTTTTCTTATGTTAAACTATTTCATAGGCTTCTTATATTGCCTCTCCACATTAAACCATTTAACCTTTTTCTAGTCTCTTCTCAGGGAAACCATTTCAGGCTTCTAATCATTTTCACGATTGGATTTTGAGACCTCTTCTACTACACTCCTTTTTTGTGGGTGTACAGTTTATGTAACGCATGGGTAACAGCCACAGAGTCATTTTTCTTAAAACATTCCAGAAAACTGTTTTTTTTCCCCGGACATGCTGGCGTAACGAGAGCCGTGGCACGTTACTAAAAGCCCCTGGGCCCTGTCCCCATTATATTTGGAGGCGCAGAGGAGAAGGCAATCTCCGTCCCAAAACGCTTGCAAACAATCGAAGGATAAAAAAACCACGCCAGACCAAGACAAAACCAAAGAAAAAGGTCAAAGATTCAGAAGTTATAATAAACATGAGAAACTCTCCTCCCATTCTCACCCTCTCCCTACAGCCCTCCCGCCCAGCTGACGTGGAGCCGCTTCGCACGTCGGTGCCTTTCCCACACGCTCTCCTCCTACTGCTCCGGCCCCGGAGGAGGAAGCTCAGCGTCGCTTTGGGAGAGGAGAGGAGATAAAGCCGTGCCAGAAAAGGAGTGAGAAACTGAGGCCTTCCTCCTGCCCTCCTCTTCCGCGCAGCGCTCTGCTACACGCTCGCCAAGGGGCAGCCGCCCGGCACCTCCCAGCCGGTTCCTTCACACACGATAATGTTTCCCCTCCAACCTGCAGCCCCTTGCGTTTCTCAGCTCTCAATTTCCTACCACCAAGGTGCCCGTTGTTCACAGCCTCATTCTTCTGCCGAATTCGTAAACCGCCTTTCTTTTTGCCTCACCCGCGTTTGTGCAACCTGCTTTCGTGCCCTAATAAACGACTTCATTGCCGCAAGTGAAGCACGCTGCAATTCGCTCCCCGTCTTTTGCCCATTTACCCCGTTCTGCCTCCTACCTTTCTGCTAACTCTGGCAATGCTGCATCACCCCAAGCCCTCATTACATTGGAGTTCTCCTCTACAGCATTTTGGGAAAAGGAGGACAAACGCGGCCCCACGTGAACAAGGCCTTCAGTAGTCTCAAGGGGTAACATCAGCAGTCGCCTACTACTATGAAATAAATTGGCAAAGAATAGAGAAACTTAGTTTAATACACAAATATAGTCAGGGAATGTGTGTGGGGAGAATCTGAAAATAATTCCCAAGCTGAGAGCAGTACCGCGTGGTTTACCATTCCCCTGGGGAAGGCTAAAATAAGACTTTTAGGGCTGCAGGAAGCCTCTGCCCCATACACATTTTTATTTTCCCTCCTCACATCGTGATGCTCAGTATTATGATCAACTACATACTTCCTGAAGCATGTTATATATTAATTTACTAAGACTGTATCTTTTAAGTAAGAGGCAGCATTGAATTACTATTTAAGCAGTGCTTTAAAATGGCACCAGGCTATTTTTAGCTTTTTTTTTTTTTTTTAATGAGGATGTTTAAAATATGGAACATACTGTTAAAATCACAGCATTCTCCTGGGGAAAAAAAAGATCTCCGGGTAACACTGTAAGAAGTCCGAGCCATGAAACAGCAGTCTAACAGGGTGATAAATTCTACAAGAGTTTGAATTCCACACGACTTTGGGAAACAAGGATCATGCTGATAATTTCCACTTCCCCAGGGAGCTTTAGGGATACGTGTCCCTAAGCAAATTGAGACTTTCTGAGACATTCCAGAAAAAAATTCATTATTTCCTGACTCTGTTTTTAGAAAGGAAAAAAAAACCGTAGCAAGAACAATTGCCCTTTCTTTAGGGAAAGCCTCATCGCTTTTCCAGTTGAAGAAACGTGGATATAATAATTCAAAAGTAAGTCAAAGGTTTTAAGTTCTGTGAATAGGAGAATGATGGAAGAGTTAATTATAGCTGCTGTGTCATCCCGTTATAGCACACAGCAGAATCAAAATAAAGCATCTGACAGTGAATTATGTGCAGTCTCAAGCAGAAAAACAGAACTCTTTTTCAACTACCCCAGCTTTAAAAATATACAAAACTAAAGCACGTAAGCTGCACAAAGACGTGTTCCCAGAATATTAAAATGAGAATATGGCTTTTCTTTTCCCTGTGAGGAATTTTGAAAACAACTGTCCTTTGCCAACTCACAGGAAATAAGTTACTGAAAATTCTTCCAGCAAAATCAGTTTTAGAAAAACAAGCTAGGGAAATTTTAACATGGGAATATTAACAGATAGGTTAAAACCACAGCTCTGATACCCTGCTTCTAGAAAGCGTTTCAAGTAATCGATAGGTCCTGGGGCAGGCCAAAAATGGCATAAAGAAAATGGCTTTGTAACTTCATTTTGCGCTTCCGCTAACAGTATTAAACCCACAATGATTTTTTCCAGAAGCAGAGCGTGCTCTGGCACACAGCCTTTTCCCAACACGGGAAAACCTGCTCTTCAACATCCATGTAAACTCAGCGGCGCAGAATGCCAGCACGCAGCAAAACCGATCTCCTGAGCTGTCACAACACACGCGTTTCACAGAGAGGGAGCCCGTGCTGGGAATTTGCTTTTTTAAACATCTCGGGCTTACAGCTTCGGTTGCCTCTTCGGCGGTTTGCAGACTTCTGGTGACGTATGCTCATTTATGAAGAACTTGAAGTTTTAACCAGGAAGGATTCCAGATGCTCTTTTGTCTGGCCCAGACAGCTTCTCAAATTCATTTCACTCCAGCTTTTATCATAGCATCGTAGCACTGTAGAATGGAGATTTTTGATTTTACTGCTGGCAAAACCAGATGGAAAACCTGAGCTCTAAAGGAGATTGCTCTTACTTTAATAAGGAGGTGGACATAACATCCTTCTCTTACACGTGCGCTCTAGTATAAGAGTAGTTTACGAGCCCTTTTAAAAATATTAATCTGCCCTCCATAATTGCCTACAGTGTTTTACAAGTACCTAGGATGTGTGTGTTCTCACTCACAGTATTTTTCTACGTACCTACTGTGTATTAATCGACATAAAATTTATTCATAATCCAGTCTTCACGTTCTATCCATATGGGTTGAGTCCCAAAGACTCATTGTGTGAGAATCTAGCCATGGGGTTCAGCTCACAAAAATGGGCCCCAACCATGGCCTGTGTCAGTACGCTGCAGCTAATTTAGCACACGGAATTTTCCTTTTCTCACTTACAACTGCAAAGATGACATTTCAAATCCTGGTGCGCGCATCCTACATTACCAGTCCTCGTTTCCACAGAAATATCTCATTTTCAAAGTAATTGCATTTTGCAGTTCTAGTAACTAACTACAAAGTTACGCTCTGTTCATGTATGAAAAATGAAAGCACTTGAGCAAAGAACACAAAGTGAGCCGTTCTCTTTGTTCCCCGGCAAAAAAAGAGATAAAAGAGACTCCAAACCAGTCGATGGAACAGGATACCCGCTGCTTTTCGTCAATGGCAGCTGCGCTGAATCAAGGATCTCACAACCTGCCCTACCCTTTTGCAATTTTAAAATGTGGGACAATTGTCATTTCTGCAAATTGATTTGAGAACGCTGAGTCAGCTGTACGGCTGGTGACTACCCTCCTTATGGCAAGCAGGAAACACCGCGGCCCGCGTGGAAAATAAAGCAGAAAGAAGCACTAACGCGTGCTGCGGGCGATGCGCTGCCAAACTTCAGGCTTTAAAAAAAAAACCTAAAACCAACCTCCAATTGTCAGAGCAAGTTAAGAAACAAGCCACTTAAAATCACTGGAAACCCTTTTCATTTTTCGAGGGAACACATGCCAAATTTCAGCAGGGAAAAAAGTAAAAAAAAATTTTTTTTTTTTTTAAATAGCTGCCTTCAAAAAATGTTTAACCAGAACTGGTAAATGATCCAGGATTCTTTTTACAGAAATATGCAGAGCGATTACCTTTCTTCCTGCCAAAATTAACTGAAATCAGGAACTCTGCCTAGATCAGCTATGATTCAGTACCCTGTCAAAATAATCTCTAAGTAAAGATTATCTACTAGAAAGATCTATTGAGGACAATAACACAGGACAACCTCCCGCAGCACGAGTCCCAGCTGACGGCAGGTTATTCTCACGGCTGATGTCAGCAGCAGATTCCCAAGTCGGGTCAGGAAATTCAAAGTTAATGTACAGTCGGAAGCAACAGGAACTCTTTTTTTTTTTTTCCCTCGTCCCTCCCTTTCCAGATCACAGTTAAGTCACCGTAGATGCTATCTCTGCAAAAAACACCAGCTGCAAAAGTCGGCTAGTGACAGTGCTGTGTGCTGATCAGCTCTACCCAGAAGACACAAATCCTTGTGATAATTTATATATCATCAATAGGCTTCGGAAACAAACTGCCAGTTAGATTTCTTGGACCTGGGAAAACAGCGCCAGAAAACTGGTCAAAGTATCCTGAATGCACAAATGTCTCGTTTGGAAAAAAAAAAAAAAAAGAATTGAAGAGACCCCAGTATTGCCAGCCAACATCCAGCACTTGGACACCACCAGGTCACTCCCACAATCCAGACGGCTGTTCTGCCACATTCAAGGAGGAATAACCACGATGAAAATTCAAGAAGTCTGGGCAGAGGGTCAGCATCTCTCTGTCGGAGCCGATTCCGACGCTGACCTGAATATGCAAGCGAGCAGCAGGTAGTTGTTTTGTACACACGAGGTGTCCCACATAACACCCGTCCGCATCGGTGTATCTGTAAGGGGGGCAGTGGGGGAAACAACGCTTCTCACATCTGAGGAAATAAATACGGGGAGTTTTTTTCCTAGTTAAAAGGAGTTGTTGAAGTTAAAGGTATCAGAAAACCCAGTCAAACATCTCGAGTTTGTTTGCATGAAGAGATCAAGGGGTAAGAAGTCGTTACCATATTTTGCAGACTGCAGGAGAGCAGCTGAAGGGGCTCAGCCCACACGCGCATACCACAAAGAGCCTGAACTCTGCTCTTCCATTTCATAACAAAGCTTTACATTCTAAATAACTATGTAAGCAGACTCTGGCTGCTCGGCACGAAAGGGTGGAGAAAGCGAGCCGAGAGTTACGCCTCGCATCCTCTCGCTGTAATTACCCCGTGCCCATCACCCCGGCCTCCAGCACCTTTGGAGCTCGCGGTGCAAAGCACGCCGGGACGCGACTGCACGACATTCTTGGCGCCCTTTCAAGCCGCTGAGAACTTGCCACCCAAGGAACTTCGGTTTGTACATGTCACACACGCAGCCTCAGAAGTATTTAACAACACACAGCCATGATAAAACAATCTACCGAGGGTCAGGGGAAAAAAAAAAAAAACCAAACTACTGCGTGTGAGCGGAAAACAGTCAAAAAGTGCACAACAAATAAAAAAAAGCATTCACTGCTCTGAAGAAAGATCATTAAATATTGCCGACAAGTGGAATTAGGACATCCTCTTTCCCTTAACTTTTTCTCTCTTACCACACCCAGAAAGGAGACTTAAGAAATCTCCTGCTAGGCTGGAATCCTAAATTGAAAGAAATTACATTACATTACATGTTTAAAGGCCATGGGAAAGCAACGCAACCATGACGACTCGCCGTCTTTCAGCTGGCCAAATAACACAGGCTGTTTGCAGTATTTTTTTCAGTCTTTGACCAGTAAGTTTTTTAAGATACGGTCTCCAGATAATATTTACTATACATTTAACCACGTCAAGTGACTAGCTTATTAACATCACATTTTCGTTTCTGTGACAGGCCACATTAATATATTTACTGTAGTCATTTCATCACATGAACTTTGATGAGAAACAGCACGCTGAAATGAATCACGGAAGGGATGAAGATGTTGCTCACGAGGATGGAGGACTACTCCCACCGCCAGAACCACCTTTCCCCTGGAGCCACATGCTCTGAGAGTTTCAAGACAGCCAGGGGCTCCTTTTAACTCCTCCCTGCAACTAAATAATCTATTACAATCGCTAAAAATATGTATGTTTGTATTAATCCCTGTCTGGCTGATGGAGACGGCGCCCAACCCACAGTCAGCATTACCAGCTCGCTCCTCGACCGACGTCCCTGTGTCCTCAGGCTTGGACTTGGTACAGCCAAGAATAAAAAAACCCACTAAGCTGGAAAAAACAAAATGTCTTGGTTACAAACCCATCAGCCTATCTACGTAACAAACAGCTGACTCAGCAGCCACAACAGCTTACTACTGCTGGGAAGCGCTATCCAAGCCCTCTGCTCCCCGCGCTGGCTGTCAGCTCGGCCGTGGATGGGTTTGGTGTTGAACTTGGGAGCGGCTGGAGGCGCCTGCCTCCCCAACCACTGCCTTTTCGAAACACGGATGCTCCCGGGGAACGGTGGGACCGCTCACACTCCAAAAGGGAAGCCGGAGGAAATGCTTTCTCAGCAAAACGGCCACGGTGACGGAGCCTGGTGCTGGGAAAGATTAAAGTCATCGAGGCCTTGAGGGTGAAGTACAAAGGCAGCTCTTCGGCGTAGCTTTCCCACAATTAAACTTCCACCGATGCGAAGAGGGAAGAGAAAGGGTGGGTGTGAGAATGTGCGAGCCCAGAGAACCTCTGTTTTTTAACATCACCTTCATCGAGGGAAGCCTTGGCTCAAGAACCAGCCCATGAGTAGTCCCACTGCGGCCACCCCAATCTCCCACCTCCTCCGACTGCGCCGGGCTTCAGCCAAGTTCTTCCAAGCACCGCCGGGACTTGCCTGCGAAGAGCTGCTGCTCAAGGCTGCCGGCACTGGTAAGCCTGCGATCGCAGCGGCTTTTAAAAGAAAACGGCGGGGCAGAGTTCACCGCTATGGCAGAGGAACAGCTTGTTCGTTCTAGAAGAAAAATTGCTTTCAGCCCTTTGGCCAAAATTAGCGTAATACTGTTAAAGTAAACAGCTTTTGCCAGCTATCTGCAGACGATCTAAATTAGTATTTTGTAACTGTCACCTCAGAGTGCATGAAATCTTTTTTTTTAAAAAAAACACATTTTAGTTCAAGACTCATGGGAGGTAGGCATGTCTTCACACCTCTGCATTGCAGATGGAAAAATAAGGTAAGAAGAGGCCAAGGGCTTTGCCCAAGGTCATTCAATGAATCACCGAGGGAGCAGGCTGAGGAACTTGATCTCCTGCCTCGCGGGAGGCCAAATCTTTTCAAAATACCGAGAAAGCAACATTTAAAGGCAGCTTGCTAAACAACAACTGCACCGCTTTCATGAAGGGATCTACCAAGCATTTAAAAAAAAAAAAAACAAAACCCAAAACCAAACCAAAACCAAAACAAAAACCACCAACCCTATTCCAAGTACTGTCTATAAGCCAGGGTAGTGAAGTGCCATTTAAAATGCAACCACTGCTGCGTCCAAGTCTGTTACTACATGTTTACTTGAGGAGCAAAAAGCAACTTCTTTTGCCTTAAAAGTACTGTCAAATGATTTCCTGGGAATAAACACTTCTTAACACAGTTTTTAAAGCATTTGGCCTTAACTATACTGACACTGTGTTGAGCACTGGACATTTTTCAGAAGAAAAGCCTTTTCCAGACATAGGCTAAAACCAAAAAAGCATCAGCTCCGATTCGCCTCCAGGTCATCCCAGTCTTGCAGAGGTATAAATGTTTTCCTTAACATAAAGCTGCTGGCAGATCATGGCAAACAGACCCATGGAATTAATTCTTTTTGTTTTAGAAAAGCATCACACCTTCCTTTAAACGCCGCCCAAACCTGGCACATGGAATTAATTCTGTCTTTTTGTTTTAGAAAAGCATCACACCTTCCTTTAACCCCCCCAACCCTGGCACTATTTTTACAGCTGACACCCCTGACAGCTCTCGTTCCTCTGCCGTCCGGCCCCACGCACACCCCACCGACGCCACCCTCGGCCGCTCCTTACCTTCTGCTCCCCGGGGCCGCTCTCCCTGCCTGCGCGGGCAGCGAGCCCCTAACCTTGTGCTCTGCCCTGCCAAAAGGCGGGTGAGATCATCGCCTCCCTCTTCAAGGCACTCTTTCAGCGCTACACAAAATGCCATTTGTTGAAATTCCTGATTCGGAGCGTTTTGAAATGCCGCATCCTCTCCTATAAACAAATAGAATTGTTCTTCGGATGGGAGTTGCAATGAAAGGCATGCCAAGATACACAGCTGATAAACAATGCCTCTTAAGCAAAACTGGGAACACGCAAAGCTTAATATAGAAATTCCATTTACGGCAGATAATGCTGTGGAAGTTTAGCACTTCTAAAAACGGCCACCATTGTCCAAAGAGCAAAATCTAAAAGAAAACGGACAAAGCCACCCTAATTCTCCATCAGAAATAAGGACGTTTATTAAGGGTGTTTTCCAAACAGAATTTCGATCTTCTACAGCTTTTTAAAGAAACGCCAAAGAGATGGAGGGAAGAATAATTTTGGAGGCTTAATTTTTTAATACCCTTTTGTAGACCAACTACAGCAACTGGAAGATGCGCACGAGCGCTTTGTCAAACCAGAACGGTAGCTGTTATTCTCACGTAAAGGACTACTTAAAATGGAAGGCCTGGGAAAAAAAAAAACGTCATTTCTGTGATCTCAGGCGGCATACATTATAAAAGAGAAGACATTTGATGAGTTGTATGCTAAGGATTAATTTGCCATTTAAAAATGCAGAGAACAGATGGATCTCTTGGCTAGGACTATATTTGGGAATTACTTCATTTTCTGCCCACATGCAAATAAAAATACAACTAAAAGTAGAACTTTCTGTGAAATTTCACATGGGTAGAAAACACTTAAGTCACAAAAATAAAACAAAAAGGGCAATCTTTGTATGAAACAGGTAAAGTGCTATAGCCTAGAGGATGTTCATCACGTTGGTGGGGAAAACGTGTCTTTACATTTGTCAAGCAACTATATAGAGTAACGCCGGCCTTAGAAATCAAAAAAACAACACCAGTACCATGACAGAGTGGTCCTCATGTTTGTCTCTTAAGAGTAACTTCTGAAAAAGCATCTTAGTGTAATTTAATTCAGCAGTATTTGTTACGATTTAGTGATTAAACCTCCACATGCTCAGAAGTCCAGGGATGTTTTTGTTGACCGTCACATGAAGATGCACATCCTGCTTCCCTTCCCAAAAAGCCCGGGACAGTTCCATCATACTAACCAGGGATCGTAAAGCAAGGGTGAGGGCTTAGATATTTGCGGGAAAAATGCAAAAGTAGGGAAAAATGCAAATGAAAAATGCCCCGGACCGACTGTCTTTACATCCCTGGCCTCCATAGCACGTGGCAGCAGCAGCGTACAGTACCAGGGCTGGGAAAGGAGGAGCAGCGTGAGGCAATTTAGCCAGTACGCTGGAGATTATGGGACAGAAGAAAAGTCCTCCGAGGAATTCCCACACACAAAACCCACGTGCCCCACCTGCATTGCTTCCCGTACGGGATTTGGTGCTGACGGAGAGCAGACTTTAAAACCTCCAAACCATAGCAGCACAACGAGGCACAGTCTGCAAGCCACACATACAGCGTTAATTAAGCATCTTCCCTTTTTCACACGTTGATTCTAAAAGTTGCAGGGAAACTGCATACTAAAAAGCAAAACCAACATAAGCTACTTCTGAAATAATTGTTAGATAGCATCTATTTGTTGGAGAAACACAACAAGCCATTCCTCACTTCCCTCCACCTCAAAACAAACAAACAAACAGAAAACACGCCAGCATTTACCCAGCAAAGCCCCGACCAGCGCAGGATGTCCTCAGTGTATTCCCAGACCCCGAAAGAGGGATAAACCCAGCTCCACGCGCATTTAGAGAGCGGAGAGGAACAGAAAATTTGCACTAACCCGATAGCTTCCTTTCTGTGCCTATTCATCCTTCACAATCCAGACAACAGGGCATACCAGGCAGTAAACAAACATTGAAGGGAGGGACTAACTTCAAAGCAACTGTGTAAATCTTACATAATTTGAGGGTTTGAGATCTTGCAGCAACCTCTTACCAAACGAGGTGTCAGATGATACAAGGAGGTCAAACCTGTAGCAGCCAGAATAAGTAGGGCACTTTGCATCTCTCCATCGGCCCAGCCCGGCACCATTTGTCCGTGGGGAGCCAGCGCGGCTCACTCTCGGGAATTCACTTTCCGGAGGAGAACGGTGCCCTTCTTCCACAGGTTATCGCGCTAGAAAAGCTTTCTACTCTCAAACGGATGAAAGAGAATAAAATACGTGAACGCCCTTATTGCCAGGATCTGCTGGAGATGTGCCTTCATTATTCCCCTTCCTGAAGTGTTTGATGAGGCTTTCATAGTTTTCCCCAGATATAAAAATGACGAAGATTTCTGGGCATCTGTGGAAAATACAAGGCAACTGTGGAAGCGAGGAGACGGCCCTGAAAACCACTTCCCTCTCGTAGAAAGGATTCTCCAAAAGGTACTTCTGCTGCCATCCTAGATTTCTAAGTGTCTTCTAGCCAGAGTCATCGCTTTGAGCTAAATAAAGCAACTGCACGCTGAACCCCGGACATTTTTCAAAGAGAAGTATTTGAAAAGCTCTGCATTTCACTTCCCCAAACAGGAGAGAGAACTCGTGGTTGGAAGGAGATGGGGTGTTTGTTTCTGAAACCCAGCAAGCGTCAGGAAACAAAAGAACAGGTCCCCTACCTTTGATTCTTGCAAGAAGGAGGGGGTTCACGGAGAAGTCTTGTTTTTAATGCCACGCACACTAAAAGGGCTATTTTTGTTCTTGTGTTAGGCACTTAATAGATAATAACGCAAGGTTTTCACAGTTTTTATTAATACGGCATCTACACAGTGCACGTCTCCCTTTTCCTGCTTTTGGAAACCCAGCTTTTGCTCCCCTTAAAGATTTTTTAAAATTAGGACTACGTCCTGGCACATGTGAATTGTTTCTCCTCTACACAACATCGAAGCCCTCACTTCTTTCCGAGTCTGTGATTTTCCACTCGTAAACGTGCCACATCCTCTTCCCCACGCAGCATTACCAGCTGACCGCAATGATCCGGAGAGGAATATCTAATCGCCGCTAAGAAGCTTTCACACTTAAAACCTTGATGCCACCATTAGTGGTCTCGGCGCGTGCGGCGTCACGGGCAGACTACGCTTGACGCTTGGACATTGAGGGCAAACCCAAGCGCATCAGTTACACGGTTAAGTCAATGGGCAAAGACTGAGGGACGATAATCTTTTTTTTTTCTCCCCCAATAAGGTTTATTTACCATGAATTCACATCCCTGTGACCTTAGTTTAAGCACAGCATGTTCTACCTAGAGTTGTTTTTAAGGTTAATGCCCAGGTCTCACAAATACACCTCGAAGAGAGCTGTTCTCCCAGCTTCGGTTTTAAGGGGAAGGCTCTCCTCATGAAGATACTACAGTGCCTGCATCCACGCCTCCGGCAGAGCCAGGAACATCCTCTTTGGGAAAAAAACCCACATTGCTGTATTTGCAAGCCTGACCTTTTAAGACGTGAAGGGACGCTCTGTCTGTGCTTTAATGGAAACATGTATGACCGAACACAGGCGGCGGCTGGATTTTTTTGTTTGATCACCATAATGACTGGTATTTTTTCCGGAAGCGTTCTATACAGCCTTCCTCTTTTGCTATTCATCCCCCCACGTGAATATTCATTAGAAATTATTCAACTGCCCATTATTCCAAAGGTCTTTATGACGGGAATCCTCTCCCCCACCTTTTGGTGCCTGTAATGTGTGTGTCTCCAGCTGAGCCGTCTAGACTCCCTTCGTCGGTGGAGACAAGCAGGCACCTCTAGACTGCGATCCCTCTAATCTATTTTAGCGATGATTCACATCCGAGTTGCATTTCTCTTGAAGAAAGGGGAATCTGGACCATTCGCGCAGAGGGAGGCAGCCAGCACGGCCTGTCGCGCTACACGGTTTCCCTGTTTTGTTTGGCTTTTTCAGGGTTTGATTTCCCCTTGCTCTTTCGGCGTACAGCAGGAAGAGAACAGGAGGCAGGTTTCTTCCTGCCTTCAGGATCCCTCAGACTAAGCCTGGCTTCTGAGAAGTAACACGGGCAGCTTCAACTTCCCTGACCTCAGCTAATTCTTTCCTTCCCTCAGCCTACTCAAGATGATTAAGCAAAATACTTGGAAGGAAATCAAAGCCTTAAAAACGCAATTAGAAGTGACCATTTTGTTAATACGCGCGCGCACAACCCCAAAGTCAAACCCATTCCACCAAAAGCACCAGACTTTCCTCAGGCTGCAGAGTGCCCGGAGGAAGAAAATCAATTCTCGGCAGCTCCCGCAGGCTTAACGAACAGCCCGACGCAAAACTCGGGAGGATGACGTCTCCCCCGACGCTGGCGGGAGCGAAGCCTTCCACGCGGCTGGGGTTTTTCCCACCGTTCCGCAAAAAGGAGGTTAGAGAGACCTGAAATTGCCAAACCTCACACCAGATACTGGTTCCCGCTTCTGCAGACCTGCGGCTGTCCAGAGGTGACTTAGAAATGTTATTTTTAAAACGCAGCAGGTCGTCCTCCCCCAGCAGAGGATAAGGCAAGTTCACACGAGGGTCTGGATTCAGCAGCCAGAAATCCTCATATTTGCTAACAAAGACTCTGATCTAACCGCAAGAAGCCTTCACAGCATTAAGGAAAAAAAAAAAAATCTCTTTAACAGAATGCAAGACAATAAAGTCGCTTGAGATGATCTAAATAGTTATCATTGTAATAAAAGATACATTTTTGTAGGACCCCTTTTCCATTGCATCCATCCCCAACACGACACATTTTTAAGACTCCCAACCTGAAATTAATTTGGAAAAAGACGGGAATCTTTCTCTGCCTGCAGAGGCAAAGAAATCAAACGCACTTTGAAGAAGCAGAAGCAGTTGAGCTTCTGGGCCCTGCTACAGAAACAAAGACTGACAGACCAGATTTAGATAAACACCTACTTCTGCAGATTTAGGAAGAGGCTTAATTACTTTGTCATTCAGAGCCAGCAATTACCAACTATTATTGGGAGTACTGCGGGGGATAGAGGGGCTTATTAATTGCAGCAAA
This sequence comes from Pelecanus crispus, assembly GCF_030463565.1. Lineage (NCBI taxonomy): Eukaryota > Metazoa > Chordata > Aves > Pelecaniformes > Pelecanidae > Pelecanus > Pelecanus crispus. Next base: position 2,243,959 of record NC_134657.1, on the reverse strand, counting down.
ATGTCCGCTCTTTTTTGGGCAGCTCATGCGAAGAAAACTATGTCTAAAATAAAAAAGCCATTTCACTTGACGATAATGTTTTAAAGGATTTTATTGTATATTCATATAAAAGATGGGGGGGGTGGGTTCTTCCAGAGGGGCTAACAATGTTGAAATTTCTATTTTATTTGGCAACTGCATCCTACCTGCTTCGTATCAGGGCAGCAGTGGTGGTAAGATGTGGGGGCAGGCTCCAAAATCACCCCTTTTTGGGGGGATTTTTGGGGCTCACTGCTCTGGTGGGGAGACCAGTGTTAATTTCTAGAGCGGGCAGAACGTCGGGCGCTGAAGGGATGATTTAAAAAAGTAAAAAGCCACCTAAAACTCAAAGGTTGGGATGGAGAGCCTGGTTACCTCGCTTTTACGCTGGCGCTGCTGTCTCGCTGCGTAACCGCGGCGCTTTGCTGCGCTTGTGTGAGAAAAAGTCTTCGCGCAAGAGCGAAAGCCGCTCCAGCGATACGGCTGGGGTTGGTTTTTTTTTAAAGAAGAGAAAGGAAGAAAAAAAAAAAAATATTTTTTTTTGTAGAAAGCTGAGGTATTTTTAACCGCCGGGTTTCCAGGGCGGCTGAGGGGCGGCGCGGGCGGCCCCGCCCTGAGGGCGGCGCGGGCGGGCCCGGCCGGCTCCCGCCGGTTCAGACCGGTTCTCCGGCACAAACAAGCCGTCCCCCCGCTCGCTGAGGCGGCCGGCGGCCCGGGGCTGCGCGGCCCCCCCCGAGGAAGGCAGCGCGGCGAGGAAAGCACCCGCGCTGCGCCCCAGAGCACCCGGGGGAGGCGGCCCCGGCTCTCCCGACCCCCCCGACCGCGCCGCCATTACAGCGCCGGGACGGGCTCCCGCCGCCGAGGCGACCTAAAGCGGCGGATTTTCAGAGCGAGATAAAAATCTATTATGCAACGCAGATTTTTAATAGATTACTCTAGAGTGTAGAGATGAGGTAATGCGAGTTGGCGCCCTCCCGCAGCCGCTCTGTCAGCAGCCCGGCGGCGGGGCTCGGGCGGGAGAGCAGGGCCGAGGGGCTGCCGCTGGCTCCCGTCCCTCAGGGACGGGGACACCATTTGCTCGCCAGCTGCGAGGAGATCTTGGATCCCGGGAGATGTATTGCCTTTTTTTTTTTTTCCCCCCTCCACGGGAGGATCTATTTATGTGTAAACATGCGTGTGTGTGCATGTACAGTAGTCCTTTCTCGGCCGCTTTTGGGAAGGGAGGGTATAAAGGTCTGCTTGCTGTGTTTTAATCTCTCCAGCACAAAAATACCTCCTCCCCTCTCTTCAAAGCTATCTGAAAATGTTCTGCCTGTGCTCGATTTCAAGAAACTTGATACACTCTCAAGAGTAAAAAAAGTTTAAGAGGATGGTCTAGGTTATATTTAGATGAGAAGCAGCACAGGCTGACGTGAACAGAAACACAAGAAAGAACAAAGTGAAAATGCTCGACAGTTGGTAACAAAACCTGAGACTATCCGAGTTGGATTTTTTAATTTTCCTTTCCCTGATTCACATTTCCTTGTACAGAGAGAACATCAAAGCAGCACACGGCTTTATGTGAACAAAAGGTAAAGATTAGGTGTCTCACCTGACTCTTGCAGGATTTACTGTCGCCTTTGTGGTAACTGAAAAGGAGGCTTCCTAAATTTTTTAATTTATTTATTTTTTTAAATCTTAGCCTAATTCTTTTCCCCATACAAACAGGAGCGTGCTCAACCCCATCGTCCTACCAGAGGAGATCAAAAATACTCGGGTGGTCTCGACAGTGCAAAATTGATGTGGAATTACTTAACATCAGCAAAGGCCAACTCACAGGTTCTTAAATACAGACCAAACAGCTGCATTTAACCTCATTCTTCCTGATTTTTCAGCTGCCCCCAGCAGAGGCATCTCTCAACCCACTCAAAAACCCTAAATCCCATTCCAACTCAGTGATTCATCACTTGCTGGCAGACAAACTAAGCGGGAAAGAGGAGATGAAGACAATGGTAGGGAAAGGTTTGCATTATGTAATGAAACAAAATTCACTTTTTTCCTACTTTCACTTCAGTTATTTAAACAGGCTAAGAAAGTCCCCAGCAAAACAAAATACGCTGCAGCCTCCATGGGAGGTTTCAGGGAGCCCGTTTTTCCCATGATTAAAGTTCTCTTGGCAGTATTTTTCATCGGTTTATTTCAATATTAAGACACATAAAATAACACATATGTATTCCTTTCCAACTGTAACTCATTGCTCCAGAAAGAATTTCATCACAGAGAAATCTAAAATTAAAGAACAATCCCTAATTACTTTACGAAAGCCTTGCCCACTTGTCATTAGAACTTTTAAGTATAGCTATCACAATTATTGAAAAAAAAAATCCACTATCAGACTTCTATATGTGGAACTTCTTGCCATCGCTTTAATTCCACACTATGGGAATGACTATGCTCTCCTAAATCCTGGTGAAAATAAAGTCACTTTGCGTCTAAGCTGAAGTTGCTTTGATAATTCCAGAGCAAGATCTATTTTACTTTCCAAGCTATAGGAAATTATGCATCTAGCTAGTAAATCCTCCAGCATCCTCAACATCAGACAACCGAATAAGCACTCTCAAAAAATAAATTTAAAAAGGCGGGAAAAGGAAATTTCAGGTCACTTATCTGTAAACTTACACACACATACACAGGGCGGTGTTCACACCTTCACATTCTGGACATCACCTATAGGAAATCAAACACTTCTGCCAGGATTTTGTAAATAAGTTTAAATCCTGTCTCAACAAGGTACTTTGCCACATGCCCAGCTTTTAAGAGCGAAACGTCCCACCGCTCAGTGCCATGTGGTTCAATACGTCGCTGCGGCAAAGCTTTAAAAATAATCACTAACACATGGAACAGTAAGAAACGCGTAAAGCCATTTGACATTACAGAAGTGAATAAAAATGCACAGAAATTTTTTTTTAGCGCATTAGAGCACCTCGACAAGCAGCCTAGAAAAGATCGTTTTCTACCCAAAAAAAAGGGGGGGGAGGGGATTTTTTTCAGGAGGTTGGGCAGAGCACAAACAGAATCTGGCTTGCTTCCTACGGGATCACACAGCTTCCATGCATATTCAGCTTCTTCCATGACACAGTACAGAAAATATGTTTGCTAATGTATCATTTGTGGTGCGCGTTCGAATCAACAAAAGGGAGAAATTAAGGCTTCTGGTGGCAGAAAATTAAAACATAATTTTCTAGGTTTTTTTACTCTTTCAAGATGATTTAAAAAAACCCAAAACCCAGCGATCCTTTTCTGTAACAGGGGTGGGGAATGAGAAATCTCACGTTAAGACAACTTCAAAACACAAACTCTTCCCCAAATCCGCGCGGGTGACGCCACCTGAGAAAGCGGCTCCCGCAGAAAGCATCCACATCCACCAGCTTCCCCACCGCAGCCCGGTGGGCAACTGCTGAGAGGCCACAAAATACACCGAATAAAGCCCTGCTTCAGAGAACGCCGTTTATTTTTACCGTGTTCTTTTTGGTCTTATCTTCTACGTTACTCCTTTACAGTTCCCATTACAAATCCCCTGTAACGGCCTCCGAATATACATTTAAAGCAAAGCTTAGCTGAGATCCAATACAACAAACTCCAAACTTTTATGAAATGAAGGCTTTTTTCATTTGTTTTTTTCTTTAAACCAATCTGCGGAACCTCTTTCCTCACGTTATTGTCCAGGAAAATCATCTCCCTTTAATGAAAGTCATATTTACTTCACACTGCTCTCTGAAAACCACAAGGAACAAAGCCCAAACTTCTCCTTTGCCACCTCTCTGCTCCTTTTGCACAGCACCTGAAGGACGGTGCCACGCACAAAAATTCTTAGAAGCGTTTTTAACACCCACGAAGTGTTCATGGGCTCCAGCATTTGTCCCCAAAACGTTCACAGGAGCGCAGGTAAGAGACCCACCTCTCAAGTGAACTCAACTTGTTTTGCCTTTTCTACCCTGCCAGCCAATAGACACAACGAGCCTTGAGTGACAAAGTTCTTCAAGACGAACAATTTCAGAAGAATTCAGCGTCATAAAGACCTTAATAATTTCACAGCGTCACAAAATTGGCCATTTCCACTTAAAATGAAGCCGTAAGAGGATCTGCAGTTTGCTAAAACCCCTGAGAAATACTACGGAAATTGCAAGAAGTAATTCTTCTTCAGATAGTAACAAACCGTCCTTAGTTGTTCCAGATAAATCCCACACTAGAAACAAAAAATAGGTACAGAATTTGGCAAATCAATCCAGGGATGACACAGCCATAATTTACTACCCAGGGTACGGAAATGCAAACAAACTTCTGCCTGGTCTGGGTATGCGAAACCTGAACATATTGCACAGCGAGCGGGAGCACCTTGCCCAGAAAAAGGGGCGAGGTAGCTTTCGCTCACCACGGGGTATACGAAGGGCTTACATATTTACATTGCTAAATTCAAAGTGTGTTAAAAATTAAACAGAAAAGTCCACTTGTGCTTTAAAAGCCTTCAAGGCCAGGTGGGGTTTTTGCTTTACAAAGTAAAGATACGGTTAAATGTTTATTATTATCTAACTCATTGCTTAGAAATGTCTAAAACGCCTTTCTGGTCCTTCAAAATTAAATATACTATCCACCAGATTCTACTACTTGCTCTACTGAATTTGAATTTACTGTATTAATACAAAAAAAAAAGTTTATTTCCCTCTCCTCACAGAGTATCATCTAGTTTTCCATTACTACAGCTAGAAATTGCCAAGAAAATGAAATGCTAAAGCACAGCAGACACTGCTTATCTTCTGATTAAATCTTGAAACTTTGTTCCAGTGGGATCGTATTTAGCCCTCTCAAATGCAGAGCAGTATTTCATCCCGTCTCGACATCCTAACAATGACATTTTATAAATATTACAAGTTTCTTGGACTCCCTTCTATCCATTCTGCAACGAGCAAATGAGCACCAGAAGAGAGATTTTTTTTCCCTGCTTGGGGTTTTTTTTTTAAACCTTAAATGTAACCAGTCTTCCTTTCAATTCATCTTCTCTAGGGTGGGTTTGGTTTTTTTTTTTTTGGAGACCTCTGGAAGTCTCACCAATTTTTTTAAGCTGTAATAAGTGTGAAAATCTTTGACAAAGGGTTGTCTTTATCTAAGCATTAAGATCTCATTGAGAGAGAGGTGTTAGAAACAAACAAACAAACAAGCCTTTAAAGCAGCCTAAAAGTCATCTCAAATATTCTAGAGGTGCCTCTCTCTCTGCCTGCTCTCCAGCCAAGACAGGACTTGGATTTCTAAACCCAGGACCTGAATTTCTAAACCCAGGAGGAGAAAACAATAATTAAAAGTAGTAAATAAATCTTTGCACGGTTCTTTAGACATAGGGGGGTGTGGGGAAATCAGAAGAGGAGAAACTAATTTCCTCATCTTCACTTCTGCACGCTCTCCCCGGTGTCAGCCCATCTCACCCTTCCACAAAAGGTCCAATGTTCAAGCAGGTAAGATTTTATGAGAATAATCACCTCGATTAGAGAGCTGCCAGTGGCAAAATTCCATTCATGGTGATAATCGAACACTAAGCATTTATTATACTGATATTTACCTAATGAACATTTTCAGTTTTGGAAAAGAGCTGGTATGCAAAGGAAACATTTCCAACTCTGGAAACCCTTCTGAAGAGCAGAGCTCTTCACCAAACAGCGTAAAACATTTACAGGTACAATGGTAGCTGCTTGGTTTCCACTCTTAGGGTGAACTTACTCTTAAAAAACTAAATATCTGAGAGGCATTGCAACACGAATTTTCAAATTATTAAAAGAAATCCAGTGATTAGCTCTAGTACTCTTCCCCCCGCCCCCCCATGTGTAGTTTATAGAGCCACACAAATACAGAACTACGGCGGCTATTCCAGAACCAAGGACATGGGCGTATCGCTAGGAAACGCGTACTTGGATTTGTCTTTTTTACAATTCTTCCAAGTCTACAATTTTTGCTGCGAGGCAACAGGGGAAAAATGGAACGGCAAAATATCAACCTTCTAAATGTTAGCGGTGACAGGGAAGGAGAGGAAACTGGACAATACTAGTCATCATTTCCCAAAGTATTTTAAAAGTCTCCTGTCAAAAGCAGTTGACCTTCAAATTTGCTTATTCCCTCACTTAAGCCAAGAAAATATTTACCCCGTTCTCCAACCACGCAGGCAGCAGCCAGGGGTGCAGCAAGGCCTGGTGTCCGTACATCCCCGCTTTGCCTCGCCAGCACCTTACGGATGCTGCGCAGATCCACCGTGGAAAATAATTAACAACGGCAACAGCATTCCCCTCGGATCTGTTTCGTGCCAACTTCGTCTTTTTACATTTCACGGCGGTTTACTTCTACATCAATGAATAATGCTTTGCCACAAAACACCTTGCATTTTCACAGCCCGGGCTTCGCAACTCCTCGCCGTGCCTCGGAAAACGACCCGCAAAGCCCACGGGACGGTCGCGTCGGGTCAGGCGCCAACCGGCGGTGACCTTACCTGTCGCTGCTGGTACTGCTGCTGCTGCTGATGGAGTCGCTGCTGGAAGATCTGCTCCTGGATCCGCTGCCGCTGGGGGAGCGGGTGGGTCTGGACGCCTGGCTGGCCAGCCTCTGCGGGGACTGGGTCCTAGACTGGGACGAATGCGGCGACCGACTCCTGCTGTGCTGGTAATTCCTCTCCGGCCTTCTGCCTCGTACCTCCCGTGTAATATCATCCCTGTAGATATCCCTGTGTACCACACTGGGCAATGTAAACTGCTCCCGGGCCCTAGGTTCGTAACGGGGGTCGTGAGCATCAAAACGGTTTGGACTTCGACTCCGAGAAGTATAATAGAGCCCGTGTTGTAAAGTCCGCTCTCGAGGATCTCTATAGTAATCCTGATCGTAATGTCTCGTCCGATCAAATCCTCCCGTCCCCCGCTCATGGTGTCCATAGGCACTATGTTCATAAGCACGCTCCCTGTTATCTGAAGCCCTGCATTTAGGAAGGGGGAAAAATATTTCATCAGAAAGGGGCAAGCACAACTAAAAGCAAATCATGCAAACATTCACGTCAGCACTGAACTTATTTTTGCGACTGCTTCTCCACTAAACAGCAATAACCTATCAAGCAAACACTGACAAACTTAAAAACATTTTACTTGACTCCAAAGTTATATTTGTATACGATAAAGCTGAGCAATCATTTCGTTTTAATCACAATATTGGGCTTTCATGACCAGCATCTTGCCTGCACAGGAAAAAAAAAATACTGCTTTCCAGTGCAGAATCCTCATTTAAGTTGCGTTTGTTTTTTAATTTTTCTTTTAAATTCAGTAAACAAGAAAAACTTCATGTTTGTGGACATCGTAATTACCCCCCCCACTCCCCCCCATTTTTGCTTAAGAGCTTCAAAAATTTTTCTAGAATTTGGTAATTACTGGAGCTCTTCTAATGATCCTTCTGTAAAAATGGCATCGCAAATTGGGCTGTAGCCATGAAAGCCTCCGTGCAAAGCATGACCCAGAGGTAAGAAGCTGCTTTCAAAAGGGGTAGCATAACCCAGAGAAGGCCCAGAAAATCAGGGGTTTTCTTGTTGCTGTTCTAAAATATTTCATCCTCTTAGAGGGAATTTTGCTTTTATCAGGCTGCTACACTCGATTCTCATCAAAGCTGCATACCCTCAAAAACCATCTTGATTATACTTATGTCAGAATACTTCAACTGCACGGGTGCAGGCCCCCGAAAGATACTAAGACCCTAGGCAAGGAGCATAAATTACATTTTTCAGTAGGTGTTTTTGTCTGTGGAGACTGCTTTTGTTACTGCAATCACAGAATTTCTACCTTCGCAAGCACACTACTTTCAAGTAGCTGCAGTCCATTTTGTTTCAGTATTTCCAACATTTTGGATGTCAACTGAGAAAGGCTCTACGTTCTAAGAAAGTTAGTGTGATCTCTCAAATAAAGAGATAGTAAAACTGACAGGTTAAGTTAAAAGAACATTACAAATAGTTTAGTAGTCTAATTTAGACAAGTACCAGGACGGTACGTCTAAGTTACGTCCGCAAAACAAAAGATCAAAAATGATTACGTTGAATATTTAAAAAATACTTGCAAAATTTTAAATATGTCAGGGTAGCCAAAGTTAATTTAAAAATTTAATTATCTGCCTTATGAAGGACATTTCAACCTTTTTTTCCTCCAGCCTTCTCTCTCGGATTCTTCCTTCAGAATCAATTATTAGTCACTTCAATCCCCTGAATCCTAATAACCCAGTTCTGCCTCATGCTTCCTCCTCCTCTCCTGCATCACGGGTCTGTCTTCTATTTAAAATGGCAGAAATATTTCAGGTATCTTTTATAAACTGAAAATGGGATTTGAATCTTTTTTGATTAGCGCCTCAGGAAGTTCCTTCCATTCCTTCTCCAATGAATCACTAGATCCTTAATCCCCTAAATATATTCACCCTCTGTTGTTAAATTAGAACTCATTTTCAGGGTTTCTACAGAGCTAGCTCATGTTTTGCCTGCATTTTTTCTCTCAAATGATATCTAAGAAACTACCTAACCAGTGCAACAGACTGTCATTAACATATATCTGCTTGAAATTCATTGTTGCCTTTCTATTTTCATTATCTCTTGCTCGCAACAATGGCATTTTGAAAGGTATTTCAGCATCTGGCACAGAAACATGTCTTTTTTTTTTTTTTTCTTTTCCCCCTTTTGAAGGACCAAGATCAACAATTTTATAAATGATTGCATTTAGCATCCTACAAAGTGTTAATCAGTGAAAGCTGATTTAATGAGGTAAGAGAAAAAGCAGTATTTTCTAGAGGGTTACTGCTATATAGCTGACATAAAAGAACAAAGTCCTTATCCATGAAAAGGACACAGAAGACAGACAGAGGAGCTAGCAGAGCTGAAAAATCTAATGGCTACAGTGCTTTTTTGATTTATCTATTAGTACTAAGTACTACTGGAGTTAGTGGAAAGAGAGGGTTTGACTTGGGTTAGGAGAGGGGCTAATATACACAGGGCAGGACATACCAACCTTTTCCAAGTGTGGAAACACGACCTATATTCCCAATTAAATCTAGGGAGAATTGTGAACATAACTTCCCCAATTTTGGCCCCTCTTACAGGGGTAATCCACCTTCTTAATGGGCAAGGGTGTCAAATGATATTTTAGATGAACCAACAAGAAAAAAAAAATCTTAGTGACAAGACAAAAAAAAAAAAAAATTCCACTGGAAGGAAGTAGTCCCAGACTGAAACCATAACTCTGAAACCCCCAGACTTCTTTCTTGAGACAGTAGGCACTTAAATAGATCCATTATTTTAATTTCCAGCCCTACGTCTGAATCAAGCAGCTGGTAGAAGATCACCCAATGCACGAGGGCACTCATCGCTGCTGGCCAGCAGGCATCCTCTAGCCGCCTTTGTAACCATCCAGCCCAGTCATTTCTCACTGGCGTATCCACAAACTGGTATTAGCGCCACGTCCTTAAAACTAAAGTATGTTTAATGTGGAGTAGCAAAGAGCTTTTTAAGAGACTAGATAGTAATCCACTCCCCATGGCTACTGGCGTCTTGACTGTATACCATCCAATAAATTCAAGGCAGTAGTTCTTATCCCAGCATTAAAAAAAACACTATAATTTCCAAAATTTAGTAAAGTCCATCATCTCTTTTTGCCAATACCATCAGAAAGAATAATCCCAATAACTTGGAAATGATGTAGATCCAAAATGGAAACATCACAAGCTGCCTTCGGTCTTCTCCATCCAAGCGTTATTTCCATGGCTAAGTGTTGTCTGTAGAATCCAAGGGGCTGCATCTTTAAAGTCTACTAGAAATTTTGTGGTGACAATCCAATTAACATACCAACTGCGTATAGTGAGAACTGAGAGCTAGGCATCAAGCTTTCACAGAATATTAGGTTCTAGTATTCCGAAGATACTCCACAGAGAACTTCACCACATGTTGTAGAGTAAGATAGCTCCATCTGGCAGCAGGGATACATCCGAGCAAGGCCTTAATATTATCCAAGAAATGGAATCGTTACTTCTAGAAAAGAGTAACTCCAATATCGATGCTGGCCAAAGGAAATCTTCCATCTTAAAACCACCTTATTTCAAGTGTAGATATCCAACCAGCTGCAGAAAACATCCTCTATGGATCCACAAGGTACCAGCCACTGGGATAGAAATCACTTCCGTTTCCAACCCAAAATAGGAAACATAGATAATTCCCAAAATTTTAAATCCATCTGGGGGCCCTAGATACGAGTTTGTGTTTCTCACCATATCAAATACAAAATACCTGCCTAGAGAAACCTTGGAACTTACCCATCAAGTCTCCGCTCATAACGTCCTTCCCGTGCATGAAGCGATGGTGGGGGGCCGTAAGTGGGCCCCCCACCACCTCCTCTGAACCCAGAAACCTCTCTACTACGAGATGCTATGGAAACTGTATCATCCAATCCCCGAGCAGCACTGGGAATGGTTCCTGGTTCATTATAATCCGTCCGTAGGTCTCTATCTCCCATTTTGTTGACAGAGTTGTGTGCCTTCTGCGCACTTTTGATGTCCACAAAATCCACAAATGCTGCCACTCCGCCTTCCGACCCCCTCTTGGGGAGTATTTTGACACTTTCGACACGTCCATATCTGGAAGAAAAGCAAAGCAGAGCACAGATATTAGTGCTGGTAGAAAAAGACCGCATTCAAGAACATTCCTCCTGCAAAATCGACACCAGCTTCAAACCCTTCGCCCTTCCCATGCAGCAGGAAAAGTCAATCTCAAAGCACGGCAGAGGTTGGAAGACGCACTTTCAAAAAGCGGGCAAAAGCCATTTGTAGAGGGGGAAAAAGCCATTTACATTTTCCATCGTCATATTCAAAACTCTTCTCTCTTGGTTAGCCTACCATGAGATCGCCCTTTTTGTAATAATAAAAGCAACAGCAGCTAAAGAAATAGAAAGGTATTCACAATTAGAGCAGCCCTTCTCATTTTTAATCCAATGAGCAAGACGTAATTAAAACAAAACTGTGTCACAACAAGTAAAAATAAAGACATCCCGACAATTTTCTTAAGCAAAAAATGACCTTGACACAGCAATTCCACTACTCCGATCTATATTTAATCCATTCAGCACTAAAACAAGAGTCTTCATTCTCATCCTCGTTCCTGATCTCAAACCCGTTTCTCTACAACAGCCTCACAGGACACTTTTGAAGCGTGGCCGGCACCCGGGCCAACTTTTTTTTTCTGGGGTTCAACTTTACACCCCCATGCCACGGACCAAGCCACACAACAGGCACGCTGAGGAAAGCTGACGGGAACATGACATCACCTTCCTTAATGTATCTTAAGTAAAGCAATTGCAACACAGGCACTTAGGGATGAGTAAATATCTACGTTAAAAAAAAAAAAAAAAAAAGAAAACAAACATGTTTGTGCACACAAGAAAACACGATGTAAAAATGTTTTTAAATAACTTGCATCAACTCATAGCAGAAAGGATAAAATGGAAAGTACGAACACGGCAACGTTTTAAACCGCCCAGAACCACAGGTCGCATTTTGGTTGCTCGTTTTTCTCAGCCAGGAGATTTGATAAAAAAGGCAAGGGCTTTAACTGCAGTTGTTAATCCATGACAAAAAGAGGCAACAAGCCTATTTTTGAATGCACTGACAAAGGGGAAGGGGACACACAAATAAAAAACTAATCAAGAAATATTTGTAAACTCTAGGAAGAATTACTGCAAAAAATTTTCTATTCACAAAGACAGTTGAACAGATGTAAACCGATCTTAAACGAGAAAAGCTGTTTTCAGCTATACACATAGGAAAAAGCTAATACGATTGCCCGTCTGAGGAGCAAACGCTGTCAGAACCTCCATCTGACTCCGCTTTATGCATGGCTTTCAATATACCTTAAAATTTCATCATTGTTGTTGGATGACTAATCCTTAAATACGATTTAAAAACCTGCGTCGCTGACTGCTGGCTTCTCATTCCAACCTGACCTACTATACTTTATATATAATCTGGTTTGGATTTAGGTCTCATTTTCCTCTGGTTTATACTCCACCAAATACGGCGCGCTGTCCACTGAGGAATATGTGTGCAAACAAGAGCGCCTGTCAAGTCAGTCAAAGTCGGGCCTTAAAAAAGCAAGGTCGCCTACGGAACGCGCTCTTGCCTCTAAGCTGCCCGGAGCAGAGCTTGCCACCTTTGCACTCGTGGGTCCACCACGGTGATGTTTCATTCTCGGGAGTTTCCTAACCTGTGACACCAAACTGGTGCCCTGGTGATTTTTTATTCTAATTAAAAGCTGCAAGGAGCAAATAATGGCGAACGGTACTGCAGGAAAGATAGCTCTCCAAGTTTGCACTCTCCTGAGGCTGGGTAAGTTTATCTTACCTTGAAGGCAAGATCTGGGAAGATCAGAAAAGTAGAGGATGTGGTTAATAAAATTTGTGCGAGGAAAAAAAAATGGCCAACTGGATGGGGCACATGTAGAGAGAGAAGAAACAGGAAAAGAAGAAGGGGGAAGGAAAACAGGAAAGAGCCCATTTGAAAGAATATTCATGCCATGAATGGACATGACCAAAAAATATGAAAAATAATTAGGTATCCTAGTTAGCATCCCCCTTTAACATGCGTTTCAGTGCCGGTTCTCTACAGACAGCAAAGGAAAGACGGAACAGGACAGAGCGCTCTAACTCTCATACCCACTGAGTTTTTCTTCTAAATAATGTATTTACAGAAGTGACTGGTCAGAACACGTGCTTTCCTTTTGCTCACTGTTTACACATTTGGTTTCTGGCAACCCAAGCCCATACTTTGTCTACAATCTTCGGGGGGGGGGGGGGGAATAACAGTATCTTAGCAGTGCTCCAAAACCCTAAAATCCTAATTGACCTTTCCGACTGCAGTCACCACAGCCTACTCAATATGAAGCGCTGCCAGCCAGTTACATCGGAAATGGGCTCTGAAAGTTTTCCCACCATCCCGACGATTCCTTTATTTCCTCATTCTGAAATCATAACACGTACGTGTTGTTATAACATATGCACAGACCTCAATTATTTTTCTTTTGCTGCAGAAGATCCAGAAATGTGTTAAAATGTTCAAATATTCGAGCTAATGCTGCCCAGAAAGCGCGGAAGATACAGAACATTGATGCAATATGCTGCCCATGTCCCAACAAAATCACCCAGCAAACGCACAACTCTTGCAGCCGGAGCTTAAGTTTTGTATCGGGAAAAGGGTACTTTGGTTGCCATTAATTAAAAAAAAAATTATTTTTTTTTTTCTGAATCAGAAATGGTTGGGGGAGGCTACCGCTGTAATTCTACTGCAGCCCTGGTCCTAAATCACCCCATTTGGAGACGGCGCGTTTTAATCCATCCGTTATCCAGATTCATAAATATACGCTGCGCTTTGGTGTCCTGCACGGTACCCTTGACGAGCCCCGAGGATAATCTGTGACAATCGTCTTTGCTGAGCGCGAGGGAGGCGGACGGGGGGAGGAGAAAGGGAGCACAAGGGGGGGGGATGAAAGAAAACGGAGGAGAGAGCCCTGAGTATTCAAGGACAGCTGCTGGGAGAGGAAGGTTTGCATTTTCCTTGCCCCAACGCGGTCCTGTGATTACACACATCCTTCGGTCCCCCACCGTGAAGATTAATCCGTCTGGTGATCCGACCCAGCCCCACCCGTTGGCGTCTCTCCGAGCTGCTCCCGTCTTGGCAGATGCTGCCGGGAGGAGGACCGCATCGAGGGGAGAGGAGGGGAGATCTGCAGTGCTGCATCACCAGACGGGATTACTGCAGCAGAGTAATACATTACAAGGAGAAAAAAAAAAACAAAAAAAACCAAAAAAAACCACCACGATACTTTCTGGAGGGCCGGGGGAGAGGAGGCGGTGAGAACGCCGCGTTTCGTTACGCGGATCGCACGTTAAGGCAAGATGGAGGCGAACGCGCTCCGAGGAGCAACCTTTGTCTGGATCCCGAGGGCTGGGAAGAGCGGACAAAAGCCAAGGGGAGGCATCGCCGCGACCTTTGGTAACGTTCGCAGAGCGGCTCCTCTCAACCTTCGCCTCCTATCTTTATACCTGTGCGTCAGCCTTTTCCAAGAAGGCTGCGTTTCACAATCGCTGGCAGACCGAACAGAAAACAAAGAGGCGTGTTCGTTCAGCTCCAAATCCGCAGACCCTAACGAAAACAAGGCTTTTTAGTGCCTCTTCCCGTCTGCAACTCATGCCGATTAATCATTAGCTCCACACCGTAACGAAGGCGGCCGAGGCCGTATTTTCGGAGGGGTTTACAGTTCAACCAGAAGCAGAGGAGACGAGGACGTGCGAGAGCTGTTATGTCACCGAGCCCCTCCACCAGCACAGCACCGTCGCAGCGCCCAGCTGTAAACACAGATCTAGCGGCCCTTCCAGAGGAAAAAAAAAAAAAAAAAAAAGTTGCTCAATAATCACTGCTCGAACAAAGCCACGCTAATCCAGCTTTTCAGACAAAGAAAAGGAATTCATAATTTAAGCATTATCGGTTTATTCGCTGTAGATCAAAGCACCTCTATAATCAAGCAGCTGAAATGTCTCTGGGCTCTTGGCATGGCTGCTCGGCATGTTTCTCTCGCTCTCCAGCCCTTCCTCCTCCCCAGCTCTTCCTCCCGCACCGGCAGAGAGCGGGGCCGGGGTGGGAAACGCAGCCTCCGCCAATGCAAGGCCAGGCTGGTTCCTCCTCCCCAGGGGCGACGTGTCACCCGAACGCAGCCGGAGTCACCCCTCACCCCGCAACGTTCCCTGCACGGGGTATCTGCACCCTCCGCGCCCTCGCCCTTCCATTCCTAATTAACCGTTTCACCTCGGGTGCTTGCTCCAAACTCTCATTTCTCTGCATAGTCTCTGCTGTTCCCAAGCAAAAGCATTTTAAACAAAGGGCGGACCAGGAGAAAGCCGGCCAGCAAATGTTTAGTAAGCGAATGTGACCTTTAGCTGCAGTATTTTATAAACCGATTAGGATCTTCACAGGATGATGTAGACATGATAGGAAATGGTAGGTCGAAATCAGGGAGATTTGCTTTTTTAATTTAAACTGAATCCCACTTTAAATCATATTACCTCCTCATTTCTCATGTTGATCTCCCCCCGAGCTTGTGAAGACCTTTTATACCCAACTATTTTAATTACTGCAGACTCCTGAGGGTCAGCTACATCCCGGTCTAGAAAAACTTCCTATTTTTATCTAGAAGTCAGCACAATGTTACGCTCCAGATACTACTAAATGCAAGGCGCATTGCGAGATCAAAAATAACGCAGGAGGTTTTTGCGCTTGTTTCTGCACCGCTCATTAAGAGCATGATTTGACAAGATGTCCTGATACAGCAGGACATCTGAGTATTTTGGATTCACCTTTGACTACAGCCAGTTATCTTTAGCCATCTGAAAAGCAGGGATGATTTTTCCGTGCCATGCTCAAACTCCTTCCTCCTCCATTATTATACAAGCCAGGCAGGCCCCAGCCTGCATTATTCAGTAAAATGCTCGCACAGCTTGAAGCTTTCCTTGGCCAATCGCATTCCTCTTGCTTTGTTGTTATTTCATAACAAAATAATGTGACCTGAAATAATACTTCTCCAGATGCCTGCATCTCTCCTCCTTACTCGTAACTGCAAGTCAGCCCGATAGCCCGTGCTAGGGGCGACTCTGGTCCCGTATTTCCTCCCCGCACAAAGCAGATCGGCTCCAGATACCAGGAAACGCGAGATGTGCAAATATTAAAGCTGCCATAAAGGAGGTTGCCATCACCAGCTCCGCAGGGGTTTTTAGCCAGGCTGCCGACATCTGTTGAACTCCATTAACATCAGTTCTGGGGTTTTCTGCTATCATGGACATCCGTTTCACGGTCCAAGAACTTGGCCCACCGCAATCGTACATGCCTCTACTTCCCATCCGTGTAATACACAAAATAACACGCCAGAAGAGCAGCAAAACCCACTGCGCTGCAGCCTTACCAGCAGCAGGACGCCAAGCCGTGGTGACAGCTCTCCTGAAGAAATCCTGCTCCGAGTTAAGCGCCAGCTTCCAGGATCACCAACTCACCACGTGAACCGCACGCCGACTCTCCCCCCACCACCAGCAAAAGCGGTGTTTAATGTTCACCGCTGTCAAAGTTCCTAAGCCAGTAACGCAAAGGGACTTGTGTCTTCACACATGCGTTTGCAAAGAGTAAGGCACCGTAACTGATCATAACGAGGCCACTACTGTAATAAATAAAATATACCATATAATAGTTAAAACACGCTTGGCCTAAGAAAATTACATACCACCACGTTCCATGCTTCATATTCATTATAGCCACATACTTTACTTGCCATGAAAAACATTGACGTACTTCGAAACTTTTTTTAATAGGAAAATGTGCCTAGCATGGAAGGAAGACTTGAGAGCTTACAGATACAGAAGAATAAAGGAATCAAAAGAAAAAAAGACTCAAAAATGCACAGACTGCATCATTGGGTTTGGGCTCTTTCATAAATACAGTAACTGATGTACGACAGCAAACCCAAAGACAGACCGTAAAGAAATGTGTGCGCAGGGCCGGGATGAAAATAATGAAAGTTAATTGAAATGTACCTTGATAGGAACAACCACCAGAATTCCAGAGTCCTGGAAAACTACACTTAAAATGCACTTGAACAAACGCAGGGAGAAGTCACCCGATCGAGCCGCCATCGCTTGTCTCTGTAGCACGGTCACTCAACTCCGGAGAATTTGTCAAACGATCTCTCAAATGCTTAACGACAAATATGGCCACGTACACACGGCCGCGGGCCTTCGCCAGCAGCTGCGCTTCAGGGAGACCAAAGGCAGCATTTACCGGGAACAACTCGATGCGACGGCTCCTTCCTGAGGGCTTGCTCCAAAGCCGGCTGAGGGCAGGAGCCTTCGTTCCCAAGGGCACCAGACCACGCTCCGCACGGAGCTGGCACGCCACAACGCTCAGGACACCAGAAATCCCTCACATCGACGCACACGCATTTCAGCTGTATCTTGAAAATTGGAAACTGGCTATTCAGGACTGTGGTGAAAACGCTGAGAGTATTTATCTAACATACGTGCACACACACCGCCCTTTGAAGAGCCCGACTGCACCATGGCTTAACACTTCTCCAAACACCCGATCTTCCCCCAATTTTCTGAAGAAATAGGTTTAAGCGACAAAACCCGCCGGGACGAGGGTACCAGCACGAAGGCTGCCAGCAACGTATGGAGCACTTCCAGCAGCCTCTAGAGGAGACGCAACGTATGGTATTGGCTCTCCTTATCTCCAGCTGCTACGCTGCGTTAAAGACGGCTAAAAATAAAACAAATTAAATGCTTCTCTAATTCTACCTTTCTCGGCACAAAATTGCCGTTTCTGTAACAATAAGCCATCGTGAGCGGCCGGGATAGCGTTCTGGATGATCACGAGTAGGAAAGCGCGTCAGCGAGCGATAAATCCACACTACGCCAGGCTTTGAAAACCTTTACCTTCCCAAAGCCAGGCAAAATAAAAGCTCCTGATATCACAAGGAGCGCTGGCTTTCAAGCCATGCCGAGAACAGACCTTGTGACAGCAATGATTCAGAAACATGCCCTAATTACCGAGCTGCCATAATTTTCTAGATTGCAATCTGAGATGCTTTAAAACCTGTTTAGAGTGATCTTTATTGGCCCTGCGACCTTTGGAGGGAGAAAAACAACGTTCTTCAGGGCATTCTCCGCAGCTCTTCTCCTAGCAATAAAGATCTTCAGGGACACCTCAAAATTCAGGAGCAGAAGCCATCAACCGGGTTATGCAGCTCAGTCAGGCCGCTTACGTGACCGGGGCGAGTCCTCAACACCGCACTCCTACCTCTGCCCTCCCGCCCCACCGCCCAAATTACTCGATCCCAGACCACTCTGAGACGCTGCAGCTCCCGTTAGCCCCCAACGGGAGATCCCCCCACCCCGACTGCAAACGGGGGCTTTGTTAATGAGATACAGCACGTGTTCCAGCCACGCACTGACAACAGCTCGGGCTTTGTCTATACTCGTAATCCCTCCCTACGAGATGACAAAGTAGGAAATTAAAAAGCTAGCACAGGCACATTCACTGATACCTCTGTTATTTAAGAGCGACGTGCTCGATGTATCAGATAGTCTGGCAGATAACTCTGTGCTGAAAATAAGCGCTTGCTTCGTGCTTTACGACTCAGCTGAATGCTCCATTTTAAGACACAAAGTAAGAGCGATTCCTAATTAAGACATTTCATTTATGTCTTTATTGCAAAGTCACCGTTTGGATACCGCTGACGTATTAATATACAAATGAAATTATTATGTACCACCAGAGAGGGAAGAAACAGGATATTTAAAACCATGGTTGCTACTGTTGGTAGCCGCTACTTCTTCCAATCGTCAACATAGCAGGAAATTTTTCTGCAACCCCCACGACAAAAAATTTTGCCACAGATAAGCTGTTCCAGCGCGTACGCATGAGGTGAAACGATTATAGATACACCCGTTCCTTGAGATATAGATCAGTTCCACTGCAAACCCCCCCCCAACACGAAACAGCATTCAAACGGAGTCCCAGCAGCATTTCCACCCGACAAAGACGACACGGGGGAAGACAAACCCGTGTTTTGGACACCGGGATTACACGAAGCTGTACGAATTAAAAAAAAAAAAAAAAAGCCTCAGCTTGACCTCAGCAACATCTAGCTGGGCTGCATTTAATATCCTCGCCCAAGTCAGCAATTCCGCTGCCTGCAACGTCAGGCGAACCCAGCATTGCATCAGACCGTCCGCAGGCTGCAGGCAGAAGGCAAATCTTGACCGAACTGTAATGAAGGGCTTAACGCAAAATTACCAAGTTAAAGCTGCGTAAATGTAGCTGAACGATACAAGTTTCTCGTTCGCACGGCCACCTCAGCCAGCTCTGTTATTAAGGAACTTTTCCTAGCTGTCACTTCTGTACAATTAAGGAGAAGCACGCAAGCATCCATAGCAGGGCTTATGGGTATATACATTATTAAAAAAAAAGAAATCAAAGCGGCTTTGTGAGCAGAAATAATGAAGACTCATTTCTTATGGATGCATGTCTTGAGGTCGAATTCTCCGGCATCCAATAACTGCCAGTTCCCACTGCAGCTTTTCCCACGGTCAGGAACACCTCTCTCCCATGTGGATTCTTTAATGTCTAATAAGGGTTGCACTCTCGCTGCAGCTTTTCTCTCCATGGGGCCGCTAATCAGGTCTCTCTCCTCTATTAAAACTGCTTGTTTTCACAAAACTCAAAGGAACGTCGCATCTCTGAGACTGTGAGTACCCCCTTTGCCCTCAAGTTTAGCTGAAACTGGCTAACAGCTTCAGAATTGATTAGGGAAGATATATTTGCACGGCAAGATCACATCAATCTTGCTCTCCAAGCAGGTAAGTACAACTATTCGTAGAAGCCTGAAAAGGTTACAAAAATGTGTAGAAACTCTGCGTGCTCAGCTGTGCTGTATCAAGTACGATGCGCTGTGATTCTTCATCCTCCAACCTACGCCGATGCACGGTATCGCGTTACTACATGCTAGACACAGAGCCGCTGAATTCCATCTCCAGGGCATTTTTTCTTCCAGCTTAAAGCATAATCTGCAGATTTACTTCAAAAATACCGGTGGTGATAGGCTACATTAAATGCCTTCTGCAGAGGAATTGCTCAAGTCTGTTCTGTTGTGTGACCGATTTTAGGATTTGTTTGGATTCGATTTTAAGAACGCGCTGCATCGCAACTGTAGGGGAATCTCTTGATTAATCAAGTTTTTCATTCTTACATGAAAGGGTAATTCCCCATTCTCAGTTTTGCTTCTCCAAGCCCCACTTTGCATGTATTCGGCAGCAGATGGAGGAAAATGCAGAGTCATAACATTACGGTCTCCCTGCCACGCTGCAGAGTACTTTAAATATGTATCATCTTAAGGCTTTTCAAGTCTTGGTGCTCACTGGTTCATACTTCTCCAATCAAACACAAACTTTGGAACATCTTCTCCAAGGTTTTGTATGTTTTCCAGAAAACGGTATCTAAGAACAAAATAAACTGCATCTGTCTCTCAGACCACCCCAAGTGACGGGATCGCTTTTCCCCCTCCAACCACAATTCAGTTTGAACGAGTGACCGGCTGCAATTCAGCCAACGGCTCTGACAACTCGAAATTCGTTTTGGATCCAAGGACTCGCAACCACATTCAAGTCACAACCCCAAAAGCTCACCTACTCCTAAAAGGGTACAATCTCGAAACCAGGCAGGGGAAAGAAAAAAAAAAAGTCCCACCACCCTGGAAAAAAAGGCAGTTCCCAGCCAGCCCAGCCTCCTCCACACAGCCCTGTATTTAAGCTGGCCAGCCGCTCCCGTCCTGCCACACCGGCCGGTCACCCAAATACAGATGTGCAAATGTTTTTTCCTTGGTTCGTGACTCACTGCTACCATCGCCGTGGAGAAAGTGCTTGTTCCTATGACTAAACCGACTGGCAGCGCAATACTTGGCGTGAGCCAGGTGTCAGCCCAAGGAAACTAATATTCCCAGCTGACAAGAGCCAGGCACACACTCAGGTGTTTTGTCTGCAGTGACTACCTGCGCTCTAGGCGGTTTCTCCATAGGCGAGAGCTTAAAACTTTCCACAACCGAGCTCCTTAGCCAGCCAGATTTTAATGGCTTTGCTTTTGATGCAACTCAAAGTCAAGGTTTTGCAAAGCTGAGCTGGAAACAGGCTAGCTTGAATTTCATCGCCATGACGGGTGAGGTTTCTCACCTCGGTTTTACGAGCTAACCTAAGGGAGGCCTCGGCACACCAAAGAACTCAGCAGAGCCGTGTATCGAGGTGCACAGGTACTCCCAGACCTACAGGGCTCCTCCCGCAGCTCAAGGGTCAGCCAGATACACCGTCCCGTCCGCAACACAACCGGGTACATCACCGTAACTGCCAGGAAAGCTGCTTCCTAATTTTACGCTGTTCCGGTGAGCAGCTTCACCTTTAAATGCTTCTTTTCAAAAACTGGTCTGACACTAGCTAGGCAAGAGCGTGAACTGCCAGCACAACCGAGGGACCATAATTTCTGAATGGATGTAGAGGAAGAGATGCTTCCTGAGCTCAGCTGCTGCCAAAAAGTGGCGTATCTCGCCGTACCCGCAACCAGCATATCATCTACAACATCAGTGTTGAAACCATTTTTATTTTTTAAAGGTAGCAGAGCTTCGCTGCTACTCATACTTCCAACGAGTTGCTTCAGAGTTAAGAAAAAGACCAAAGGTTTATTCAGACTTTGATTACAATGAGGTTACTGTGCAGATCGTTAGCTGTCTAGATGCCCATTTAGCTGGCTTTCCAAGAGCAGTGTCTCACACATACAAGCACAGATCCCCTGAAATTAAATCAGACGTTGATTACGTATACAAGGGAGATACTTATCCATCCTGAGCTTTTATTCTCCTCACAGTTAGGATGCTAATGAGGCCGGAAGACTTTCTTCCTCCAAAGACGACTACTTTAAACATACAATTTGGCAATTTATTTTTCTTATTTTGCCCTATTAACTATTACAGGTCACCCACAGCTGCCACAGAGAGCCTAAAGAGGGAACATTTAAATAAGCCTCTACGCGCTTTTTGGCAGCCGACACTATTAATGAGGACGGGAGGTATTCACGCCAGCGGCAAGAGCAGATGGACCACAGCTCGGTGCTTTGTGCCGCGTGGAAGCGGCGAGCATCTCACCAAAGACGCGTACGCCACGGTTGGGGTAATCTGTGACGGGGATGTTAAGTTACTCTTAATGACTTCCACGGACAGAAAACACAACCAGCTCAGTTTTGTACCTGGAGAAAAACCTGAAGGTGATTCACCGTTTGCTAAAAACCAGCGACAACAAAAAAATTTGCAATCTGGCAGAAGTCTTTTTTATTGAGCTAAAAGATCATTTCAAACCCAGCTTTGATTGGGTACCTGACCACCTTCGTGACAAGAACTTGGTTCAAACCCAGCTCTGATCGCCTACCAAATCAGGGGATAACAAAAGACATGCAAGCTCTTCGTCTGGACAGAGGGATATCCAAGAGGAACACAGACAAGTTAGCACTGTCTCCATCTGTAGAGAGAGCCATCGATATCCAACAGACAGCGGTGAAGATCAAATATTCTCACTCATTCCAGAGATGGTCGGACTTATCTGGCTTTTCAGTGTTGAGACAAGAGCACGTTCAGGGCATTTTCATCAGATTTGGAAGCTCACACTTCAGATCTAAGGGTGCTTAAAAAAAAAAAGTACTTTCAATTTTAAGTTGCTAAGCTTAATTAAAAAGGGGAAGAGAAAGGAAGCACAGAAGCTTCCCTTTTGTTCTTAAAAGACGCCTCAGTCTTGAAACAAAAAGCAGTCATTAAGACAGACTGCTGCTCTTCTCCTGTGATTAGTTTGTCCGAGCGGAAAAATTGATGTTCCTTTCACATCCGAATTCTGCTGCGTTCTCACCCAAGTCCCCATGAAAGTTTGGACCTCGGACAAGGCACGAATACACAAACTATAGTACAGAGCCAGCCACACGCAATGCTCCAGGACACACTTCCAAAAACATCTGTCCCAAGAAGGATGTTGTTTCAACCGAATTCAGAGACACTGCCTTCACGTTCAGTCTATCCTGCTAGCAGATCAGACTGCAGCAGACCCTGGAATATATCCTGGTATATTTATGAAAAGTCTGTAACAGTGTTTATTCTTTTATTAAAGGATGTTATTGTCACGCTGCAGGATTTCACAGATTGCACGGGACGATTACACAGTGTTAGTAGGTTAAACAGTAACTATGGCAATGCAGAAAGCAAAGCAGTTGCTGTGTTATATTCATCGTACAGAAGTCGTCATCACATCTTAATATATGACTGCAGAACGGCGTTGGAGATGGTTTTTCAGACTCGAGGAGACCAGAGCTGCCATTACTCACCAGGCAGACAGAAAGGCGAAACCTCCCGCGCTACCCCAGCGCGTACGAGGTGGGAAACACTACTGACTTGTTAGCTCAGGCAACGAAAGAAAAGCAGCTTTTGTCTGATTTTCATTAACTGTTCAAATCGTCTTCAGAACACTACAAAGACTCGTGCACAGGTAAGCCGCGAGGCTGGTTGTACACTGTGAATTCCCATCTTCAGGCTCATATTCCTCCCATGAGATTTCTAAATCGGCATGCCAAAGATGCAGCTAAACTCAAAATCTTATTACAGAGAGTAATCATATTTTCTAGTTTATTCCTCAGTTCATTGTTTAGGAATGTTTGCCCTTGCAGTCTTTGGTTTCAGGGCATTCTCAGACCTCAGCAAGTTCACCGAGCTTAATAAAAAACACAAGCAAAATATCTCACAAGTGCTTATTTTTGGTAGCTACCAAAACCAGAACGTATCCAACTCGCTAGCAGCTTAACAACTTCCATCCTTGTTGCCAGCAACTCTCCCGAAACCCTTAGCAGTCTAAAACCAGCCAAGAGGGGTGGCCCTCAGTTCTACCCCCTCCCAGGCATCTTCAGAAGACCTGGTTTTGATATTTGTTATTTCTCGGGAGCGTCTTCATGCGCAGAAGGCACCTCCTCCTCTTCCTCACAAGCTGACAACAGCGTGAAACCACCGCAGCGGCAAGACAGCCTGCAGTTGCGACACATCAGCTCATGAAAACAGAACTCCTGAGGAGCCCGAGGTTCATCCTGACTCACCAACTCGTCCAAATCTGCAACCTGCCCTCTACTCATTTGGATATTTACTTCCTTTTTTATGAAAAGCCAGCTAGCGCCTCTTCGCCCTCAGCTAAGACAAGGGCCTAATTTTGGACACACCTTAAGAGAGCAATTAGGTCATTTGCCAGAGAACTTGGCACGACTTTCTGTCCTATGAAAAGCAAGGAGGGGAAAAAGAACAGTCAACAAGGCTATCGCAAAACAAATTTAAGCCTTTTCTCGTCCCCTATTCTAACTCGATGAATGGATTTAATACCTGTGTGAGCCTCGCAAAGACTGCTAAGCTCTCCACATGCACGTCTGTCTGCTTTCTTGCAATCTGCAAGAAAGGGTGCTAGGATTACTTTATCATTGTACCAAAGGAATTTAGAGTAAGGGCAAGAAATACCAAAAGCCAACGCCACTTTGGAGTGGCTCTCCGCGACAACAGAAGCTGCCCTCATCAAAACACAAATAAGCACAGCCAGGACCTCTGAAGAAACTTCAGAGAAGAAACAATGCCAGAAAGGCTCAGCAGATGACAGAATTTTGTAACCAAGTGACATCAACTTATCTAACAGGGTTCAGCATGTAAGAACACTTAATAGAAGCTTAGTCCAGATCTACGCTCTTCGCGGCTTTTCATTAAGTTTCTTTGAAATAATTATATAGGCATTTCCTCGGCCAGCGTGGCGTCAACAAGCTGCCACCTCAAGTGCTTGCAAGGAGCAGAACCCGGAGCAGCCGGAGGATTCATGAATCTTAAAGCTGCTGAGGAGCCGTCCTCTGCGTGACTCGGTCTCGGGGGAAGAAGAAGGTGGCTGCAGACAAACACCGTTCAGTAACACCGCCGGTGCACCACGGAGGTGACGCCTGTGCTGCTTCACGGCGCTCGGTCAATCTACGCCAGGATCAGAATTATTAAGGGAGGTCTAGCGGAAAAGACAGACACCAGCCACCGCCAGAACCAGCACCACCATCTCCCCAATTAGCCACCCAACCGATGAACCCACGGCCACTTGCAAGGCCGACTTTCACCAGGAACCCACCAAGAGTCGAGGAGGCAGGACTCGCCTCGCGTCTTCCACGCCTTTCTTTCCCTTCTGATTCTGGGCAATTAATTTAATCCCCTTGCCCTAATCCCCCAACCAAATGTCCTCCCATCATCTTCTTGGGTTTTATGTTCTGCAAAACTAAGATTACCTTACTGGAGATACTTGTAAAACGCAGCTCAAACAAGTCCTGACACTGCCCAGTGCTCTAGACCCTGCTTCAGCAAAGCACGGGCGTAAATTTTACCTTCCCCCTCCCTTCAAAGGCTCCGAACTAAAAAGGCTAGTACCTAATCTATGAAAATACCGTCACTTAAAAATCATAGAATCATAGAATCTTTTAGGTTGGAAAAGACCTTTAAGATCATCAAATCCAACCATTAACCCAACAAATGATACAAATCAAGAAAGAAAAGAGGAACAGTTCATTCTGCAGCCTTACTTCGGTATTTTCCTAAAGTAAAAATACATCTGGATAGAGATCTCTACATGCAAAGCTGATTCAGTATAACCATCCATGTGTTTGCATCCTAAGTGATATCCAAGAACTATTATTCAATTATAAGCAATAAAACCCTGGGAACATATTTGAGAGTTTTTACTAGAAAAACTGGAGCGCTATTACTTCCGACTCACGCCCGTTCCCGCGGAAAGGCGCTGCAAGACCTGCCGGTGTCACACGTGGGAAAAAGGCACCCGAAACGATGCTGTCCTCGCAGCCCGCATCCTAAACAGGCACGGAGGGTTTTTCTTCTCAGCGCTCAAAGCCAGCACACCAGCAGCAGCCTGAACCGCTCTGCCCCGCGCACACCCTGCAGAAGAGCTGACCAAAATCCCTCTACTCCATCTTTGTCTGCAGCGGTGAGGGACGGAGCAGAAAGCACAGATTTCATGCTCCCAGGCTGAATTCACACTCCCAGCCACCAAGACAAAACAATTTCTTGTAAACAGACCAACGTTTTCTAGAAGTTATTGAAAACAAACACGCTCTCGCCCTTACGGCAGTTTCTTGCAGAGCAACTCCTCAGAGCAGTTGTCTTTAAAATGCAAACCACTTCTCCTGAAGGTATCCTACGCATCTCCTCAAAACAGGAATCAGAACAAGGTGAAGCCAGAAAAGCACATCTTCCCCAAAGAAACCTTAACAGTTACGTGTCTTCGCCGAGACTGCTCTGATCTGCAAACTTAGTTCCAACGATTTTAAAGGAGCGTGTTTTGTTTCCTGAAATCCGGGGCTTCTCCCAGACTCGGTGGCCTCTCTGAATGTCTTAATTCCCCCACAGAATAGGAGCTGGCATACCAAAGTCACATGGTTCGTAATTAAGAGGCTTTTACTCCTCTTGCCCTTTAAAACACCAAGAAAGGGACAAAGCCACGTTCTTTCAGATAACTGGGAGAAAACACAGGGGGGGAAAAAAAAATATGGAAGGCCAGCACTTGGGCTGGGGACAACTGTTACTATATTTAGTCGCCTTGTTCTGCAAGCTGCCAAGCATCTGTTTCAATGATGGTGAATGACTTTTTTCCTGCTAGTCAAGACAGCATTAATTAGGTGAACCCAAATGATTGCTACCACCGCTTCCCCGAGCACCGAGCTCTCATCTCCCATATCCTAACACAGATTTGCTGCTTATTCCATCTTAACAGCAGAACCTCCAATCCCAGCACCGATTGCTTTTGTATTCGGGAATGCCGTAATAACTCACTGGAAAGAAAATGCAACACATTAGAAAGAAGTTTTTAAAAAAGGGAGTATCTGGGGACAAAGCAGAAAGCCTGTAACAATTTCAACTCATTAAAATGCACAGAAAATCATTCTTTTGCAATCTCCTTTAATATCAATAGATTAAAAAAGGGGGCTTTTAAGGAAAAAAACCAACACTGCTCACGTAAGCCAGCGCTTCTTGAGACCGGCTTCAGTATTCTCTCATTTGAGAGGAGAATTCATAAGCAGAGAGCGTTATTTCAATTCACACTACGCAAAACACACCAAGAGCATCTTGAAAAGGAAAAAAAAAAAAAAAACAGTTTCTGCAAAACGCCTCTTTCATCTTAATTCCTTTCTTTAAAGAATTACTTGCAAGACTGTAAACCCAAGCAAGGTTCCCACAGTAACTGGTTAATTAGGGGGAGGAGGGAAGCAGCAAACACCCCCCCGCATCGAATACGCCTGCTGGGTTTTTAAGTTTTAGGAGTCTTCCTTCAATTTTTGCTTCTTTAGAAACAAAATGGTTGTTTCTCAAACTTGCCCCTAGCAGAGACTGTGCAACAGCAAGGCCGCTTGCATACAGGCTTTAATATGGAAATGACAGTATTTCCTAAGCAAAGTGGGAAAACAAACGCTCCTGTGGGTTGCGCAGAGGCTTTAGGGGTAACGCTATTCCCCAGCCCTCGGAGCTGAGATTTTCAGCAACATTTCCCCAAATTCTTCCTCCTGCTGCCGTGGCTCAGCCTCTCCGCGCGCTCTTCACCCTATTCTCAGGCTGGGGGATGGGTGGGAACTGGGTTTCGCCAAGCCCAGCTCCATCTGAAAAGACTTTCTCTCCAAACTAAACCCTCCTTCCCAAGGAGGGAGCCTTCCACGTCCCACCTCCGCGCTCCGGCAGCTGCCTTCCCTATGGATATACCCACCGCCTTCCCTACGGATATCCCAACCGCGCCGTGCAACCCTTGTGTAACGTCTCCCTTCCCCCAGGCGAGGACCAGCATACAAAGGAAGCCTCGCTCCATTGTCCACCTACAGCACCTATACATCCAGCCTGCAACCCGGCTCAACACACAGCCCTTTGCCCCTCTTACGGCCACAAACATTTAGGCCTTTACATCCCCAAAAGGGCTAGGGAGGCGGCGTGTCATTTCCCCCCACGCGTGTAGTACCTGCACCCGCAGCCGGGTGTTTTGAAGCGTATTTCAACCGCGTTGGCTCGCGTGAGATCAGCCTCACCCAAACGCGCAAATCCCGGTTAATAATCAGCTTTGAAAAACGGTGAGAAATTGCAGAAATAAGGGGGGGGTGCGTTTGCCTGGCTGCACACGTCTCCTTCCCAAACCTCTGACTGAAACTCAGGAAGGTAAAAACAACCAAAAAAAAAAAAAAAAAGGTAATTAACAATTCAGCACCTGCCATTTTTTTCCCATCCATCTCTAAGCAACAGTACCATAGCAACTTTTTTCCTGCTTTAATACATCTTAAAAAAGGAGGAGGACTGGACAAAATAAGACCCAGGAATGTCAAATTACCACTTTTGAGCGCCTATTCCTTCAGCTAGCTATGCGTGGAATTAAACAAACAACCCCGGAGCGGGTTTTCTTCCCCCAAAAACCCTGCCTTTGTACCACGCTGGGTCACGTAACCCGGACTGACTGACGGACGAGACAAACCACCTCGACTACAGAACCACCATCCCGCACGCTGGCATGGACGAAGCAGCGATTCTGAGCTCGGGGGACAAAATAAAAGGTGAAGCTCGAATAAAACGCGGCGATTTCCGAGCGCTTGACGATGCCGAGATGGGGCTCGGCTGCTGCCGCGGCTCAGGCCCAGGCCAGGGGCACGGCGGAGACCCCTGGGGGTCCCTCCCCGCACCCCCGGGGTGACCCCAGTTCCCCCCCATGCCCCAACTGGAGCCCTGCCGCCATTTTAGAGGCCGGCTGGCACCAGCCACGCTCCCCGGGGCCCTTCTGCCACCGGGGAGGGGGACACGCGTCCCCCCCGGCCCCCGCCGCAGCGCAGGCGAGCAGGAGCCGGGGCAGAGGTGGCGGGGACCTTCCTCGCCCCCCCTCGGTGTCACCGCATCTATTTTTCCCGTGGTGACTCATTATTAAGGACGCTCCGTCATTTTTCCAACGCAGAAGATTAAAGGAAGCTTCAAAATCCTTTTCTTCTTTTTTTTTTTTTTGGGGGGGGGGGGGGCTAAGCAGCCACCCCCCAGGCTCGTTACCTTCTTTTTTCCCTTTAAAAAAAAAAAAAAAAAACAAACAAACCACCAAAAAAGCTTCCAGCGTGGGGTGCCGGGCATCAACTTTGTGCGAGAGCATTTCCCGAGGAAAAAGGTGTTGCTGAGGCGGCGGGGGAGAAGCCTCCTCCTCCCCGCATGAAAAGACGAAAGGAGGAGAAAAAAATAATACAATCATGCAAACAGCTACTACTTCCTTATGAGCGGGATTAATCTATGCAACAAAAAAAAGGGAGGGGGGGCAAAAAAAAAAAAAAGACAGCAAACAATATAAGAGTCCAGAGCGCTTCCCGCGTGGAGGGATCCGGGGAGCGAGGTGTTTTCTTCGTGGATTTGTGTGATTTGGAGAGTCACGTTTTTGCAGCTGCAGGCGCTGGGTTCCCACCGTTGGCTGCACCTCGGGGGGGGGACACACACGCAGCATCCTCAGGGCCGGGGTAGCTCCAGACGGAGGAAAACACAGCAAAAAGGGGGGAAAAAAATAACGAGAGAAAACTCCAAACGTTGACTGATTTTTTAAAAAAATAAATAAATAAATAAATAAAAGCAGCAAGGGAGAAGCAAGATGGCCAGGCTCAAGGCTGCCTCCGAGACACCGCGCACCCCCCTCAGCGTGAAATCCTCTCCGCGCAGAAAGCCGAGCTCCGACACGCCGCTCCTCCGTCTCTTTGTGGTTTATTTTTAGTCATTATTCTTCTTTTTCTCCGCTCCGGCAGGTCTGCCCGCAGGTCGGTCCACGCCGCCAGCCCTCTGCGGACGATCTCGCCATGGCGCGGGGGTTATTTACAGCGATTTTGTTTTCCTCCTCCTCCTCCTCCTCCTCCTCTCCACAGGCCGCGGGAGCCACCGGCCCCCCGCATTCCTCTTTCCCTCCCCCCCTTTATTTTTTTTGCTTTTTAGGGGGGGTTTCCCCTTATTTTCCTCACGCGGCGGGAAGGGGGCGAGCCGCGGGGCCTCCCCGGGGGCAGGGTGGGGAGCGCGGCCCGAAGGCGCGGGAAGGAGCGGCGGAGACACCCCCCCCCCCCCCTTCTCCCTCTCCCCACTCACCGCTTGAAGTGCTCGATGATCTTCTCCTCACGCACGTTCTCCGGCAAGTTGCCCACCCAGAGGTGCCTGGTTTCCCGGACCATGCTGCGCGGCGCGGGGCGAGCCCGCCGCCCCTGCCCCGGCTCCCGGCCGCCGCCGCCTCCCCCCGCGCAGCGCTGCCGGCCGCCGCTCGCCGCCCGCCGCCGCCGCCTCCTCCTCCTCCTCCTCCTCCTCGCCGCCCTCCGCCTCTTCCGCCGCGGGGCCCTGCCGCCCTCAGCGCCGCCGGCTGCCTCCCCCCGCGGCGGCGGCGGCGGCGGCGGACGACACCATCCCCTCCGGGGGGGCCCCCTGGCTGGCGGGCCGGCTGGCGGGCGGCGGGCTCCCCCTCCGCCGCCGGTTTTCTTCCTCCCTGTCTCCCCCCGCCGCGGCCCCGGCTCGCTCGCTCCCGCTTCCTCCTCCTCCTCCGTCAGCGGCAGCGCGGCGCCCCCCCCCGCCGCCGCCTCCTCCTCCTTCCCCCCCTCCGCGCTCCCGCTCCTCTGGCGGCTCCGCTCGCCCGCCCGCCCGCGCTCCCCCCCCTCCCCTCCCCTCCCCTCCCCTTCCCCGCGCCTCTCGCAGCGCCACACGGGGGCCCCCGCGCAGGCGCACTGCGCCCCGGGGCGCGCGCCGCGGGGGAGGAGCGCGGGCGCGAAACGCCCCGCGCGCGCCGGAGGGGGGGGGCACGGGGGTGACGCTGCGCCTGCGCCGGGCTGGGGGGGGGGGGGGGGTGGTGCAGGGTGGAGGGGAAAGGGTGCGCTGCAAAATGGGGGGGGGGGGGGCCGAGAAAAAGGGGTGCGCTGCAAAATGGGGGGGGCTGTGCAAAATATAAAGGGGGTGCGGTGCAAAATGAGGGGGCGAGAAAAAGGGGTGCGGTGCAAAATGGGGGGGTGGGCAAAAAAATAAAGGGGTGCGGTGCAAAATGGGGGGGTGGGCAAAAAAATAAAGGGGTGCGGTGCAAAATGAGGGAGGGCTGTGCAAAATATAAAGGGGTGCGGTGCAAAATGGGGGGGGTGGGCAAAAAAATAAAGGGGTGCGGTGCAAAATGAGGGGGGCTGTGCAAAATATAAAGGGGTGTGGTGCAAAATGGGGGGGTGGGCGAGAAAAAGGGGTGCGGTGCAAAATGGGGGGGTGGGAAAAAATATAAAGGGGTGCACTGGAAAATGGGGGGGGCGAGAAAAAGGGGTGCGTTGCAAAATGGGGCTGGGCAAAAAATATAAAGGGGTGCGCTGCAGAATGGGGGGGTGAGAAAAAGGGGTGCGCTGCAAAATGGGGGGGCTGTGCAAAATATAAAGGGGGTGCGGTGCAAAATGAGGGGGGCGAGAAAAAGGGGTGCGGTGCAAAATGGGGGGGTGGGCAAAAAAAGGGGTGCGGTGCAAAATGAGGGAGGGCTGTGCAAAATATAAAGGGGTGCGGTGCAAAATGGGGGGGTGGGCGAGAAAAAGGGGTGCGGTGCAAAATGGGGGGGTGGGAAAAAATATAAAGGGGTGCACTGGAAAATGGGGGGGCGAGAAAAAGGGGTGCGTTGCAAAATGGGGCTGGGCAAAAAATATAAAGGGGTGCGCTGCAAAATGGGGGGGTGAGAAAAAGGGGTGCGCTGCAAAATGGGGCTGTGCAAAATATAAAGGGGGTGCGTTGCAAAATGGGGCTGGGCAAAAAATATAAAGGGGTGCGGTGCAAAATGGGGGGCTGTGCAAAATATAAAGGTGCGGTGCAAAATGGGGGGGGGCTGTGCAAAGTATAAAGGGGGTACAGTGCAAAAAATAAAGGGCAGCTGTGCAAAAATTAAAGGGGTGCGGTGCAAAATGGGGCTGAGCAAAAAATATAAAGGGGGTGCATTGGAAAATGGGGGGGCTGTGCCAAATATAAAGGGGTGCAGTGCAAAATGAGGGGGGGCTGTGCAACAAAATAAAGGAGGTGCGCTGCAAAATGGGGGCTGGGCGAGAAAAAGGGGTGCGTTGCAAAAAATAAAGGGGGACTGTGCAAAATGGGGCTGGGCAAAAAATTGAAGGGGTGCACTGCAAAATGGGGCCATGCAAAAAATATAAAGGGGGTGCAGTGCAAAACATAAAGGGGGTGCCTTGCAAAATGAGGGGGGGGGCTGTGCAAAATACAAAGGGGTGCGTTGCAAAAGATATAAAGGGGGTGCAGTGCAAAAAATTAAGGGGGGGCTGTGCAAAGAAGGCGGGCTATGCAAAAAAGGGGGTGCTGTGGAAAAAAGGGTGCACTGCAAAAAATTAACGGGGTGCATTGCAAAATGAGGGGGGCTGTGCAAAATATAAAGGGGGTGCAGTGCGAAATAAAGGGGTGCTGTGCAAAATATAAAGGGGGTGCAGTGCGAAATAAAGGGGTGCTGTGCAAAAGGGGGGGCTGCACTGCAAAAAAGCGGGGGGCTGTGCAAAAAATAAAGGGGGTGAGTTGCAAAAAGAGGGGGTGCTGTGGAAAATGTAAAAGGGGTGCACTGCAAAAGATAAAAAGTGGGTGCATTGCAAAATGGGTGTGCAAAAAATAAAGGGGGTGCAGTGCAAAATAAAGGGGTGCCACGCAAAAAATAAAGGGGGGCTGCACGGCAAAAAATGGGGGGCCATGCAAAAAATAAAGGCGTTCCATTGCAAAAAATAAAGGCGTTCCATTGCAAAAAATAAAGGGGTGCCACGCAAAAAATAAAGGGGGGCTGCACTGCAAGGGCAAGGCCCCGTGGGCATCCCGACTGCACCCCCACGGCCCCCACTGAGAAACGGGGGCCGCAAGGGTCCCCCCCATCCTGAGGCACAAAGCCCTTCACCCCCCAGCAAAAGAAACCCCTTGTCGCAATCGGCAGGAGCAAGGAAAAAAACTACTTGCCCAAAATGAGACTTTGGGAGCCCGTAGCCCACCTGCAAGGGCTGCAAAGTTCAGAGCTATGGGCGACGCCGAGCGGGGTTGGGAGGTCCCCGAATCCTCCCGGCCATCCAAAATCCTTCCCTCCACCAAAACGGGGAGGCCGCGAACGCGACTCCTGCCGTCGGTGGATTCGGCCATGAGTCGTCCCCCTTCTCCCCCGGGGATTTTTTTGCAGAGCTTTTAATTAAAAACGGGGTGTCAAAAACGCTCCTTGCCAATACTACCCTGCTTGCAGAAGTTAACCCATTCGCGTGTTGCACCCCATCCCGCCCCTGCTCAAAAAGCGGCTCCGCAACATGGAGCTAAACGTTTTTCAACCCGCGGGGGTCTTGTTTTCCACCAAAACGTGCCTCTGCACAGATAAAAACTCCTATTTCTAGGCCCGAAAAGGAAAATGCCCGACCGATTCTGAGCAGTTTGAGGCCAGGGTAAAACCGAACACGCACCCGGGGCCACGAGTACTTTTCTTTTTCTTTTTTGAAGCCAGTTAGCTGCTTGCGCCACAGAGAGCAGACCGTTATTTCGGTATTTTCCTTGGCCAAAGCCTCCCGACGGCGCTTTTCTATTGATTAAAACCATGTTTTTATCTGTGGGGGCGAGCGGCGCTCAACTTTGCTGCCTTTGCCACCCAAATCTACCTCGAGAACCGGTCCAAGTCATCGAGCTATAGGTGGCTTAACAAACACGCAAATCTCTTTGATTTAATCAGACCTCTGACGCACGTCGACTCGAGCCTCGGCGGACCGGAGTCACATCCCCAACCCTACCACTGGCGAGTGGCTGCCAGCCCATCCCTTCACAGCCCCGTGCCTCAGTTTCCCCAGCGATGACGTTACGCCGCTCCGCCAAACTGAGATCGACTGATTAATTAAAAAAAAAAATAAACAACAACTCTTCGCAGGCAAACCATCTATTATTTAAAACATAGGACGGAGCCACGTGCGCACAAGAAAACGCACTGCCAACGCGCTCCACCGCGTGTTTCTTCGCCGTGGAAATGGGCTTTGCTTTCTGTTTTAGCTGGTCAGAAGCCCAGCGAGCAGTCGCTACGTGTCTCTAACGGGCTCTACGGGCGTCCATTTCGGAGAGGAAGAAACCCAAACCACGCATCGAACGGCTTTTTCCGTGCCGAATTCTCCCCTCTCCGATCGAGCGTGCTTGCCGCAACAGAGTTTTGCAAGCGTTCTTCCCCTCCCTCCCTGCCAGGACGGCACCGCCAAGGGACACGAGAAAGCCACGCCGGCTCCCAGGTCCTTCAGAGGCACCTCACGCAGGGTCACGGCTGTCACACGGCTGTCACACAGCTGTCACACGGCCATCTTGCAGGCGGGCTGGCCGGGAGGGACATCCACGGATTGCAAACAAAGCCATCGGCTCTCTGTTGACAGAAGGGATGGTTGAAATGAGGGCTGGGAGGGCTCCGTTTACACGAAAACCAGCTGGAAAAGGAGCGCAAAGCCCGGCCGGTGACGCAAAACGAAGCTCTGGACCATCCCGACACTTTTCAAACGCTTTGGGGGGAAACCGTTCCCAGTTGCAGCACGCGACCACACCAGCGATGCCGCTGTAACGGGATCCCTCTGACTCGTTGGAAGATTTTAAAGAACGCAGACCTAGGCTTAGAGAGCAGAGCGAGCGCAACCGTCCTCTGAGCAGGCCAAAGGGGCCTCAAGAAAGGACCGGGCTCACGCGGCAGCGACCAACGCCGTCCTCGCCACCGCAGAAGGGACGAGCATTCGCGCCAGCTCGCTGTCCCGCCGCCGGCGACAGGACGATGAGCAGCGGGGGGGGCGAGACACGGATCCCTGCTACCCTTCCCAGAGCGGCAGAGCCGAGGAAGAGGAGGCTTCAGCTGCTCTCCATCGCCCGACGGCCCTCAGCCTTCAGGACAGGGTCTGGTGCACCGCAAGGCGCAGTTTAAATTACTCATGCCTGCGCGGTGGGTGTAGCCGAGAACCCGGCTATCTCCGGGCATCTCGGCCAACCCCGCAGTTAAAACATTTGGACGTTTCTTATCGGCACCTGGAGAGGATTAAAATGCCAGGTCATGTATTAATGAGGGAGCAGGTTATAAACCCATCTCAGCTTGAACACCGTGTTCACGTCAAGAAAAGCAAAGCAAGAAACAGGACAGATCAAAAGAGAGCCATTAAAGGCGTGAGAAAACGGTGCTGCCATATAAGGAGCTAATAAAGTTAGCAGCTCTCCAGTTTAGAGGAGGGGAAAAAAAAAAAAAAAAGGCAGGAGAATCAGAAAACATCCTTGGGGTCCACACAAAGAGCCAGAGACAGCCTCACTTCGAGGAGGAAACGTCCACGAATAGAAGCGAGCAGGCAACGCTTGAAAAGGCAAGTTCGTACGTTTTTAACGCGGCGTCTTACCCAAGTGGTGGAGCTCGCCGCCACGTGTCGCCGGGACTGCTTGCCAAACGTTTAAAAAAGCAAAGATTAGATACCGAACAAGGACAGCAACCAGAGCTATATTTGCTAGGACCGTAACTTCCTACACTTGGGTTCTGGCTTAGCGATAGCTCTGCATTTTGTGCTTGCAGCAGCGCAGCTGGAGGTGGGGAAGGGAGGACACCAGCCAGCTACATCGACCGGGGACTCGCATGGATTAGAGCGGTCGTGTTAGCGGCACACAATGATTATCCCCAGCAGCGTCCAGTACGCGTCCAGCTTGCTTTGATTTTTACAGAAAAACAGGAGGTCACCCAGACGAGAGCCCTCAGATGTCACCAGAAACACTCGGGGCGTTTCTTTGTTCGAGCCGGCCAGCTCCAGCCACCATCTTGTCATTATAAAATGTATTTACGTGCCTTTCCTGCTCATTGACTATATTTGTTAAAATGACAGTACGGCAGCTGAATATCAAATTGCCAGCTAGGCTTTTATCTCATTTTTAAGCCAGCCTGAATTACTGGCCTAATTTTATTGCTTACCCATTACGTTTTATGCAACGGATAATTTTCTCCAAGAAGGAATTGGTGCTGTTTGATATTTGGGCTCATTTGTTGCCAAGGCAGAGGATATCGGCTTACACGCTGATAACGCTTTGAACACGAAGCCTGGTTCTGGATCCTAAGCGACACAAAGTATAGGATTTGCATTAATAAAGCTATTGATTTTGGTTCTTTCCTCTTCGAGGGTCAGTGCTGCAAATCTTCACAATGAGATGACTCTGTCCAGAAAACTCCCTTCACGTTTTTGAAACCCAGTATTTAGCAATTTATTTTCAAACGCTCTTCCCCGCTAGACTTCACGGTGGTGTTCTTATCCACACAGTACCGGGGATGGGAGCTGCCACAAAATACCGCCACTGTAGCCGGTGGGTTAGCACCAGTTACCTTCTGCAGCACAGTAAACACAGCTCAGGAGCCCCTGGAATTCGGTTTACACTGAACCCGTTTGTATATATACATAAAAGCACACTTCTGTTTTCAAAATACTTTTTGCTATACAAAACCAGACTTTTTTCAGCAGCAGAGTACAGCGCGATTGCTGAGCCACGCAACCAAAACACCATGTGCCATCACAGGACTGCGAAAGAACTTACTCTTGGTCACTGCATAGTAGATGTATTAAAATTAATACCTCTTTTTTTGCCTGTTGTTGGGAAAAATTAGAAATATCACAGTGCCAGCTTCTGCCCTGCTTCCCCTTGCCCCCCAATGTCTGTGCGACCACGTAAGAGCTGTACCTGCTCACCTCGCAAGGGTTTTTCCCAAACACGGGGCATTTCACCAGCTAGACAGAGAGGGCTTCAGTCTTCCAGGCTGCAAAATATCACATTTTAGGGGAAAAAAAACCCAAGAAAATGAAACCAAAAAAAGCCAGCCCCACGTGATTTGATACCCAAGCATGACAACTGCAAAGGATATAAATCCCCTAGGACTGGAGACATCACCTGTACTTTGCCATTTTTAACACCCAGTTGCTGTATGACCTCTACATAAAGGCCCTGCGTGCAATGCCCAGGAAAAAAATCACAGAAATTACGGTGGAGATGTTGCAGGACAAGGGTTTAACAGAAAACCCACAGCCCAAACCTGTGAGCTAAAGGCTGCTCTTCCCCACATTCCCCATCGGATTGATCGGCACACCCAGCACAAAATAAATAACGAGCCAGCCACCACCAGAGCTTTTGTTTCGCCAAACACCATTTTGATACCGAAGGAATGTGACCATGTTTTAAACAGAGCACGTTTGCACGGTTATCACTCCTTCACTTCAGAGAAAAGCACAAAAGAAAAATACTTGTGCATTGAGACCTGCTGCGCTCAAAGACCTCTCCGGCAACAGGGCACAGGAGAACGGTTTCTCGGCAAGGTTTGGTTTTCATTTTACCTCTGCAGATCTCACGATGCAGCTTTTTAACTCTTTGGGATAACAGGAAAGCTTGAAAGACTGTGATTTCCCCCCTTATGGAGGAGGAGCGGAGGTTTCTATCGCTCGCTCGCTTTTTGGCACTGGAAATTCAGGTTTTGTTTAGCTTGGAAACCTCATGGATGTAGTTCTAGTAACTCTTCAGTCCAAAGCAGAGGGTGGTAAAAGTTCAGCGCTCACAAGGTAATTCTCACTCGCTTGTCCTGAACTGCCAAAGAAAAGTAATTCCGAGTCCCACAGGGTGTGCCAACCAGAAAAATTTGGAAACCTCCCTAGCAGCCAGCTGCTTGGTCCACCGTATCTCCGTGCCAGCAAGGGCCTCTGATGAGCACGAGGCGTATCTCCAAACCAACTCATCCCTAACGAGAGAATAAAATGAATATCCCTGTCCACGTTGGCTTATTTCGAGGCTTTAGGCACAGGAGCTACTGGCAATTTTCACGTACACCACACACCAACTTTCTCCAGCTCTCCACCGCAGGGAGCACGGTATGAAATCCAGCCCGGACACCTCATACTTACCCTCCGCTAAATTTTTGCCAGAAAAGCATAAAGTCATAACCGTGCTACAAATCACTGCAGCAACCAGACTGCCTCACTGGCAGTGAAATCGCTGTGTTTCTCCTAAGGTGTTGCTCCAGCTTAGCAGGGAAGGGCCTCTCCACTGGTCAGCCAGAGGCATTCATGCAACACCGATGCCAATATTCTCATTAAGGGAGGCTAACGAGAAGGCGCCGATACCTAATACTCCTTGCGCACTAATAATTGCCAGGACTCTGCGCCTTGAAGTCATGTGTGACCTAGGAGAGACCGGCACCAGGTGCTTTTTATTACCTTTTGCAACACAACAAAAGGAATTGCACCCAATAAGGAAGCATTTTCCTTCTTCCCAGTGAGCGAGCACGACTTTGAGGAATCGAGCAATAAAACAGCAGCATCTCACGGGAGCAAGTTCACAGACCAAAAAAAAAAAAAAAAAAAAAAAAAAATAGTTCAAGGGGACCCTGATCTTCACCAACACAATTTGGGACATTGCAACGCTCCCTCCAACGTTAGCCCATTGCCTTTGCCTGAGCAAAATTAGGAGTAATATACTGTCATGTGTAGGTCTGTTCGCTTGTAGGGAAAGGGGCCCCACAGTTTTATTCCCTGGAGGCAACTGTTCTCCCCACCCCTTTTGTGTGTATTTTTTTTTTTTTTTTTAAAATGTGCCACACATCAGCACAATGCTGACAACTGCATTGTATGTTTTCTGCCTATGCAGCAGTTCAAGAGCACACAACTCTGGAAGGTTTTTTGAAAGGGGGAAGGGGGAGGGAGCTGTCCTTTGCTATACCATTTTAATTGCACGGCTTGCTCCTCTACATGACCACAGGGGAAGGAAAAAAACGCTAAGGTTTAAAAACAGTACCATTTTTAGCATCCGAAAGGGTCAAACTCAGTCTTCGCACAAGATACAGTGGAGCTTAGAGTAAAAACTGGTGAGAAAAAAAAATATAAACCAGGGTTTCTTCTCTGGAGTTGGGAGTGACCCCAGAAGGCGGCTCATCTGTCCTTGCCTACTGTCGTTACGGTCTCTACATTTCCACACCTGCTAATGCAGAGATACCAGCACTGAAAAAGGAAAATGGAGGGAAGGGTAGGAAAAGCTGGACTGCCAATTTTTCCACCTGCCAGCAGCAGCGCGACGGAGCCTCGGTGGCACTGCTCCAAAAAGCAGCGACCAGAGCACGTTACCGGCCTTCGCAAATAAAGCTAAGAGTTAATATCTCACGTGCACATGCGTTACACAGATAGGACTGGCAAACACAGCTTCCTTTAAAAATAAGGATGACTAATCCACAGCAGTTTTTCTTTATTTTTTGTTTTTTTAAAGGCCACAAGGCAGAGCTTTTTCCAGAAGCACCAGCCTTCGCTTTTGTGAAACAGTAAGCGGTGGGAAGTCCTGGGACCTACTCATACTATCCAGACAGGAGTAACCACAGAAACATTGTGGGTTTCAGCGGCCCGTGTACAACACACGCTTACACAACCAGAGCAGTGTGCCTTACCCTCCTCAGCAAGGCCAGATCCGACTGCCCGGACGGCTCTTAGATCGCTGCGTGTTTACAATACTTACAAAGAAGGTATCTGCTGTGCAGAGGGGTTACACAAACAATCCTCTATTTCCCTGGGAAGGAGAAAAAAAAAAAAAAAAAAAGGGAAGAAATAAGGCAGAAGACAGCTTTCACCCATAATACTCCAACGTCCCCCCGCGCTACCTGGGTCAGGGAAGGGATGCGCTGGG
Source organism: Pelecanus crispus (assembly GCF_030463565.1). Lineage (NCBI taxonomy): Eukaryota > Metazoa > Chordata > Aves > Pelecaniformes > Pelecanidae > Pelecanus > Pelecanus crispus. Next base: position 2,204,544 of record NC_134657.1, on the reverse strand, counting down.
AAAAAGCGGCGTGCGGGGTTTGCAATTGAAGCGGAGCATCTGCATTAGCTCGGTGGGCCCAGTCCCTCAAGCAAGGTCATTCCGGCTCGCAGGGAGACACATTAGCGCTAGCAAGCCTGCTTTAATGCAAAGCTGCGGTCAAACCATAGCGGAGCCAGCACTAAGGGAGGTCACTTGGGGACTACAAAAAGATAATGAATTAAAAAAACAAAAAAACAAACCACCCCCAAAAAAATCTATAAGCAGATGTTTACTGACAAGCAGGCAAGTCCACAGCTTCACTCTGGCAAAGAGCAAGAAGGAAGGGTCGCCTGCGTGGAGCTGGCAGAGAAAGAACAGCCTTGTTCCCGAGACGTAGCAAAATACTCTGCATTTACAGAGAACACCAAACAGATTTAGGTTACAGCTTTTAGCCAGGCCCACTTACTAACCTCCCCCCCTCCCAGCTTTGCTTTGCAGCCCTAAACCCCCCCGAACCTGTCATTTTTTAAAGCACTCAGAAATGGCGATTTGCCACCAACGTGTGATTTTTGGTGGTGGCACCATTAAAATACTTACCCACCTCACAGACAAGGGCTGTGAAATCTTAAATTTCTGAGTGTTTGCAAATGATTTTGAAAGCCTTCCAAGGAAGGTGCTGTAGGATTGTAAATCCTTCCCATTATTAATAAAATGGAGCTATTGTTCCAGCTCTAATCAAGACTCATCTCCAGCTGGGCAATTTTAAAATGCAATTCAAAACACACGCACACACACACACAAAAAAAATCCGATCATGAGGAAGCTTCAACCCACAGGCTACCAAGAAAAAAAAAAATCGTTGAAAGAGCAAGCTGTTCTTTAAGGGGAAGAGGGAAAGAGAATAAAAAATAATAACCCTGCTATTTAAAATGAATTCCAAGCGGGAGCGTGTCGGGGAGAAAGCCTCCCTCCCACCGCCTGGGAAAGGTCACTTCTGCCATCGTCACCCTCGCTACGCCGGATCAAGGCTGCGGCAGTGCGTGCGAGCGAGCAGCCCCATTGCTGCCAGGCCAGCCTCATCCATCTCCATCAGGAGACAGCTCTGCTTTTAATTTATTTAGCAAAAGGGGAGGGGAAAAAAAAAAAAAGATTTTTTTTTTTTTTTAAAAAAAAAAAAGAACACACCCCACAAAAAAAATATCCTTTGCAAACACCTCCCAGCACCCTTTTCAAGGATGGGGAAATCTAGCAAGGGGGAGAGGCTGCCAGCCGGGGAGGGAAGGCAGGGAGAGGTGGTGCATCCTCTGCATCCTCCTCCTCCTCCTCCTCCTCCCCCGGCGGCAGGGACCACGCCTGCCCGGCGCTGCGGCAAAGGCTCCGCAGTGGGTGCTCCCCTCCCCCGTAGAAACTTCTGGAATAAGCAGCCAAGCTGGGGAGAGAAACCTTTATACCCGCAGAGGGGAGGGGGGGGAGAGAGCGAGCAGTAGAGCACATAATAAAAGGGAGAGGATTGCACAAGGATCGGATGCGTGCGGGGGGGGGGGGGGGGGGAATATATATATATATATATATATATATATATAAAAATATATATATATATATATATATATATATATAAAAAAAAGCCCATGAGCGGATTTGGCAGCCCCGGCTCGGCGGGGTTTTGCAGCCCGCTTGGCTTTAAATAAAACGCCCCAACACAAAAGCGCACACACACACACACACCAAAAAAAAAAAAAAAAAAAAAAAAAAAAAATGGTGGTGTTTGGAGCGCTAGATGGTGGGATAAAGGAGCTGATCCCTCCTCCCGGATCTACAGCATAAGCCTGCCACTTCAGTTCAACTAATTTGTCCTCTCTTTTTGTTGCAATGAACTCTCTGATCCGGACTATTTGATTGCATTTGCAGCTTCAGTTACTGGGGTTTGGGTTTGTGTGTGCTTCCCCCCCCCTTTTTGGTTCTCTTTTTGTTTTTCTGGGTGGTTTTTTTTTTCCTCTTCTAATAAAAAAAAAATCCTCCCCAAATCTCCCAAGGAAAATCTACACCTCTGTGGAACAAATAAAACATTCAGGCACAAACTTTCACCACGGACTGTAAAAACGAGATGGGTTGCTTTTTGGGTTTTTTTTTGGATGGCTTTTTTTTTTTTCTCCTGCTTTTAGGATATATTGTATAGAAAGCCAATGGAGGAAAACAAAGGTAATACATATATAAATAAAATCAAACATATATACGGGCCAGAATTACAGTGATTATATATAATTAAATTATAGTGGTTTAGGTGTGTGGGTTTATTTTATATTCTGTAATCAGTCCCTGGAAAAAGAAGATACTTATATAGAGAAATACGTAGTAAATATATGGAAATATTTCTATATATGTAGAAATAAAAGAGCATCTGTACGGGCCTAAATCTGTAATTCCAGGAAAAAATAGCAGTATTTTAGGCATGTGGTTTTTAACAAAGGGGCAATGTTACAATGTAGCCTGTAACAACACTGTGGTGCAGAAAAAAAGGTAAGGCAACATTAAAAAAATATATTTAAAAAAAAAAAAGTGTACGTGGTACCTTGGCTGCAGCCTCCAACAACGAGCGTGTGGACGTTACGGGCTTTTTTTTTTTTATGGTATTACCACGTCTGATCACACCAAGTACATGCTTTTAATTAACCGAATGGCGGGCAGGTTGTCGTGGGGAGCAAGGCGAGCGGCAACAGCTTGCTGCTTCTCCGCGCCGCTCCGGCTCTGAAGATGAATCAATTCTCGGGTGTTTTGGGTTTTTGTTTGGTTTAGTTGTTTTTTTTTTTTTTCCAAGCACGTTTGGGTATTTTCCATGCTGTGAGGAGAGCGGGAGGCGGCAGCTTCAACCCCTGCGAAGGAGAAAAGCGGTGGAAGAGAAAGAATTAAGCATAAACCTACCCACCTTGGGGTGCATGTGGTGACGATGAGGGGGGGACGTGTGGAAAGAGCGATTCTGGGCCAAAAATCTTCACGCTATGAGGAAAAAAAAAAACCACCCTGAAATGCGTCGGTGCTGGCGGGCTGCGCTGTGAGGGGAATGAAGGGGCGATGGCGGCGGAGGGCCCTGAGGCAGCGATGCCGCCGGGGGAGGGGGGGCTGAAGCGGCGCGGGGGAGACCGAGGCCTCCACCACCCCCGTGGCCGAGTGGAAATGCGCATTTCTGGGCATTTTCGCATCCTTTTGCAAAGGCGGGGGGCGGGAGGGGAGGTCAGGTTTCACCCGCAGCCCTTTCACTGCCCGCCTGGAAGGGATACGCACATCAGGAGGAGCTCCTCCGCCGTGCTCCTGGCACGGCTGAAGCCCGCACTCGCCGCCTCGGCCCCCGCAGCCGCGCATCGTCCGTCCTTCCCCCCGCTGCCCGCCCGGCGCCATTTTGTCGCCTGGGCGCCGCTCGCCGTGGCCCCGCCGGGCGGCCATTTTGTGAAGCGAGCGGCGGGGCAGCGCCTGCAGTACCGCGGGCGCGGCGGCGCTGTGGAGGCGGCGGGGCCGGGCCGGGCCGTGAGGGGCAGCCCCCGGCCTCCTCCTCCCCCTTTTGTCAGGCAAATACCCTTCTTTTTCTTCCTTATTGCTCTTTTTTTCCCTTTACAAAACGTGGTGCCCTTAAAACACCGGCTGGAGGCCGATCGCTTCAGCAAGATTCAGCCTGGGAGGAAGCAATCCGATAAAGGCGATTAAAGTCTATTCCCCCGGCTGGTCTGTGAGGGAAAGTTTAGCTGCACGGAGAATTAAGGGATGTATTTATTTTTAGGAGCTAAACGCCCCCCCCCCCCCTTCTCCTCCCTCCAGCATTTTTCCCAGTGATAAATCACCGAGGTCAATAAGCCGCCTTGACAAACGGGATAACCTCAGAGAGAAATGCCTTTTTTTTTTTTTTTTTTTAAATAAACCCCCTCACCTATGGGTTCTAATGGACACTCCAGCAAAATAAAGATGTAACGTAAGCTGCTTGAAACCAGATCTGGGTGAAAACCTGTTAATTTTTGGGAGATAGGGCTGTGGGATGCTGTAATCGCTGCTGATAGGATGAAGGAAAACTGGGATATAAAATGTCAAAGCCCCGCTTGCAGGCATGTGCCATGCATCTATTTTCAGAAATAGGGTGGGTTGCTTCTTTTTTTTGTTGTTTTTTTTTTTTTAATAACCCAGTGTATCGCTTGCAGCCTGGTAACACGCTTGCGTAACTGGCTGCATGGATTTCGCCTCGTGTAATTGAAAACACGGCGTGCTTTAAAAATACAGCGTGGTGCAGAGTGTTTTGGTTTTGCTGGGAAAATGGGAAAAAAGGAGAATATGGCATTTTTTTTTTTTATACATTCCGTCTGTGCTGCATAATGAAGCTGGAGAAATTCAGGGCTTGGGCAGCTCCCAGAGTAATTCTTGCTGGTTTTCCCCCACTCTCCCTTAGCCAGCAGGATCAGACCACTTTTCATTTAAGAATGTTAGGTTTTTTTAAGTTGTGTCGAAGATGGGAAAGTGGAGAAAACGGGTCTGAATGCTCTGCAGGGAAGGATGATGCTGCAGCAAGCCGGCTGGGATATGGTTGCGATTAACCTGGGTCGACCAAAGGAAAAACCCAGTTTTCCTCCAGGTCTCTCCATCCCATTTTAAAAAAAAACAAAACAAAACAAAAAAACAACCAAAACATCATCAGCACTGAGCACCCTCCTCCCAGCGCCTTTTCCAGCCAGCAAAGCCCCGGTGGCTGCTTCGGCCTCAGTTTCCCTTCCTGCAGTGTTTCCCTCTCCGCAGCTGGCTCCTTCCCAGCACCTTGAAGGCGGTGATGGCAGAGCGAAGGCATGCAAGGAATCCAGCTCATCGCTCCCTCTCTGCTTTTCGCATTTCTCACGGCTGACTGGGGGGATGCCTGGGGAAAGCGCTTTCCAACCCTTTTTCCTTTAGGGGCTCGCTTTCCTTGTGCCACGCCAAAAAATCTTCAGCTTGCAAACAAAAGCCTGAAAGAAGGCCTTATTTGTCATAGAATCATAGAATTGTTTAGGCTGGAAAAGACCTTTAAGATCATCCAGTCCAGCCATTAACCTACACTACCAAGTCCACACTAAACCAATCAAGGGTAGACCAGACTGAACCATGTTCCTGAGTGCCACCTCTGCCCATTTTTTGAACACTTCCAGGGATGGGGACTCCCCCACCTCTCTGGGCAGCCTGTTCCAATGCTTGACCACCCTTTCCGTAACGAAATTTTTCCTAATTTCCAACCTAAACCTCCCCTGGCACAGCTTGAGCCCATTTCCTCTTGTCCTATCGCTAACTACTTGGGAGAAGAGACCAACGCCCACCTCACTACACCCTCCTTTCAGGTAGTTGTAGGGAGCGATGAGGTCTCCCCTCAGCCTCCTCTTCTCCAGGCTGAACACCCCCAGCTCCCTCAGCCGCTCCCCACCAGCCCTGTGCTCCAGACCCTGCCCCAGCTCCGCTGCCCTTCTCTGGACACGCTCCAGCACCCCAATGTCCTTCTTGTAGTGAAGGGCCCAAACCTGGACACAGCATTCCAGGTGCGGCCTCACCAGCGCCGAGCACAGGGGCACAATCACCTCCCTGCTCCTGCTGGCCACACTATTCCCGACACAAGCCAGGATGCTGTTGTCCTTCTTGGCCACCTGGGCACACTGCTGGCTCATGTTCAGCCGCTGTCGACCAGCACCCCCAGGTCCTTTTCGGCCAGGCAGCTTTCCAGCCATTTTCCCCAAGCCTGCAGCGTCGCATGGGGTTGTTGTGACCCAAGTGCAGGACCCAGCACTTGCCCTTGTTGACCCTCATACAGTTGGCCTTGGCCCATCGGTCCAGCCTGTCCAGGTCCCTCTGCAGGGCCTTCCTACCATCCAGCAGATCGACACTCCCACCCAGTTTGGTGTCACCTGCAAACTTACTGAGGGCTCACTCAATCCCCTCATCCAGATTGTTGATAAAGATGTTAAACAAGACTGGTCCCAAAGCAGAGCCCTGGGGAACACCGCTCGTGACCGGCCGCCAACTACACTTAACTCCATTCACCACTACTCTCCGGGCTTGGCCACGCAGCCATTTTTTTACGCAGCGAAGACTAGGCCCATCCAAGCCATGAGCTGCCAGCTTCCCAAGGAGAATATTATGGGAGACTGTGTCAAAGGCTTTGCTAAAGTCCAGCTAAATGACATCCACAGCCTTTCCATCATCTACCAGGCAGGTCACCAGGTCATAGAAGGAGGTCAGCTTGGTCAAGCAGGACCTGCCTTTCATGAACCCGTGCTGACTGGGCCTGATCCCCTGGCTAACCTGCACTTGCCTGTTGAGTTCACTCAATATGAACTTCTCCATAATCTTTCCCGGCACCGAGGTCAGGCTGACAGGCATGTAGTTTCCCGGGTCCTCCTTCCGGCCCTTCTTGTAGATGGGCGTCACATTGGCAAGCCTCCAGTCATCAGCGACTTCCCCTGTTAACCAGGACTGCTCATAGATGATGGAGAGTGGCTTGGCGAGCTCCTCTGCCAGCTCCCTCAGTACTCTCGGGTGGAAATGAAAGTCACTTAACAAATGCATCTGGCTTCATTACCAGGTTGAAGTAAAAGCTCCTGTGGAGCAGAAGAGAGAGGCTGCCAAGGTCTACTTTTAGTAGTCCTATCACCGTTACAAGATACACAGATATCAGTGACTTTAGTTCAATTACCTGTTTGCCTAGTGCATAGATGCATTGAGACAAGGCAAATATTCTATTTAGATGACTCAACTTAGTAACTTGATGGAAGTTAAATAGAGCCTGCAGAGAAGTCTTGTTTCCATATGACCTCTTCCAGGTATTTGTTTCCCCCACCACAGTTGTCAGCGCAAGTGTATACCACCAGCATTCCCCAGTCAATGCTCTCTCCAAGGCTGTCACCCTGAAGGTGGTTCAGGAGCTGTGGCATAATCTGGAATTCAAAAATCCTTTTGGCACCACATAAACAATTTGGGATATCTTTTTCTTCAGGAATATTTTCACCTGATACCCAGATTGGGCCTTCTCCTCCTCTGCAGTATCTAATAATCTGCTCTGGTTCGGCAGCTATTTGCTCTTCAAACATTTGGAAGATCTTGTCTTCTTCAGTCTCATAGTTTGCCATTGCTTCCAATGTCTCTTCATCTAAGGCTTGAAATACTTCTCCTGCACTGCCTGTAGCTCCAAGTTCCTTTTGTTCTTCCGGGTCCTTTGAAGTATCTACAGCTCCTTGTTCGTCATCAGGATCTATGCTGCTGTCAGCAGGAAATTCTGGTTCCTCAGGTGCTATCAAAATTTCATATTCTGGAAAAAGGAATTCATTATGCTCTGGAATGGCATCCACCGAGTGATCTCTGGTGGCGTGCTGGCTGCAGAACAGCCGGTGCTGCCGCCAGTCCAGTGCCTCGTGCTCGGGGCCGCAGTAGGCGGCGCGGTGGCAGCGGCTGCAGGCGCGGGGCCCCATGAAGCAACACTTTGGCCACTGATTTAAAAACACTACAGCTGTGCCTGTCAGCTCCTCCTTTAATTTAAAAGCTCTTTTTAAAAAAATCAGGCAGTCCTTTGTGTTGCAAGAAAGAGAACCTTTGGTTTGGGGTTTTTTTTTTGTTGTTGTTGTTATGGGATACACCGTTGTATTCCTGGGAGCAAACTGGGCTCACAGCGGGGTACGGTATCGGATGCCTTTGCTGGGAATGCCCGGGGAAATTTTATCCTCAGGCCGCACCCAGCCTGAAGTGAAGAAATATTTGCATTTGCTTCTCCTTGGAGGGCAGCCAGGTCCCTCCCCGCTCTCCTTGGCCTGCCAAGAGGGATTGCAAGACAAGCCGGGCTTATTGCAGCAGCCAAGGGAAGGGCAGGGCCCGGCCAGTGCAATTCGGAGGCGTACGATCCTCTTTGCCCTTTTGCACCGCTGCTGGAAGGAGACGAGAGAGACCTCGAGCGGGTTTTATGCCTGGGTGGTCTTGGGTGGGGGGCCCCCAAGGACAGCAAGACGTTCATATTGCTCCGTGCGTGATTTGTATTTATTTTATTTTTGCTAGCAGACCTGGGCGCTTGCGAAAGCGCTTGTAACGGGGCGAGGAGCCCAAGGACGGGTTGAGCCGTCACAGCCGTTGTGGGCTTGCTTGGCAGCAGGATGGGACCCAGCTCCCACAGCCCCACCCTTGCAAAATCTCCGCTCGGCCGACGCTGGAAATTCCTCGAGATCCTCCCAGGGGAAAACGTGGGGCTGTGCTTTTCAGGCTTAGTGATGTTCCCCGCGCCTCAGCTTGCAATGCTTCTCCCCTTATCCAAGGAAAAAAATGGCTTAAATCAGTCTTTTATTCTCTTACCTCCACGTGCATCCATCCCTGTCCCTTGTCATCCTCCGCTCCTGGAAAAATACGCCAAATCTGACCATTTCCACATCCCTTCGCCACGCCACTGAACCCTCCAGCTGCGCCTTGCCCTTCTCCGTGCCCTTCAGGATCTTCTTCAAGTCTTCATGTTGATAAAAACTTTTCCCTGCCTGCCTCCAGCTAAAAATGGCCACAGTCCCGGTGCTAATGGCCCATCCTGGCTTGCTCTGCGGGGGAAATACCTGACCCTTTCCCACCATTAGCTCTGCAGAGGGGTAGCGTAGCTTGCTGAGCACCCAAGGGTGTGCGCAGAGAGTTTAAGCCGGCTTGAAATGCAGTAACGCATCCAAAATGCTGCTCAGCTTCGGCGTTTCCATCCTCCCCAAAAACCTCGCTTGGAAAAATACCCATATTGCCAAAAAACGAGCAACCCTTTGCTCCCCAGGGCTTCCCTTCCCCGCTCCCTTTGACCGCTGCCAAGTCTGCCCACGTCTTTTTACTTTTTTAGCATCATTTTTGTGCCTGGTTTTTCCCCCATGGGGCGAGCGGCTTTGGAAAGCGAGAGCTGACTTCGAGCACAGGACTTCCCCGGCATGGGACACGGACCCAAAGCCACCTACTTAAGTGACGGGGACAGACCGCAACTTTACATGAACATCCTATTTATAAGTAAGTTTATAGCGAGTTACGACCTGATGGATGGGCCGTAGGCACACGTTACGAACGTTGAGTAATAGGCTTTGTAGATGGGGAGAGTCGGCAGGAAATAGTTGCGGGGTTGGTGTGATTAATGAACCAGCCCGCCGGACCCCAGTGCATACAGTAACCATACATTAACCCTTTCATTCATAAATACAGCACGCGCTGGAGAGACATTATACAACCTAGAAGCGTATGGCTGCTGGTTTGATGGTTGCGGTTTGGTTTGTTGTTTTTTTTTTAGCAGCTCCCTTTTTTTTCCATCAGGAAAGCATTAAACATCATCTCAGATGCTCTTGCTATTTTCTGCTCTCAATTTGTGGCTTTTTAAGCACTTTCGGTTAAAAAGAAAACCCCCTCCCTTTCTCCGGCTGGTTTGCAACGCCCTCGCAAGCAAAACCACTAAGCACCGGTGACATCGGTTGCACAGATGTTGGGCACGCAGAGAAATCATAGAATCATAGAATTGGTCTAATTTCTGCTGTTTTGGGGCTTGGACTGAGAGAAAATGAAAAAGCTGCCGCTGGCGGAGTGGTATCATCTTGGATAACGTGCAAAAATAGGGCTGTCGGTCTTTTCTGCCATCCTGACGCTGTCGGATATGGAGGAGATGAGGTTTAGCTGAAGTTTTTTCTGCCTGATGGGGGAATTTGTGCTCCGGCTGCCCTCTGCCGGCTCCGCCGCTTGGTTGAGATGGGGCCCAGGCAGTGCAGGCTGTCCGCAACAGCAACAAAAAACTCAAACCACCAAACACCTTTTCATCAACACCACGCCACATCGCAAAATCCCCAATCTGGCCCCAAAAAATGACCCTCCGCTTCCCCCGGGGCAACAGCGGCATCTGCCAAGTCGCTGAACCCCGAAATCGGCCGCGTTATCGCCCTGAGCGACCCGACTCTTGCCACGCCTATAAAAAAAATCTAAAAAAGTGGCGCTTTTTTTTCTTATTTTTAAACTTGCATTTTATGGGTTTGGAAGGCAGGGCGGATGAAAGAAACGAGGGGTTTTAAACTCGGGGGTTTATTTAACTGCGAGTAACTAAATCAGTGCCCGCTCTCTGCGTCACCACAGAGAGAAACGTTTAAGTGAAACCCCAAGGAAGCTTGAGAAGAAAGAAAAAACACCCAAGGAAACCAAACTGGCCTCGGAAAAGGAGTTTAAAAAAAGAAATAAGGGAACGAAACCTCAGCTCCTCCGCCACCAAGGCTCTGCCAGGGCTTTTTATGTTCCTAGCGAGCACAGAGCCGTGCCGGGACACTACATCTGCGCTTCTCCGCCTGGCCAGCCCAGCGGGTCGGGGGCCTGGGTACATTTTCATGACAAAAACTCCGGTCCTGCAGCTATTTGGGGGTGCAGCAGGCACCTGGGCCCAGCTGCGGGGTGCATCCCGGTGGGTGCACCCCCCTTTTTGATGTCCAGCGCTGGAAAACAGAGGTCGAGCCGCGGGGTTTTAGCAGGACGACTCGTTCCGCCGGCGGACGTGGCAGGACTTGCAGAGGAGGTGGTCGTCCAGGGGGTAGCACCCGTTCTCCGTTGGCTCCGGCGACAGGGGCGTCCCGCAGCTCTGGGGGCGAGAGGGGAAAGGGACGCCGTGTTTTGGGGGTCCCTGTGCTGCATTGCATGTGAGACACCATGCCATCGCATCCCATCTTCCCTGCAAGACCCACCAGCCACAAACTACATCAAAAGCCTGAAAAGCTGAAGCTCTCCTAGCCGAACGCATCATCCTTTTCACCCCATTTACTTATTTTTTCCCCTCCCCGTCACTTGCAAGATAAACTGGTGGCTAAAAAATAACCCCGGGTGCTGTGAGCCCTGTGGCCGTGCTTTGCAAAGGCTCGGTGCCAAACCCCTCGGCTTTTGGGGGGCACCCCCAGCCCCGTTGGGGCTGTACCTCGCAGCGGTAGCAGCTCTCGTGGAAACTGCGTCCCAGGCACTCGATCTTGTAGGCGTCCTTGTCCTCGCTGGGGACGATGGGGCGCTCGCAGGCGCTGCAAACCACGGCGTATTTCCTGACGGGAGCAAACCAGGGTGGCGTGAGCCCTGGGGAGCGACGGGGATGAGCCGAACCCCCCCCGCACCCCTCAATGTTGGGGACGCTCCCCTGTTTCCCTGCTCCCCAACCTGTAAAAGTCGGCCACGCAGTACACCTCGTCCCGCTCGTCCACGGCGAAGCTCTCGGCGCCGATGGCCCGGCCGCAGGCGGCGCAGGAGAAGCAGCCGGGGTGGTAGCCCTTGCCCAGGGCACGGACGATGCGCTCCGTGATCAGCCCCCGGCACTTGGCGCATTTCTCCAGCGTGGCCTGGGATTTGGGGGGACACGCCGTGAGATGCCAGCTCCACCCACACACACACCCCAAGGGTGCTGGCTGTCCCCGAGGGAGGACGGGTACCTGGTAGCAGGCGTCGCACATGGGGCGCCCATCTTTTTGGTAGTAGCGTTGGCCGGCCAGGAGCCGGTGGCAGGTCCGGCAGGTGAAGCAGTCGGCGTGGTACTGCTTCCGCATCGCCTCCACCGTCGGCTCCCGGGGCCCCACCGCTTTGTGGCAGAAGGCGCAGACGTCTGCAGGAAGAAGGGAGAGGGGTTCGGTGCTGCGTGCCTCAGTTTCCCCAACCGGGGACGAGCCTGCACCGCGCAGCTGGGTGCCCCCCTTACCTCTGGAGCCGTCCCTCTCCGGGTACCCGTTTGCATCCTGCCACTGTGGCTTGCCCGCTTGCTCCTGGCAAAATTTGGGTGGCCTCAATTGGGCGGGGAGGGCGGAAGGGGCCTGGTGAGCAGGGGAAGGGCGAAGCCACATTACATTTATGCTCTTGCAGGTGGGGAAACTGAGGCACTGGGGCGACTGCACCCCGTCGTTCCTCACCTGAAGGGTGGTGGGTGCCGCCAGGTCCAGTTGCTGCAGCGCCGGACCCAGCGCCTCCGCGGACAAGGGCTGGGGCGCTTCGGAGAGGACGAGGACTGGCGGGGACGAAGGCATGGGGGCCACTGGGCGGGTTTCTGCAACAAAAACCAGACGCAGTGGGTTTGGGAGGGGGGCAATAACCTCCAGTAACACCCCATCGCAGTTAACGCCCCAACAGCTTTGCAGCTGCGCTCGCCGACCTGCCCCAAAAGCAAACACCGTCCCGGCCGGAGGGGGCAAACAGCACCGATAAGTGCCCAGCGATGGAGAGCAAACACAGTGCTTCCCCGGCAGCCGGATCCGTCCCGGGATGGGTGCAGGGATTTGGGGAATAACCCCCACAAAAAAACCCACAACCCCTCCTGCCTGCACGCGCATCTTTTAGCAAAGCGTCTCAACAGCATCCTTGGCACCATTGTCATCCTCCCAGCACCGCTGGCAGCCCCCCGCAGACACCCCTCACCTCCGCTGGGCAACGCCGGGGGCTGCGGCGGCAGAGTCCAGGGGCGACGGGTGCTTGGAACCTCGGCACCATCTGACCGCGTCTCCCTTTGGATTTTCTCCTTGGCTGCCGCCTCCCTCCGCGGCGGCACCAGGGTGATGAAGACGGACGAAGCAATCCTCTTCTCCGCTTTCCCCGGCAGCATTGCGGAAGCCGCGGAAGAGCCAGACCTGGGTTCGATTTGGGGGAAAGTAAAATAAAAGGGAGCGAAACCCACGGGTGCACTGGCAGCTCCTGCAGCCGCCTCACCCTTCGGCCTCAACCCGCCTCCCTCCTCGCCCTCCCGGAAAGGGAGAAGGAACGAGCGTCCCCGTCCCACGTCACGGCAATAAATGGTCTCGTGCCTGGGAGGACAGACGCAGGGTGAAGGGTCCTGGTGAAGCAGCGTTCAAAATCGCCCATTTTTGTGCTTCTGTAGCCAAACGCCGCCCTTTCGTAAGCCTTTTAACCCCTTTTATTTCCTCTTATTGCCCCCACCTGGGATTAATCTCCTGTGGGCAGCAGGAAAACCCCGCCTTGCCTCTTAAAAACAGGATCTGCTTTTGCAAACCCTTTTCTGGGGTGTTTCTAGGTCCCCTGGCTCCCTGTTCCCTCCTCATTTACCCCTATTTCCCTGCTAATCCCTTCCAGCTCCAGGCATTCCCCCCCGCCTCCCTTTATTTTTGCAGACGGGGAAACCGAGGCACACCGCCGCGAATCGCCGCGTCCCCCTCACCGAAATGGCCCCCGAGCATCGCCCGACGGCGCAGGCAGGATGCGCCCGACCCCGATAAACCCCGCTCGGGAAGGAAAAGGGCTGTCTATTCAGCTTCCCAACGGGAAAAGCAGCCGGGGCGAAGCTTCCCTTTCCCAAACGGGATGGTTTCGGGGGGGGGGAAACCCCGAGGCTTTAGCTGGGGCGCCGCGCTGGTAAAGCAGGATTTATCCCCGAGACGAACTGGCAGCCTGAAAAATACCTGTGTGATGAGTTGCCCGGTCTCATGCCCCGGCGCGGGGCAACTCCGCTCCCCCAAAACCCCACTCACGGACGGCGGTGCATCCTTTTTGGGGGGGCGGCCGGTCTCCCCGTGGCGGAGGAAAAGCTTCAGGACGGGCACGCTGGTGACTTCAGCCTCTGACTCAAGTAGGGGAAGGGATTAAAAAAGGAAAAAACCCCGAGCGGCTTCGCTCCCTTCTTCCCTCCCTCCCCGCCGGCGAAACCCCAAACGGGCTCCGGCGCTGCCAGCCTTCGCCCGGCCGCTCAAATCCTCGCCCGCGGGAGCCGCCGGTTTTCCTCTTCCCTGGCCGAGCTGCAGAAAATAGGGGGCGGGGGGGGGGGAAGTAATAATCATAAAAAAACAACCCGAAAAAGAAAAAAAAAATCTCCGGGGCTAATGGGAACCATGTGCTCGTTGCATTCCTCTTTGTGCCGGGGCTGACGGGATCCCAACAGCCCCATCGCGGCACCCCCGGATGCCCCCCCCCCAGCCGGGGGCCGTTGGGGTGGTCGAGGCTCGAGGGGTGCATTATTGGGGTTCATCCTCCCCCTTTTTTTGGGGGGTCTGTCCTGCCCCCCCGTAGCTCTGTCCTGTTTCGGGATGGCCAAGGCCACGCCGGGAAGGGCCCCTCCCCGGGTTGCTGCAAGCATCGCCCCCCAAAATCTCCCGGGGGTGGGAGCCCAGGTGGGACCGGCAGAGACGGGGCCGCTTATGGGGCACCCCCACATGCCCCCCCCAAATTGGGATGGGACATGGCCCTCCTACAACCGTCCCCCAACTCTGTCCCCTGCCTTGGGGACCTCTTGGAGAGCGCTTTGAGGATGCCCAAGGGAGAAGGGGCAGCGGGGGGGGGGGGGGGCACAGCCCTTGGTGCCCCCCTGTCCCTGCCCCGAGCGGCCTCGCTGTCCCCTCGTCCCTTACCGGGGGGGGTGGCCCCCCGCAATCCCCTGTCCCCCACCCCAGGCAGCCCCACAGCCCCCTGTCCCCTACATGGGGGTGCCCTGTCCCCTAAGTGGCGGTGGCCCCACTGCGTCCCCCCCCCAAGCTGGGAGCCCCCCGTCCCCTGCCTGGGGGTGTCCCCAAACCCCGACCTGGGGGTGTCCCCAACCACATATCTGGGGGTGTCTCCCATCCCCTACCTGGGGGTGTCCCCAAACCCCTACCTGGGGGTGTCCCCTGTCCCCTACCCGGGGGTGCCCCCAAACCCCAACCTGGGGTGGCTCTTGGTCCCCCGTCCCACCCCAGGGGAGCTCTGCAGCCCTTATCCCATTACCGGGGGGGTCCCCTGTCCCCTCCCTGGGGGTGCCCCCAACCCCATACCTGGGCTGTCCCCTACCTGGGGGTGGTCCTTGTCCCCTACCTGGAAGGGGGTCCTACCTTGGGGGGGGGGGGGGGTGTCCCTCCCGGGGGGTTCGCCTGCCCGGGGATGTCCCTGCAGCCCCCCCTGCCCCTTTCGGGGGTGTCCCCGTCCCTGTCCCCTACCTGGGGGCCAGTGCGGGTCCCTCCGTGCGCTCCGCGGGCGCGCCCTGCCCGGCGCAGGGGCAGCGGGGGGGCAGAGCCGCCCGGCATCACCGCCCCTTCCTCCCGCCTCCTCCTCCTCCTCCTCCTCCTCCTCCTCCTCCTCCTCCCCCCCCCGCCTGCCCCACGGCCCCGGAGCGGGGCGGGGGACATAGGTCCTTAGGGTGCCCCATGCACCCCTCCTAGGGTGCCCCATATGTCCTTAGGGTGCTCCATGCACCCTGGGGTGCCCCACAGGTCCTTTAGGGTGACCTATAGGACATGGGGTGCCCCATATGTCCTTAGGGTGCCCCATATGTCCTTAGGGTGCCCCGTGCACCCCTCCTAGGGTGCCCCACATGTCCTTAGGGTGCTCCATGCACCCTGAGGTGCCACATATATCCTTTAGGGTGACCTATAGGACATGGGGTGCCCCATATGTCCTTAGGGTGCCCCATGCATGCTGGGGTGCCCCACAGGTCCTTTAGGGTGATCTATAGGACATGGGGTGCCCCATATGTCCTTAGGGTGCCCCATGCACCCTGGGGTGCCCCACAGGTCCTTTAGGGTGACCTATAGGACATGGGGTGCCCCATATGTCCTTAGGGTGCCCCGTGCACCCCTCCTAGGGTGTCCCAAATGTCCTTAGGGTGCCCCACATGTCCTTAGGGTGCCCCATATATCCTTTAGGGTGACCTATAGGACATGGAGTGCCTCATATGTCCTTAGGGTGCTCCATACACCCCGGGATGTCCCATATGTCCTTCACGGTGACCTATAGGACATGGGGAGCCCCATATGTCCTTAGGGTGCCCCATAGGACATAGGGTGTCCCATGCACCCCTCTTAGGGTGCTCCATGCACCCTGCGGTGCCCCACAGGTCCTTTAGGGTGACCTATAGGACACGGGGTGCCCCATGCACCCCTCCTAGGGTGCCCCATATGTCCTTAGGGTGCTCCATGCACCCCAGGGTGCCCCGTGGGACCTCAGGGTGCCTCAAGGACCCAGGGGTGCCCTATATGTCCTCCGGGTGCCCTCTGACTTCCCCACGATAAAGTTCTCGATTCTGGGTGATGCCAAGCGGAGGGGCAGCAAAACTGTTACTATGGACTTGTGGAGGGCAGACTTTGGCCTCTTCAGCATGCTGGTTGGGAAAGTCCCTTGGGAGGCAGTCCTGAAAAGCAAAGGGGACCAGGAAGGCTGGGCCTTCTTCAAGAAGGAAGCCTTAAGGGCGCAAGTCTTAAGTCTTAAGCCTGACCTCAGTGCCGGGAAAGATTATGGAGAAGTTCATATTGAGTGAACTCAACAGGCAAGTGCAGGTCAGCCAGGGGATCAGGCCCAGTCAGCACGGGTTCATGAAAGGCAGGTCCTGCTTGACCAAGCTGATCTCCTTCTATGACCTGGTGACCCGCCTGGTAGATGATGGAAAGGCTGTGGATGTCATTTAGCTGGACTTTAGCAAAGCCTTTGACACAGTCTCCCATAATATTCTCCTTGGGAAGCTGGCAGCTCATGGCTTGGATGGGCATAGTCTTCAGTGGGTAAAAAACTGGTTGGGCGGCCAAGCCCGGAGAGTAGTGGCGAATGGAGTTAAGTGCAGTTGGCAGCCAGTCACAAGCAGTGTTCCCCAGGGCTCTGCTTTGGGACCAGTCTTGTTTAACATCTTTATTGATGATCTGGATGAGGGCATTGAGTGCAGCCTCAGTAAGTTTGCAGGTGACACCAAACTGGGTGGGAGTGTCGATCTGCTGGAGGGTAGGATGGCCCTGCAGAGGGACCTGGACAGGCTGGACCGATGGGCCGAGGCCAACTGTATGAGGGTCAACAAGGGCAAGTGCCGGGTCCTGCGCTTGGGTCACAACAACCCCATGCGACGCTGCAGGCTTGGGGAAAATGGCTGGAAAGCTGCCTGGCCGAAAAGGACCTGGGGGTGTTGGTCGACAGCGGCTGAACATGAGCCAGCAGTGTGCCCAGGTGGCCAAGAAGGCCAACAGCATCCTGGCTTGTGTCGGGAATAGTGTGGCCAGCAGGAGCAGGGAGGTGATTGTGCCCCTGTGCTCGGCGCTGGTGAGGCCGCACCTGGAATGCTGTGCCCAGTTTTGGGCCCCTCAGCACAAGAAGGACATTGGGGTGCTGGAGCGTGTCCAGAGAAGGGCAGCGGAGCTGGGGCAGGGTCTGGAGCACAGGGCTGGTGGGGAGCGGCTGAGGGAGCTGGGGGTGTTCAGCCTGGAGAAGAGGAGGCTGAGGGGAGACCTCATCGCTCCCTACAACTACCTGAAAGGAGGGGGCAGTGAGGGGGGTGTTGGTCTCTTCTCCCATGTAGTTAGCGATAGGACGAGAAGAAATGGGCTCAAGCTGTGCCAGGGGAGGTTTAGGTTGGAAATTAGGAAAAATTTCGTTACGGAAAGGGTGGTCAAGCATTGAAAGAGGCTGCCCAGAGAGGTGGTGGAGTCCCCATCCCTGGAAGTGTTCAACAAACGGGTAGATGTGGCACTTTGGGACATGGTTCAGTCTGGTCTACCCTTGATGGGTTTAGTGTGGACTTGGTAGTGTAGGTTAATGGTTGGACTGGATGATCTTAAAGGTCTTTTCCAACCTAAACGATTCTATGATTCTATGCACCCCAGGGTGCCCCATGGCCCCTCGGGTGCCCCTATGTGCTCTGGGATGACCCATGCCCCCCCTCCCAGGTTGTCCCATGGACCCCCCCAATTGCCCCAGGCACCCTCAGGGTGCCCCGTGCAGCCCTGGGTGCCCCGTGCACCCCTAGGTTGCCCCACGTGCCTGGAGGGTGCCCCATGTACCACCCTGTACAGCTCCAGGGTGCCCATGTGCCCCTATAGAGCCCCGGGTGCTCCCCTATGCCCCCATACAGCCCCGGGATGTCCCATATAGTCCCAGGATGCCCATGTGCCCCTATAGAGTCCCAGGTGACCCCCTATGCCCCTATAGAGTCCCGGGATGTCCCATATAGCTCCAGGATGCTCATATGCCCCCATAGAGCCCCGGGTGCCCCCCTGTGCCCCCATATAGCCCCAGGATGTCCAATATAGCCCCAGGATGCCCATGTGCCCCTATAGAGCCGCAGGTGAAACCCCCTGTGCCCCCATATAGCCCCATATGCCCCTATAGAGGTCCAGGTGACCCCCTGTGCCCCCATACAGCCCCACATGCCCCTATAGAGCCCCGGGTGCCCCCCTGTCCTCCCACATAACTCCAGGATACCCCATACACCCCCAGGATGCCCATGTGCCCCTATAGAGGCCCAGGTGAGACCCCCTGTGCCCCCATATAGCCCCAGGATGTTCCATATAGCCCCAGGATACCCATGTGCCCCTATAGAGCCCCAGGTGCCCCCCATACAGCCCCATAATGCCACCAGGTTGCCCCCTCCTGCCCCAGCCCCTCTCCCGCTCCCCGCCAGGGCCCGGTGCCCCACGGCACAGCCGGCTGCAGCCAGGTGGGGAAACTGAGGCACGGGGACACCGCTCAGCCCGAGGGTCACCCCCTCCGTGCCTCAGTTTCCCTTCCTGGGGAGGAACTGCGCCACCTCCTCCAAAAAGCTGCCCCCGAGCCCCTCTCCAGCTCGCTCTGCCCACAAATTTTGCTGGAAAAAAATAACCCTTTATTTTCCCTGAGATTTACAAGCCCCCAGAGGCCCTCGCACCGTGGCGGCGCGGCCCTGCAGCTGCTGAGGACGGGGACACCCGTCGGCACCCCGCACCCCCAGAGGGGCGAGGGAGCAAACCCCCCAGCACTGCCGCAGCGTTGCGGGGTCCCCCCAAAAACCAGGGGCCGCCTGAGCCTCCCCCGCCCCGCGGAATGGGGTCGAGCACCTTCCAGGAGCCCTTTTTCCCTTCATCCCCATGGGGGATCTGTGACGGAGAGGATTTGGGGCGGTGCCCGCGTTTTGGGGGAGCCGGGCGAAGCCACCTTGAGTTTCTGATACCCGGTTACGCCCCGCGCCTTCTCAGGATGCCTCCTCTGATCCCGACGACCTCTCCAACCCAGACTGCCGGGTGAAATCCTACAGGAGATGGAAGAGAAGCGGAAAGGCCCTGGGGGCTGCCGCCAGCCCCTCACCCCGGCGTCGTGGCGGGCAGGTGACCCCCTCTCACCTGCCGCCGGCAAGCCTCCAGCATGACGCCGGCGTGGAGCAGGCACCAGAGCTCTCCCAGCAGCGAGACGAGGACGTGGAGGACGTCGCTCCAACGGCCCACGGTGAGGAGGAGGATGAGGAGGCCGCCCATCCGTACCAGCGCCGTCTGGTAAACCGCCCGCCCCGCCGCTGCTCTGCCGCGGCTCCTCTGCGGGGATCGGGGCGTCGGGGCAGCCGCGGCGTCGGGGAGCCTGTCCCCTCCCCAGCCCCGTGACCGGGGGACGCCGTGCGTATCGGGGGTGCTGTGGGGTGCCTGTCCATATGGCCCCAGGATGCCCCGTGTGCCCCTATACAGCCCCGGGATGCCCCCTGTGCCCCATGTACCCCCAGGATGCCCCATGTGCCCCTATACAGCCCCAGGATGCCCCGTGTGCCCCTATACAGCCCCAGGATGCCCCCTGTGCCCCATGTATCCCTGGGATGCCCCGTGTGTCCCTATACAGCCCCGGGATGCCCCATAGACCCCCTATACAGCCCCGGGACGCCCCGTGTGCCCCATGTACCCCCAGGATGCTCCGTGTGCCCCTATACAGCTCCGGGATGCCCCATATACCCCCTATACAGCCCCAGGATGCCCCATAGACCCCCTATACAGCCCCGGGATGCCCCCTGTGCCCCCAGGATACTCTGTGTGCCCCTATACAGCTCTGGGATGCCCCATAGACCCCCTATACAGCCCTGGGATGCTCCCTGTGCCCCATGTACCCCCAGGATGCCCCATGTGCCCCTATACAGCCCCAGGAAGCCCCATACTGACCCATATACTCCCTATACAGCCCCGGGATGCCCCATAGACCCCCTATACAGCCCCAGGATGCTCCCTGTACCCCATACACCCCCAGAGTGTCTCATACAGTTCCATGCACCCCCAGGATGCCCCGTGTGCCCCTATACAGTCCCGGGATGCCCCATATACCCCCTATACAACCCTGGATGCCCCATAGACCCCCTATACAGCCCCGGGATGCCCCCTGTGCCCCATACACCCCCAGAATGTCCCGTACAGTTCCATGCACTCCCAGGATGCCCCGTGTGCCCCTATACAGCCCCAGGATGCCCCATAGACCCCCTATACAGCCCCGGGATGCTCCCTGTGCCCCATGTACCCCCAGGATGCCCCATGTGCCCCTATACAGTGCCAGGATGCCCCGTACTGCCCCATATACCCCCTATACAGCCCCAGAATGCCCCATATACTCCCTACACAGCCCCAGGATGCCCCATATACCCTCTATACAGCCCGAGGATGCTCCCTGTGCCCCATGTACTCCCAGGATGTCCCATACAGTTCCATACACCCCCAGGATGCCCCATATACCCTCTATACACCCCCAGGAGGCCCCTTATACCTTCTATATACCCCCAGGAGGCCCCTTATACCCCCAGGAGGCCCCTTATACCCCCAGGAGGCCCCTTATACCCCCTATACAGCCCCAGGTGGCCCTCTGTGTCCCCATAGACCTCCAGGATGTCCCATACAGTTCCATACACCCCCAGGATGCCCCATACACCCCCTATACAGCCCCAGGATGCTCCCTGTGCCCCATATACCACCAGGATGCCCCATATACCCCCTATACAGCCCCAGGATGCCCCATACTGCCCCATATACCCTCAGGATGCCCCATAGACCCCCTATACAGCCCCAGGATGCCCCATACACCCCCTATACAGCCCCAGGATGCTCCCTGTGCCCCATATACTGCCAGGATGCCCCATATACCCCCTATACAGCCCCGGGATGCCCCATATACCCTCAGGATGCCCCATAGACCCCCTATACAGCCCCAGGATGCCCCGCATACCCCCTGTGCGGCCCTGGGATGCCCCATATACCCTCAGGATGCCCCATATACCCCCTATACAGCCCCAGGATGCCCCATATACCCTCTATACAGCCCCAGGATGCTCCCTGTGCCCCATGTACCCCCAGGATGTCCCGTACAGTTCCATACACCCCCAGGAAGCCCCATATACCCTCTATATAGCCCCAGGATGCCCTGTACTGGGACATACCCCGCTCACCCTCCAAAAAACCCCCCATAACTGGGGGTTTGGTCCCCTTCCCACCTTGCATGTAGATGACCAGCAGCGTGTAGCAGATGGTGAGCGGCGTCCAGAAGCGGACGGCCTCCGCCGTGGAGAGGAAATCCCGGTTGATGAGCGCCACGGCAGCCAGGTCAGCCACGGCGAAGGTGACGGCCAAAGCATTCCGGAGCAGCTGGGGGATGCCGTGACCGGCGGCGAGGAGGAAGATGCAGACGCCGCAGTAACGCGCTCGGCTGTGCAGCTCGTAGAGGGTGCAGACGTGACGAGCCAGGCGCCGGGCGTAGGTGGCCAGCAGCCCCGCCAGCCCCACCGCCAGCGCCAGGTTGCAGGTGCCGTGGGGAGCCCCTTCCAGCAAGAAGCTGAGGCTGCAGGACACCCCGCAGCCCAGCGAGTACTGGCACAGCAGGTAGAGCTGGCTGCTGTGGGCGCCCTGCGAGAGCAGGACGGCACCGTCAGTTGCTGCTGAGGTTGCAAAGCAGCGAGGGGATGCACGGCTGCATAGCGATGCATGGCTTCCTCCATGCTGCAACCCCACAGGTGTTGCAAGCAGCCAGGGGCTGCACGGCTGCAAAAGCACGCATGCATGCAACGTGATGCATGGTTTTCTCTGTGCCAGCCATCCTCATCCAGCCTGCAAAGCAGCAAGAAGATGCACAGCTTCCTCCATGCCATGGCTCCCATATGCCCCATGGGTGCTGCAAGCCACAGGGGGATGCATTATTTCGGGTGTGCCATGGCCCTCATCCTCCCTGCAGGCATTGCAAAGCTGCAAGGGGATGCACGATTGCAAAGCAATAAATGGTTTTCTCCGTGCCACCTCCTCTGTCCTCCCCACGGCTGTTGCAAGCAGCAAGGGGATGCACGGTTGCAAAGCAATGAGTGCTTTTCTCCGTGCTGCAGCACCCCCCGTAACCCCACGGCTGTTGCAAGCAGCAAGGGGATGCACGGTTGCAGAGCAATGCATGGTTTTCTCCATGCCAGCCCCACGGAGATCGCAAAGCAGCGAAGGGATGCGCGGCTGCAAAGCGATGCGTGGTCTCTGTGCCGCAGCCCCTATAGCCCCCATTGTTGTTGCAAACCTGCAACAGCTGCAGGGTTGCAAAGCAACCCCCCTTGCAAATCTGCAATGGACACACAACTGCACGGCTGCCTCTGCGCCACCGCCCCGCCGTGCCTCAGTTTCCCCCCGTCCCACCTCACCTTGCCGAGGGAGAGGAGGGTGGAGACGGCGCGCAGCGAGAACTCCAGCACCACCAGCGCGGCCACGCGGGACCCCACCAGCGCCAGCGCGCCCGTCAGCACCGCCACGTGCAGCAGCTCCAGCACCCGCCGCTGCGCCCCAATCGCCTCCTTCTGCGCCTGCCCCGCTGGGTCGCTGGGGACAGTGAGGGGGACGCTGAGCCGGGGGGATGTCCCCTTCCTCCTCCGCCACCCCAAAAATGGTGGCCTTCAGAGACCTGCCCTGTGCTTTGCAGAGGGGACAGGAGGGCGCAGCCCCTGCCCTGCTCAGGCCGCCGCCAGCACCCATGGGTGCCGAGAGCCACCCCCCGCCCCGACAGCGGATCCCAAAAGCAGCTCCCAAAAGCAGCTCCCCGGAATGAGTCCCCCGGCGGGGAAGAGGGGCCGGTGCTTACTTCAGGCACTGGATATAGAGATAAACCTTCAGGAGGCTGCAGAGCACCGAGACGGCGCAGGCACCCACCAGCCCTGCGGGGAAAAGGCAGCAGCGGGTCACCGGCGTCCCCCAAAATGTCCCCAAGCTGTCCCCACACCACCCCCGAGGGCTCTCACCTTGCAGGAGCGCATCCAGCAGTGCCCAGCCCCACGCCAGCCCGGGCAACGCCGGCAGCCAGGACCCCAAAGAAAACATTTTCGGCGAAGAGGAGCCACGGCGTAGCCAGGCCCCAGCTCCAAGGTCCACGGGGCGGAGGCTGGGAGCGGCCCCTGCCGCGGGCTAGTAAATCATTGCCGGGGCAAGCGAGGGCAGCTGGGGCTGAGCTGCTCTGGCCAGGGCTCCAGCTGCCCCATGGAGGGGAAAATTAGGGTGGTGAGAGGGATGCGGTGATGGGATGCAGATGGCGGGGCTCGGGGACCACCAGCATCTTTAATCCCGCCCCGGCATCGCCGTTGTCCTCTCCAGCCCGATGTATCGCGGTGTTCCAGGTCCCGGCTTTGCAGGTCACAAAACTCCCTGCTCTTTGCACCACCCCAAAGACCCCGGAACGACACCAAAAATAGAAAAAAACCCTTTATTAACGGCCGCGGCGGGGCTGGGAGCCCCTCCTAGGGCCCCGGGGGTTGCTGGTGCTGCACCATCTTCCTGAGCTCGTCCCAAAAGAAGAGGCTGAGGACAGTGTGGGGGCCGAGGCGGAGGTAGACGGCGCCGATGCCCTTGTACAAGCCCAGCAGCCCCTCTTTGCTGGCGATTTGCAGGATGCAATCCAAAAAACCCCGGTAGAGCTTGCCCTGGGGAGAGAGGAGCCGGCTGCGCACCCCTGCCGGATGCAACCCGGGGAAAAGCCGTGTGCCTGTGTCCCGGTCTTTTGCAGAATGGCCTTACTGTGCCGTCGGCATCCACCGGCTGGTTGTAGAGACGGGTGCTGACCACGTCGAAGGGCGTCATCGTCACCGCCACGGCCACGCCGCTCACCATGCCCCCCGCCAGCACCGCAGCCCAGCTGCCCTCCCCGAACCACTGCGGGAAGCGCCGGCCGTCAGCTCTTCCCCCCCAAAAAAAAAATTTAAAAAAAGGGGAGCGGGGGAGGCGGCGGTGGCCGGATCGGGCGCACGTTCCTCCTCACCTGGCGCTCGCAGACCCAGTCCTTGGCGGAGGCGAAGGTGGCGAGCTGCGCGGCCGAGCCCACCGCCACGCGGGGCACGGCGCCCGTCACCCCCCGCCACAGCCCCGCCACCCCGTGCTGCTTGTAGATGCTCTCGAAAGCCCCAGAGATGCTCTGGGGAAGAGAGAAAAATTTTTTTTGGGGAAAAAAAAAAAAACAACCCAGGAATGGTGCATCCCACTCTGGCAAAATTTCCCACCCCGATGTGCAAAACCCCATCGCTCGGCGGTGGCACGAAGCCACCGTGGCTCCGGCCGGGTGACACCGGTCCCGAGCGGTGTCCGGATCCGGTGTCACTGCTCCGCGTCCCCGTCACCCCCTCCCCATCCTTGCGCCGTTATTTATTTATAGTGTTATTTATAGTGCCTCTAAAGGGGCTGAGCTGCCAAACAGCAGCTTTAAATACCCGGTGGCCAAAATAGCGGCGGCCTCACCGGGTCCCGGCACACGCACGGCCAAGGTAACCCCCGAATCGTCTGCGTCCCCCCACCGTCCCCGCTCACCTCGTGGTTGTGCTGGTGGCCCACGGCCACCGCTGCCAGCGTCTGGGCTTGGAGGTGGGTCTTGACCTTGGGGGGGGGGGGACACACAACACACCACGCCGAGTGATGAAACCCCCCCAAAGCTGCTGCTGGGACAGGCTGCGGTGTGTCCCCCCCCCCCTTCTTAGCAGCTTTTGGGGGTGTTTTGAGCCCCTCGGGCACACGTGGGGTGCCCAGATGTGGTGCTGAGTGGCACCTCCAGACTTTGAACCCCATTCCCCGCCCCGGGGCAAAGGGCTCCCACAAACACTCTCTGCAGCCCCCCCCCCCTTTGAGGTTTACACCCCCAAAAACCAGGGGAAACCCCCAAAAAGGGGGAAAACCCACCCCAATTTAATGTCCTTGGGAGGGCGTTCTCCCCTCGGGTGCCTGGGCGGGGCGGGGGGGATTTGCAGAAGCCGGGGGGGGGGGGAAGCGTGCACAATGCAGCCGCACAGTTTTGGGGGTGCGAAGCAAAGCGGGGGGAGAAGGGATGCATCGAGCCGGTGTTTATAGGATGCAGCCAGCTCCAGGCTGGCCAAATCTTTTAAAGGGCGGGGGGGGTGTCCCCAAAATGCACCCCACCCCCCCCCTCCTCCCACCCCCCCCGCATACAAGGGCAGAGCGGCACTCACCAGGTACGCGGGGCTGCCCACGAAGGCTCCCACCGCCCCGGCCACGGCCCCGGCGGCCACGGTACCACCGGGATACCCGGTCCAGCCGGCGTCCTCGGCGTGGGAATAGCAATAAAAGCGGACGCCGTTCATCAGCCCCTGGTAGAGGAGGCCAGCGGCCAGGCCCTTCTGCAGCCCCCGCAGCCCGTCGGCCCGGCACACGGCCCCCGCCGCCCGCAGCACCCCTCGGTAGGGCCGGGGGTAGGTCCCGGGGGGCTGCAATTCGCCCTGCAGCTGCAACCGCGTCTTGACCACCTCCAGCGGGTTGGTGAGGACGCAGGCCAAGCAACCGGCCGCCGCTCCCAGCACCAAATCGACAGCCGGCGGTACGCCCCCGGTTGGGGAACCCGGTGAGACGTGGGCTCTGGTTTGGGGGGGATAAGGGAATTCATGCAGGGAGGCAGAGGAGGCCCCAGGGAAGGGTGCGAGGGCCCCGGCACCCGCCGCCATGCAGCACCTGCCTGCGGGGGTGGCCCCAAGCTCCACCTTCCCCCCCACTGCGGGGATCAAAAAAAAAAAAAAGGAAAAAAAGGGGGAGCGAGCGCCGCCTCCTGCAAAGCAACCCCCCCCCCCAATCCAAAGCCACCCCCCAATTTGGGAAGGGATATGGGGCAAAGGTCAGGCCTGGGGGTGCGTCCCCCCGGCACCGACACACGCTCGGCAGCCAAATCCCGGCCGGTGGCCTCGGCTCACGTGACTTGGCGGTTGCCCCGGCGCAAATAGGGAAAAAAAGGGCCGTTTCTGCCAAAAAAAAAAAAAAGCGTGATAAAATTGAACTAAAAGCCAAAGGAGGGTGGTTTTGGGGGGCACAGGCGGCTGCACGCCCTCCCCCACCCCGCCCCAGCCAGACGGATGAAGCCGGGGGGGGGGATGAGGACTGTCCAACTCATCGCGCTGGTGGCTGCGGTTTGGGGGGGGTCTCACCCCCTCCTCCCCATACAAGCCCCTCTCGGGGTTACCGAAAAGCTTTGAAATTGGAGCTTCCTGGGCCAAAACGCTGCGGGGGAGGGGTGGCGTGGGGGGTGTGTGTCACACTTCATCCCCTGCACCCCCTGTCCCCTGCCCGTGGCTTCCTATTTTTGGGGGCTCCGTGGTGACCCCCGCAGCACCCAGGTTTACACCACAGCGTAGCCGCAGCTGAGCCGCCTCGGTGATTTTTGGGGATGGGGGGGGGAACCCCCAAAGTCCGAAAGTCCTCCCCCCCCACCCCAACAGCTGCCACATCCTCAATATCCCCCCCTGAATCCCCCCCCTTTGATCCCAAAAGGCGAGGGAGGATTAATGGGGAAGGTGGGTGCCCCGTGGCTGTTTATTCCTCGTCTAGACTGGGAATATCTCCCTGATCCAGGGATAAACAGGGTTGGATAATTCATGGTTGAAGCCACGGACGTGCCCCGCTGCAGGGTTAAGGCCGCTGGGGTTCAGCGAGGAGCCGGGGTGCACGTCCTCCCCCATCGCGCCGGCCTAAATACCCGCTTCTCCCTGCCCCAAAGCGCAGCCGAGGCTCAAACACCACGGCGGGGAGGAGGAACGGCAGCCTCCGGCACGGGAATTGCAGCTGGATGCGTGCTGTAGAGCCAAATCTGAGTTACCAATGAATATTTATTGGGGAAGGGGGAAAGGAAGCAAATGTATATACATATACATTCAGTCACGTACGTTTCCTTCCACAAAAAGGCCCCGTAAACGTATATTACATGAGAAGGTCTCTAGGTTATTATCATTATTATTATTATTATTTAAAAGCTGGGGTTGTGCCCCAAAGGGCTCGCTGTGGAGGGCAAGCGGCGATGCGTCCTCGCTGGCCTCGGATGCAAGGAGCCGAGAAGATGGGGACGCGTCGGGTGGCAGCCGTGTGACAACGTCCCTTAGGACACCTGAAAAACACGGGACTCGATCTCTTCTCTCCAGCGTCCAAACCTCAAACTGGCTTCTGAGATCTTCCAAAATCACGTGCGGATATTCAAGGCCAAATTTTTAGCCCTGGTCCTTCTTCCTTCGCCTCAAATCTCAGCGACAGGCTGGGGAGTGATTTTGTGATGTCCGGAGGCCCCGGGTGAGACCTCCTGGCCCCGGGAGATGCCAGGAGAAGGAGGCGGCGAAGCGGTGCCGTACTCAGTGATTGTATTAGCAAGGAGAAAACATGCACGGTAGCGATTTAGTGTTCCCGTCTTGCCGCCTCCGCGCCCTTACCCTGTTCTAAAATGAACAAGTCCTCAGTCCCGCTCCCCGCCACGACGGGGGGATGCTCATCCCCAGCCCACCCCTCTCCCACCCTCTCCCTCTCACCCTACTCCCTCCCCACGGGATATTATTCCGTCAATGGCAAATTATTTTGCCCCATGGCAGCTGGACGAGGAGGAGGAGGGCACAGGCTCGGCTGTACAAGGAAAGCGGGCGAGCTCGGCCTCGCCTCCAGCGTGGTGAAGCGTCTGGTTGCTCCCCAAAACACGCCGGACATCGCCGACGTGCTGGGGACGGAGCGCGGGATCCACGCCTGCAGACACGTTCTGGGTGGGGGACCGAGCGATGGCAGGAGGGTTTGGGGTGCCAGCCGGCTGCAGGGCAGCCAGATACAGTCCCTGCTCCCCAAAAATGGGCCCCTGTCAGCCGTCCTTCCCCCCGGGCCAGGGTTAACACCAGGGGTCCCGCTCCGCTCGCCCGCGGCAGAGGCTGTCGCTGCGCTGCCAGGCGCTGTCGATGAGGCTCTGAGCGTCTTCGCATTTCTTCTTGACGGCGGCGTCCAGAATGGCCTTGTGCAGGAGGTCGACCTGAAACGCGCGTGCGGGGCGGTCAGGAGGGGAACGAACGACAGCCGCTTCTCCCCCTTGTTGTAAAACCACCTCAAAAACAGACGGGGAAGTCGCCTGTGTCATAAATATGAGTGATGGAGGGTGACGGGGCTGACCCAGGTTCCTCCCCGCTCCCCTGGATGCTCACGGCCCACCTTGCAGGGGACTCAAGTTCTGGATCCCGCATCCCACAGTTACATGGACACGGAGGAGCTCCGTGGCTCTCCTGCCCTTCGTGGGAAAGCCGGGTTCACCCTGCAGGGAAAAATTCACCCACTCCTTCCTCGGAGGGTGCCGGCCCCGCTCGCCCTTCCTTGCTGGAGGAAGGGCGTGACGCAGCCGTGCACGCTCACCTGGTAGATGTTTCTCCACGCGGCGTTCAGCGCCGAGAGGAACCTCTCCAGTTCTGTAGTGCAACTAAAATAGAGGACCCAGGGAGGCAGGAACTGCTTGCGGTCCTGAGCAAACTCCTAAACGTCAAGAGAGAGGCCGGGCGTTATCACCGCAGTCTTTGCCCAGCCCTGGGCCGCCCGGCCCCGAAGCGCCGTGCTCACCAAGATACAGTACTCCTTGCCAGCCTCCGTGGAGATGGCCGTGATGTCCATCAGCTCCACGGTGCCGAGCGAGCGGAAGAAGCTTGTCTGGCAGTCCTCGTGGCAGGTGAAAGCCTTCTCATCCGTCAGCACAAGGCAGCAGGGGATGCAAGGTGTAGGGGCAACACCCTGGGGGATCACCTGCACGGGGTGGGGAAAGGGGGGGGTTAAAATCTGGCACGAAGGAGCCCTATCTCCATGGGGTGCCCCTTGGGGGAGCCCTCCCAGCTGGGGAGAAAACTGCCTGCTTGCATCCCTGCCAGACATCCCCGCTCCTGTCAGCAGCTCCATGCCCCAAAGGGGCTCTGGGCGAAGGAGGGGGTCGATGCACCCATGTTTGGGAGGGGGGGGGCCTGTCCCCGGCTCACCCCTTTGGAGACAGCCTGGCAGAAGTACTGCATCCAGTCCGCCATGTCTTCCTCGTTCTCGGCGCTCAGCTCCAGGGAGGGCCGGTCCGTCAGGATCACCTGGAAGGAGTGGGGCCGGTCGGTGGTGTTGGAGCGCCGGCATCCCCCGCACTGCTCGCCGCTGGGAGAGAGGGGGGAGGATGGAGATCAGCGGGACCAACCGGCCAGCGCTAGCCTGAAAACAGCCTCCGTCCACCCTCCCTGCGCTGCACGTCACCCCTTTCCCCCACAAGCACTCGTTTCCCCATCCGTGACATCCCCTGTGGCGGCTCCAAGGACGCCCTCCGTCTCTACTCGTCGCGGTAGAGCTGGAGTTGAGCACGGGGGGTTTGTGGAGGCCGCCCAGCGTGGCTCTTGGAGGGGTCAGCCCT
This sequence comes from Pelecanus crispus, assembly GCF_030463565.1. Taxonomy (NCBI): domain Eukaryota; kingdom Metazoa; phylum Chordata; class Aves; order Pelecaniformes; family Pelecanidae; genus Pelecanus; species Pelecanus crispus. Next base: position 2,175,267 of record NC_134657.1, on the reverse strand, counting down.
TCAGAGGCCAATTCCCCATCCGAAGGCGGGCTTGGCACGCAAAAAAAACAGGAGAAAATGAGCTCGTCTCCAGCTACACGCACCGGAGCCAAAGCAAAGGGGCATGAGTACCCAGCCAGGAGCAAGCAGGGAGTCCTGCGACACGGACTAGATCATGGTTTGCCCTGAAACAACTCCCTGAACATCCCAAGAAGTTCCTGATCCCCAGATCCCTGTGGAATCCGGGCGCCACATCCTGCCAGCCGCTTACCCCATGTTGATGGAGAGCAGAGGGGTGACGTCCGTGCGGTCCGGGTACTGGTACAAGATCCCGTTGCTGCCGTTTGGGAAGATGAGAGAGGTGGTAAACCAGAGTCGGCTCGGCTCCGGCAACTGCACAAACACCCTCTGCCTTCAGTCCTGCAGCCACTCCTGCCCTGCCCTCCACCCACACAGTCCCGTGGGGTTGCGTTCCTGCTGCTGGGCAGCCACAGCTGGTGGCTTTAGCCTCCCAGGTGACAAGATGGGTCCCCCCTCTCCATCTCCCAAGCAGCTCCTGGGCCACAAACTGGTCCCAGCGCCTTCTCCGACGAGCCCTGGCTGACCCCAGTCCCGACCCACGGCCCCAGCGCCCACCTGAGCACCACGAAGCAGGTTTTCCACTGCTCCTTGCCCAGGTAGGAGGTCCCCGCCTTGTAGTGCAGGATGCCGTCCTTGGTGACCACGTTTTCGGCGGAGGTGTAGCTATTGTTGGTGGGTCCCAGCGCCTCGTCCATGGGGTCTTCCCAGTGAACGAGGCCGTAGAAACGCACCACCACGTCGCAGGCCTGCGAGAATCAGGCAGAGAAGTCAACGGGAGGGAGCCTCCCCGAGCCTCCGCCACGTGTAGCGATGGCCACGATATCCAAACTCACCTCACACTTGGACTCCTGGGCCACAAACTTGGCGAGTGCCAGTTTCTCCATGGTGGCATCTGTGAGGATACTGGGGTACGGGGGCTCCCGGCACCCTTTGATCATGGCTGACTTCAAGGAGACCAGGAAGAACCTGAGAGGAAGACGGAGATTTCTGATGAGGCCAGGGCAAACAGCCCCCTCATCTCCCTCATGCGCTCTCATGCCGAAGGGGCTTCCCTTCAACGTGGGCCTCTGGTCTTCCAGACCAAAGGGTCTCGAAATCAACCTACAGACCAAAGGCGATGGGGGTTGCAAAGTCTGAGCTCCAGGAAGGAGACGGGCGAGACTGGGAGATAGACACCCATCCTCACACAGATGCCAGTACAACCATCCAGGCCCTACAGAGGTCACCTCCCCGAGCTGACAACACGCAGAGAAACCCGGGGACGTGCCTTGAAACTCAAGACCTCATCCCTACTCATCCCAAGTGATGCAAAAGACACGCAGTCTGCATCGCCCAGTGCCTGCAGGGTTTAGCCGGTGGCATCAAACCAAACCCCAAACCCCCTCCGGTCACAGGGCTTTGTCGTGAAGGGCTGTCACCGGAGTCTCTTGCGTTCCCCAAGTCACGCCAGGAGTCCAAGGTGATGGCCAGAAGTCCCGTACCCCGGGAGGAAAGCACCACGGTTTGGCGCCCGGTCCCTGCTTACTCGGTGAGAGCCACGTCCGCGGTGTCGAGCAGGAACTGCTTCCTCCGATTGGTGCACACCAGGGTCACCGTCTGCTGATCCAGCCCAACCTGTGCCACGTACGAGTGGTTAGGGAAGCCAGGCAGGGGACAAGGGGTGGCAAAGCAGGGCTGAACCTGGCTTCTGGCCCCAAGGGAGAAGGTCAGCGGTCGCTCTGCTGCCCATGCGAAGATACGAGCAAGCTGGGCACCCGCAGAGGCAGCATTTGAGAGGGGATGACTTCTAACTTTCCCAGTCTCAAAGATTCACTAGCCAAAATTCTCCCTGGGGACAGAGCGCTCCACAGAAACACCCCACCCTAATGGGTACCTGACGCCCCTGCAGCTGGAGAGGCGAGGACCGACCCCCCTGCTCGCCTCCTGCTCCCCCCAGGAGGTCGGACCCAACCCAGGCTGCACTCACCGAAATGTAGTCCAGCTCATTATAGGAAACGGCCTCCTCCACCATGTACGGCTTCTCCGCTGCCCCTGGCACAGACACAAAGAGCCACATGAAAGGGGGGCAAAGGACCCCAGCGCTGCCTGGATCTGGACCTGCAAACCCAGCCGTGTCCCAGGCAGCACAGAGCCGCGGGGCACGTGTCTCAGGGCTTCCTGGGGGACAAGTCAACCTGAGCTCCCTACTGTGACTGCTGCTGTTCTGGGGGACGTGAGGGAACTGGCAGGAGCTGGCAGTGAAGGTAGTGAGCTGTGGTGCCCTAATTTATGGACAAGCCACGGATCAAGGAAGCCTCCCTCCCTGCCACTGAGCACAGAGGCTGTTGGGACGGGATACCTTTCCGGATCAGGTACACGTAGCAATCTGTCAGCAGGACGTAGATCAGCTGCAGGTTCCCCTCCATGTGCCCGGTGCTCATTCGGATCATCTGTGCGGAGAGAAAAGAGCTCTCAGCCCGTGGCCGATGCAGACACAGAGCCTGTCCTTCGTGGGAGATCGATGGTGACCACCTTACCCTGAACAACTGTTCCTCGTTCTCCCGAAAGACGTGGATCATCAGCAGGAGGAGATGGTTGTTATCCACCCTGTGAAGAGACAGTAGAGGATGGACATAGACGTGGGGCTGGGTGAGTCCAAGAAGGACAATCCCCTTCCTTATTGAACTTGTCCATGATTTGGGCACCTGTTGATCCCCCAACACCTTCTCCTCCTGACCCCTCGTGCCTCATCTTCATCCTGGAGAAGGATGGGCTTTGCCCCCCAAACCGAGGACAAAGGGAAAAGTGACAGCTTGAGCTCAAGGTTGTTTGGAAGATGCTCTCCCTGCTGAGCAAACCCAGCCTCACCTGAACTCGGAGGGATGGGTCAGCTCCGAAGGGCTGCCCTGCCCTTCATCCACACCGGAGTCCTCGGCGCTGCTCGGGGAAGGGCTGGGCTGCTCCTTCTTCGGCTCTTGGAGAGCCTGGGGGTTGGCGGTTTCTGTCTGGCCAGTTTGGGGTTCATCGCTCACCCCTACAGACTCCTCTACTGCCCCAACTGCTTCTCCCTCTCTGCTTTCTTCTTCTTCAGGAGCCTCAGGGCTACCAGAAACATATGGCGGTTGGCCAGGCCCTGCAGCGTCATGGTGGCCACCACCTGGTGCAGCAGCGTTTGGACTCTCGACGGTAAAGCGGTAGAAGTCCATGGGGGCTGAAATCCCCTCACTAAAGTCGCCAGAGGACGATCCATCCGGGGTCTCCCCTGGCGTGCCAGTCCGAAAGGACTGCCCGGGGGGCTCGAGAGGGGCGTTCCAGCCACCGGGGTCCAGCTGCCCGTTGAGCCTGTCCATCACCTTGCTCAGCGGCTGCCCCACACTCTCCATGGATGTGTCCTTCATCTCGGGGATGCGTAAAGCCAGCTGGCCGAGGGCAGAGCGTGTGTGACCCTCTTCCTGCCCGCTCGGGCTTGGCTCGCCAGCCGGGGCAGCGGGACCGTCGTCTCTCTGCGGGTCTTCTCTGTCACTCAGCCCGTTCACGCCGCTGTCTCCGCTGGCCTGCTGGGTCTCGAGCCCTATGGGTGCAGGGGTGTTCACCGGCTCCTCAGGCTTCGCTTTCTTCTTCTTGCCTGTTTTCTTCTTCTTGGCTAACCTGCAAGGTGAGAGATCAAACAGAGATGTCACTCATCTGTGCCTGCTTAGACTTTTGCAATATAGAGAGGGGTCCTGCCCTTTCCCAGCAACCTTCCTTTGCAATTTTCCCTGTTGCAGAGAAATCCTTAGATCAAGAACATCACTCAATGTGTGGCCACATAGAGCCCCTGTCTCCATGCCAGCTGTCACAAGAAAAGTGGGGTACGGACACTGTTTCCTACCTATCCAAAAAAGAAAAGAGGCATTGGCTGCTGGACGCAGCATCTTGGGCTTCCTTTGGCTGCAAAGGGGATCACAAATGGATGCGGAGCTAAAGTGACGTGGGAGAAATCCCTGTCTGAGAGCAAGATGCTGGGAAGGGAGAAGGTTTCAAGAGGACGTAGGAACGCCGTGTCCTCAGCTGCCAGAAGAGGGAGATGCAGGCTGGAGCCTGCTCCAGCCGAACAGCACACCGGGATGCCTGCTGCGGTAGTGTTCAGGCCTCCCATGGCACCCAAACTGCTGCCAGGTCACTCTTGTTTGGGAAGCGAGGGCGGTGCTCCCCTTCCCTCCTGTCTGCTGGAGAGCAGGATGCGACGTAACCTAGCTCCCTCTGCTCCTCCCAGGAAAAGCAGGGCACGAGAACAAAGCACAGGCCTGCTGGGCTGGTTTTGGGGTGCTCCCATCCCTGGGTGTGAGCAGACGGAGCCTTGAGCTCTTTGTCTGGGTTTAAAGGCCCCGGGGGACCCCTGGGGATCTCCTCTGCAAGAGTCAAACACAGGCCAGCACGTCTGCGGAGGCATCTCCCTCAACAGGTTTAGCCACAGCTCATTGACAAACAAGAGGAAGGACGCGAGAGAAGATCCGAGACCCAGAGTTGCTGCAAACCTGCCACCAGCTGGAGAAAACCTCAAATAAAAGCTCACGGCTTCCTCTGAGCTCTCTGATACAGACTGTCAGGCAAAGGTGTTTATGTCGAGCCAGCCTGTAGCTCTACAGACCCAAGGGAGCAGCTCTGTTGACACCTACAGAGCATCAGTTGGTGTCTGGAGGTACAAAACCACTTTCTCATGATTTATAAAGGCTACACCACAGATGCTGTCTCTGTTGGGCTAGAAGGGGTGGCACATCAACAACCTCTGGTGACAGATGACACTCAGGGGCACGCTTCCAGGCCAGGCAGCTCTGTCCCTACCTGATGACCTCCAGCTCCGTGCAGCTCTCGGACTGGTCCGTTCCTTCAGGGGTGGCTTCTGCCTTCTCCTGGGAAGCTGTGTGCACCGGCGTGGTCTCGGTGGAGGACGGCGCGTCGGCTTTCTCCTCGTTGAAGGGGTTGTAGCGCTGCGTCGGGCTCTTCATGGAGGTCTTGCTGCCGTTTGGCTCCGAGGCAGTGGAGCGTGGGCAGCTGAGCGTGTCCGTGAGGTCTCCATCTGCAAAGACAAGAAGGGAAGAGCGGGATTAATGTTAGCTTGGGCACCTGGATCAAGTCAAATCAAGCAAAGCTGCGTGCTGGGGGCTCAGGGCACTACATGGTCACCATACTGCTGCTGATGACACCAGCCCGGGCACTGTCAGAGCGCTGTCGGACCAGCTTAGCTTCAGAGATTGCTGCAGGCAGCAGGCTCTTTGCGAGGGGGGAGAGAGAGGCCAGCGCATGACCCAGCATCGTTCTGCATTTTGCACCCGCTGCAATTTAGACAACGCCTGGAAATAACAGCTCGGTCACCCAGAAGCCAGCAGCCAGATTAAGAAGTAGAGGTAGTGTCCTTGGGAAGGAACTTGAGGGGTCTTGGGGCCACGGTGCTCCTTAGCAAGACGACAGTGAGCTAAAGAGGCTGCTTTGCCGCATTGCTGCTTCTCCCCTACAACTGGGTCTCAGGAAGATGCTCGCTCGGCTAGAGGGCAGAAACAGAGCCAGCCCGTAGAGCAGCGATCCTTACGGAGCCGGCTGCTTTCCTCCGTTTGCACGAGACACACACAGGGGGCTGGAAGTGCGGTGGAGGGGGGACACAGCATTCACCGGGGTCCGAGGACAGCAGGCTGCACAGACAGGTCCGCAGCACAACCGGCTTGGCCCGTGTTAGTCTTCAGAGGGAAAAGAAGCAGTGGAGAAGGGCTACAGGAGTCATGCTCAGAGTTATCCGTCCACAAAGTCACAGTTAAAGGAAGGTGACCCATCCCCTTCTCTTCTCCAGCACCCTTCATTTCCAAAGGCAGCTAGAAAGCTCCTGCTAGGCAGGGAGACCCCTTCTGAAGGAAACCACAGCCCTGGCAGACTGATTCGGGGGTGTAGGTTCTGAGTAGGAAAATGAAACCTCTTATAAAAATCTAATAAAGGCAGCTTTGTGACAGCCGATTTCAAAACACTGCTTTGTTCCTGCTGAAACGCCCGCCCTGCAGCGTGGAGGGTGTGAACTCTATCAAGGGAAGTAAATCGGGTAGATTTTTAATGTCTACATTAAAGGGAAAATAAAATATTTAAAAGTTATTTCAGCCCCAGGCTTCTAGCATGCATCACTAAAATGAATGTCACTTCTTTTGCCTAAACCCTGCCGCTTCTGTTGAGACAGAATAATCTTTGTCCAAAATACAGAATTTTACCCCAAATGCATTTGCTGAAAACGGGGAACTGCCCCAAATTTCTTAACCTCTTGCTCTGCGTACAAACAGCAAGGAACGCATCAGTAAGCTAACCTGGCGGCGGGTTACGATGAAAACTTTGCTACGGCCGAGGTTTGCTCAGCACACAGTAACCCCGCCCGGAGCAGCGGTGGATCACGCTGGCGCCGCTTTGCAACCGGGACCTGCGCACGGGAGCTGTGCGCACCTCCGAAAGCCGCAGGGGTCTGCCCCCAGCATTCCCTGGCTTCTCCCAGCCTGCACCCAACACCCACCATTAAGTTGCTCGCTGGGTGTTGGGTTTGGAAACGTGGTTTGTACCCTCTAGGTGTCCGCTCAAGCTTCAGGGACACATTAAACCATCTCTGTGAGCATCCCTGCACATGGGGTAAGAAAGAAGATGAGAGGGAGTGTGTTAGAGCCCAAGAGCCATCCACATGGAATTCAGGCAGAATTTCCCCAAATATTCAGGCGGTACCAGCCAAGGCAATTCGGGGCCAAGGCTCCACCCAGCTTTTAGCTGCAAAGGACAGAACATGGGTGTAATTTCCTCTGGGGGTAAAGCAGAGAGGCCTCCTACTCCCATGACATGCAAAGGATACGCAGAGGGACTGCACGTGGAGGAAGAAGAACAAGTTCCTCTAAAATAGGCATGTGCTCTTGACCGTAAAGGCCAGACATAGCTGACAAGTTGGTTTTAGAAGTGGTAAAATTAAAAAAAAAAACAACAAAAAAACGTGTAGTGACCCAAACCAAGCACAGCGATGTGCTGGATGTTGTGGTTTCAAGAGAGATGTTTTGATACAGGAGAGCAGGGTCCAAGGAAAACAAAACCTCCCAAATTAATCCCTGCATAAGGCCCAAAATTAAAGAAAACAGAATTAATTCAGCTGTTTTGCAGGGCTTTCAGGAAATCAGTGAAAGTGGATCAGTTTTTCAATCAGCACCCTGCGTGCTTTACCCCAAAGAGGAAATCTACGGCGTAAGGTCTGCTGGCACGGTCACGCTCATTTTGGACGGCCGCTGATCCCTGCCTGCCAGCTTCGCGGCGGGGGCGATTTTGCAGCTTTTCTTTTGTAACCTGGTATAAGGGCTCCTTTATCAACACAGGCCGTAACGTATCGCGCAGCCACAGAACCGCACTCAAAACTCCAGCCTCACGTCTGCTACGCCGAGCGCTGGGGCAGACACGTCTAGAAGATACGGAGGCATCATCAGAGGCAGGAAAACAACCCCCTGCTCCGGGATATACGGCCAGGTGAGCGTGCCTGCACACACCAGGAGTTGGGGAAAGCTTTGCACGTGGTCTTACAGATGAGACACACAACCTCCCACCTTGGGGGATCTTTTCCGCTCCTTTCTGCCTCTACCGAATTCCATCAAGATGCGATGGTTGCTTGTTAAAGAAATGAACCGGGGAGCATGCAGCAAGCTTCAGGTGGCAGCAATGCAGAGAGAAAAACAAAATGTTGTAACAGATGAGTATGTCCCACCTTCCCAGTCTCTGCTGGGCATGGTCTGCATTGCTGGAAAGACATCTCCAAAATCATAATCTACAAAAACGAGGGATAAAACTCAGGATTAGAAATACAAGTAGTGGGGAGGGAGGGGGGCAGGGGGGAGTGTAAAGGGGATTTGGGGAGAGAGATGGGAAAGGAATGAAATAAAACAATCTTGCACCGGTATCTGAAACGCATGAGAAAATAGGGAATGTGGATGCAAATGGAAACCAGCTGCACTAATGGTTGTTCCCGCTGGATGTTTGTGTTATGGGAGCTACAACGGGACCAGCGAAGGATGCAGGCCCCATTATGCAAGCTGCTGGAAAGCTAAACCAGAAAAACAGTCGGTGGCACGTACCTAATCAGGGACCCCCTTTGTGAACCAATCTAATTGTTCCGTGCCTCAGTTTCCCCACTTTACACTTACCTCCCATAGATACTGTGATGTTTGGCTCATTAATGTTTGCAAAGCCAGGGGTCTGATTAAAGGGAAAAACTTGTCCTCTGATCCTAAGATCCCCAGCTCCACCTACACTCCCAGGGTAGCAAGATGCTCCTGTTGAAACGACGAGCAGTGAAATAGTTATTGAAGCTAAATTCCTCCATGCCGGAGGAACAGCGGCAATGCCTGCCCTCCGGGGCTCCGACACCTCCACCGTCCTGGTCCCACAACAGGGGACGGCATTTCTACATCAGCACCAAACCCCTCTATGCATGGGGAAACTGAGACACAGATCACAACCGCTGCCCAGACACATGGAATAGCTTGCGACGATGCTAAAACCAAAATCTAGCTCCAAAATCTCCTGGATCTCTGCTCCAAACCCCTCTTTTCTTGAGCATTAAGCTTCCATCCACCAGACGGGCTGGAGAGCGTAGCCAGACCCAGGTGACACCCCTTGCCCAGTCATCAGGGACAGGCAAGTATGTCTTGCTGGCACTAAGACATGTTCTGCTGAGGGAGGAACAGGAACACAAGCCAAGGAGGTGCAGCACGCGCTGAAACGGCTGCTTATGCCAAAGCTCTGGGGACAGAGGAGCTTCCTCCTGTGACTTTTACGGCTGGGCTCCTTGTGCTGTCTCCAGCTTACTGCTGGAGGTTGGCATAAGCGAGTGCCCAAAAGCAAACCCTTTCACGCTTACGCCACAAGCGCAGAAGTTGTGGCTGAGCCCAAAACAGTGCTGTGCTTCAAAGCCTTTTGCTAAAGCCATGCCAACGCCCATCCCCGCATCTGCATCTTGTTTCCCAGGCTGTTCCTTCTCAGCATCTTTAATATCTGCAGTTTCTATCCTGCACATAAAAGGCAACTGGAGGACCCTTGCCTCAGAGGGAACCCATCCATATGCGGACTCAGTCCCGAATTCACTCCATCCAATTAACGGCATGCATCGCCCCATCTACTCCAGCATCCCCTGACCTCGCTTTGTTCAAACTGACCTCAAAAAAAGGAACAGGGCCAACATATTTTGGATTAGGAACAGCAGCAGCAGAGCTGCTCCTTCATGTGAACATGCTTCATGCAGCATAAGAGCTCCCTGCTCTGACGGGTTAAGGGGGGGAGGCAAAAGGTACGTGTCTTCTCAGTTCATCGGGAACACCACCCAGCCCTCTCTGATAGGGGTAAGGGGGTGAGTATGACAACTCATCAGGCTGCCCAAGTTAAGATGCATAAAGAGGTAAAAACAGCACCTCTGAGACCACTGGCTGCCTGTCCCTCAGACTGCAGACATGGAGAAAAGACTCTGGAAACTATTCCCCACCACCTCCAGTGTATTTGGGTCTCTGGACTGCAAAATAAGCAGTTAAAAAAGGTCCTCTGCAACCCTGCGTACCTGCTCTGAACGGGAAACCACGTTCAGATACAGACATGATTTTCACTCCATGGGGAGATTTCTCTCTTGCTAAAACACACCCCCCAGGATGGAAACGTGGCCTGAGGTGACTAGCATGGGGAGTCCTTCTTCCTGCTTAAATGCCAGCACCTCCCAAGGCAAGACGGGAGAGACTCACAGCCTAACTGCTGGGTGTCTCGCGTTGGTCTCTTCCAGCCCATCATTTGCTACCTCATTTGGCGTCTGTGCAGCAGCTCAGCCGAAGGAGGTGTGGGAGCACACCGCCCTGACCGCGCCCGTCTCCGAAAAACCACTGACCTTCACTGGATGGAGCGATGGCGCTGTCGTCCCATTCCAGGTTGGTGGAGGTGACCGAGTTGAAGGAGTTGAGGGACAGGCTGTCCGAGCCGTGCACGGAGCTGGGCAGGCGGTCTTCAAAGTCTAGCAGGTATTGAGGTTTGTAGTAATCTGGCATGTACGGGGCCAGATCCAGGTAAGGAGCGTCCTACAGAGAAGAGAGCGTGGGGTGAGCCAGGCTGTGAGTCACTGCACACAGTTATTAGCACAGTCGAAAATGGGGCTGTCCTTGAATGTCCTCTGACTGCCCACTTCTGCCGCCTTTCAGAGGAAACCCGGCAGCTCCACTGCGACACCAAGGGTTAGCCAGCGGCTTTGTGTTTACCTGGAGGGACGCCAGCATGTCGTACCGCACTTGCAGAGCTCAACTCCTTTATCCCCATCAATCTGCCCCACAGCTGGCTTCCCCTTGTTCCTCTTCCGAACGATGCAGAGGAATAACCGAGGAATAGGAATATTGTGCTGGATCTCCAAAGACCCCAGCCTAGAGCCTTTCCTAAAAGCAGCAGCTTAACATTTTCAGCTGAAGACCAACAAGAAGGTACACCCTGGACCAGGCGGCGGGACCTCTGACACCCAGAACCCCCCCTGCTCCACATACCTGCTCTCCCAGAGCCAGGACAAACAGATAAAGCACTCACCAGATCCAAGTCAAAGCGGATGAACTCCAGCCCGGACACCAGCGTTAAGAACAAGGTCAGATGATCGTGACTGCAAACCAGGGCATTCCTGCAGCATGGATAAAACAGAAGAGCTTTAGAGATGTGGGAAAGAGAAGAAATAGCTACAAGCGCCCTTCTGTTTTCTTGGTGGCGTGTCTCTGAGCTGCCACATAAACAGCCTGAGCTGTGAGCCTGCTGCTTTCCTCTTCCCAAAAGCAATGGCAGAGCTTAAGGGCAGATATGTGTGGCTCAGAGCAGTCAGGCGTCCACTATGTGCTCTCCCCAACCGAGCTACAGCCAGATTTCCAGGCATCCACTGGAGCTGAGGCCCTGGACAAGAGATCAGCAGCTTCTTGGAAAACATGGAAGAATATAAAGGGTACATCTGGGACTGGGAGTAAAAGCAGTAACTAGGAGAGATGCTTGCAGGCCCTCTTATATAGGACAGCGCATCCACATCTGTGACCTTAAAATTAATCATGCAAAACCTCTGCAAAACCCACAAGGAAAGATCAGACCCCGATCAACTGCTTGTTCCCTACTGGCAAATTAGGGCTTGCTTCTGACAAGAAGGGATGCTAACCAGTGCCCAAATGAGAACAAGGTGGGATACTCACTTGACATAGTACTTGTGCAGCAGGCTTAGGTTCTCCTGGAACAGCCTCAAATAGCTCTCCAAGGAGTTTTCGTTGAGGGCTAGGTACAGCCATGCCCGGCCTGCAAAGAAAGCAGCAGAGAGATTTATCTGTGGAGAAGCGCCTGAGAAGCGAAGCAAGCCTGGAAATAAACACAAAATCAGTTAAAACACCTCAGATCCTTCATTTGCATTTGTATCATTTCAGGGGAGCAACTGACCATGGGGGGAATCTGTGGGGAAAAATGTCATGGGAGATGAAGGGGCAGATTCGTGATTCGGAGTGGAAATAAGAGACTGCACAGTAGCCGGCTGAGAAGCAGACACACAACTGTGTCTCTCCAGTGAGATGGAAGCCCTGCTGGCATTTCCAGCAGGGATCAGGAGACAGGAGAGACAGAGGGAGAATCGCTCTAAATCAGCACAGGTGCAATTTGAGATATCACAAATTCTGGTGCAGAGACAGGTGATGGTGGAGCCTGCGCTCAGCTCCGCTCTCACCGGTACGGGGCTTGGGAGATGAAGGGCGTTGGGATAATCAGGCAGAGAGGAGGTCTCTGGGCACCGTCCTGCGTCAAAAGCAGCCTTGATGGTCCCAAACATCCGCTACCGACAACTCGCAGCAGGGGAGAAGCAGCATCGGGCAAAGAACAGCTACAGCAAGACGTTCTGGGGTGAGAGGTGATGTCTCCCATCTGCCACAAACCCGTCCCGAGAGCACGGCCCAGCAGATCGCTTTGGTTTCACGGCAGCAGAAGCAGGACTACGTCTCTGACCCAACACCCGATCCTGAGGCACGGTGCAATTATTTCTAGAGCCATCATGCGGTTATGGCAGGACTCCCACCTCCCTGGCCTGAGCAAAGCGACCCGGAGTCAGCGCAGAGCTGCCTGCTGGCTCCCTCCATCCGCCCGCAGCTCCAGCCCTCGAACATGCAGCCAGCACAACCGGCCTGGGCCTCCTGCCAGATGGCCCCAAACCAAGGTTTGCCCTCAGAGCCGGGGCAGCGTCTGCGAATACTCACTGCGTCCCAGGTTGGTGGCCACATGTTGAAGCACTTCTATCTGTTTGACAGCTTCCCGGCGGGTGAAGTGCACGACCAGCACCCAGTAGCCCGAGGAAAGATCTTGCAGGCTGGAAGAAGAAAGAAACCCAGAGGAAGGTTAAGCAAGGGCTTCGTTATCTCCATCCCAATTACTGCCTAGATGGCTTCCCCACGCTGGGGCTACACGGTAGGCAAAGCACGGTGAAAAGCATCCCCGCAGCCCACCGTCAGGCTCCACGCTTACCCGTAGAGCAGAGCATGGTCCAGATGTTCGCAGAGCCGCTGCAGGACCTTGTCATGGTTTCTGATGGCCGGCGTCTCGTCTTCACAGGCAGCGAAGTAGCTCTGCAGCTGCGAAAAGAAGAGATGGGATGGCTGAAACGCCCTTCTACAGCCCACTGAGGACGCAGATGGAGATGCCAACACACTCACAACCGGCATTAAATACCTTTTTTAAATCTCTCAGCTCGCTAAACCGTGACGCAGGTTACTTACAGGGTGTAGCAATTGGTTTAAGAGTACCCTAAAGGTAGTAACTCGTAGCAAGAACCTCACCCGCAAAGATTCATGCACTTCTCAGAGACATGCCAGCAGCGTGCCCGCGGCTGCACAACCAACTTCCCTGTTTGTTGAGCAGGCGGGCTGAGCTGCACAGTCTCCTCCTTTACAGCTAACACTCCAGCGGGGTTTTGGTGGTTCCACTGCAGGCAGCGCAGCCATCGCAAAGCAGTTCAGAACAGAAATAAATCAAGGCTCTGGCTCTGTTTCTATCTCTGCCATGGGTGAGTCCCCTCCTCGGTCTCAGGGTCTTGCCATGGGAAACCCTGGTTGGGGAGAGACGTTGCTTCCAGGTATAAAAGACACTCCGAGGCCAGGAGCCTCAAACTTGCAGCACGCGTGCTCTGTGCTAAATCTGTGCGAAATCTCATCGCGCTTTCGGCATCCCAGGAAGAGACAGAGGTTTTCTTGTTACAGGCAGCTCGAGTGACTGCCGCAACGCTGGGTATTGATGCCAGGCAGCTGAGAGCTGCCCCAGACTTCCAAACGCAGGCTGGTACAGATCGCCTGGCCACCCAGCAGCAGGGACTCGGAGGGTGCAGAGGGCAGCGCAGATACAGACGGAGGCACGTGCGTATGGGACAAAGGCAGCTCAATTAATCCCGAGTCGTTTCCTTCTGCTGGGGCGAGGCTACATCGCTACCACGCATCACGTCATGTAGCTGCCGCTCTCTCAAAAATCAGGACGGCTTGACTCATCCTCGGTTAACTCGCTCGCAGCTGCAAAGTTAGCTCTAAAGTCAGCGCTGGCCCTGCGCTCTGCTGACAACAGCCCTCGGAGGCTCGACACAGCGTAAATGGCTTTTCTGCTTCTGCAAGACCTGTTAGAAATCCTAGAAATCCCCTTACACCCAAATCCTAAATCCCTTCCCAACTGACCCACCGGCCTCCTCTTGACCCTGGAGCTTACAGATCTATTTAGGCCCCCGTCTTGCACATACTTGGCATTCAGGCAGGGAGATTACTCACCCAGGATGTAATCCCAGCCGTATATGCCACATTTATTTGCTCCGGCTGGTGACAAGTGAGCACGGTTCAGCTGAGCCACGACAACGCATCACCTGTACGTACATTATTTTGGTGACCCGATACGTCTTTGCCAAACCTCACCCGTTAGATGGTAGATTTAAAAACCCCAAACTTGATGGTATTGTGCTTGTCGAGTCTGACCTGTCCCCAGAAACTGGTTTCTCCTCCTGAATTATTATTAGAGCCAGAGAAGCGCCTTTAGAAAAATCATCCGGTCTCAATGTAAAAGTTATCAGGGGGACAGAGAACACCCCACAGCACCTGGGGAACTGTTCCCAACAACCCTCTTAAAAACATGAATTTATCGAGCTCCAACACCTTCCTGGCTTGAAGACCTTGACTCTCTCTGGAGCTCTTAAGATGGGAGAGCCAGGCGTGTTCCTGCACGGAGCAGGTCCCAGCCCTTACGTGGGAAAGAACTGCTGAGCTGGAATAATCGCAGCCAAATTCCCTCGTCCGATTGCACAGCGCAGTTCAGCCTGTCCCTGTCCCGTCTCGTCCAGAAGGTAAATCCCCTGGGGAAGGAAACACGTGATAACGTTTTGCTTGCAGAGCCACCTGTGGGTGCTCCGGCGATGCACAGAATTTTTCACAACACCCAGGTGAGACCTGAAGCATTTCAGCTCAGCAGCTCTTACCCCTTTTTGGGAGGAAGCTGTCCCAGAAGACTTACACTATTAATAGGCAGCCCAGACCCAAGCAGGGAGAAGAATGCCCTAAAATCCCACTATTCAAGAGCTATTTCAGGAGCTACCTGCAGCCAGTGTTTTAAGCTCACTCCTGCAGCGAGGACACTAGAGGAAGAAACAAAGTCGTCATTTAGAGCCGTATCTCTCTGGCAATGGACAGATGGAGCCACAGGAGATGTTCTCCAAAAGCGGACTGGAGCTCACTAAAATATCCCATTTTTGGGGAAACTGAGGCAGGAAGCAAAGCCCCTACTATATGGGACGTGAGGCAGGATTTGAAGGCAGAAATTCCTGACTTGTCCCAACCAAGCCATTGCCTCTGCAGAGAGCTGGGGTACCCTCGGAGGAGGGTTCCTGTCCTGGGTGTTTCTGCAGGCTCTGTGCTGGCTTGAGGAAATGCAGCTGCGGGGGGCGGCTAGGGGGAAACAAAAATAAATCAGGCACTCCGTTAGCTTACCACTAAAAACAAGGAGCCACGCAGCCAGCTCTGCGGGGAGGTCGTCTCGGAGGGAACTTGGAGCCTGTCTGTGCCACTGACTGGAGGAATTCCCCATGACAGAGAGACTCCAAGCCTGGGCAGTGAAAGAGATGAGCAAATAGAAGCATTTCCTCTTTTTTTCTTTCCTTCCTTCTCCAAAAATAATTTAATCTTTGCTACAGTCCTTCCTGCAGCCAGTTCACAGATCCCAACCCTCTCCGTTGCTTCACAGACCGACCTGCTCCCATCATCAGAGGATGCAAACCGTTAGCAAACGCTGGTTGTCTCATCTGAGCACCTCTGAACATCGAGAAGCACCAGGGAATTTCTGAAAAACAGATCTCTCTTCCGCAGAAAAGCCAAATCCTCCCCCCATGAAGGGATCTAGGTTTTGAAGGACTTGTTCTGCGTTATATTAAGGCTTGGTGTTACTTTTAGCTGCTCTGCAAGGAGCACGCAGCCTCCTGCCCCGCACAACGCAGCTACCCCTGCATCGCACCCCCTTCCTGGGGACGCTGCTGGAAAACCCAGCCCCATAGCCATGTCCAGAGCAAACCTATCCCAAAACGCTCAACTCTGCCCCTCTGCAACGTCAGGAGCCAGAGGATGAGCTGGTGTGACTGTGCTTTGCTCAGAGTCATGGGGTCAGGCCAGCCCTGTGCATGTGGGACCTTGCAAGGGGGAAACGCATGCTCAGCAGTTTTGGATTTGGATTCGGGCGCTCTGAGTCACAGCATTTTAGAAGCTGCCAGTCACAGGGAAGTGCACCAAGGGCTCGCTCCTACTCGCAGGCACAAAGATGTGCCGCCAAATCCCTGGATGGTGCTACGTCAAGGGCTGGTGCCGTTTCCAGCATCCCTCCAAAATAAACGGGGCCAATGGCTTACAGCCCCGAGCGAAGGAGGCGCATGGCTTGCCAGAGCACAACAAGCCCCAGAAAGAGATCGGCAGAAGAGATCAGGTCAATCCTTACCGTGCTACCACGTTTCCAAGGAGGAAACAAGACAGAACAAGCCTTGGGATCTCCTGGGTGGAGTTATCCCTGCAGCAACGATGGCGAAAGGCTGCGACTTGCAAAAGCTGATGGGGAGGTGTTTTCGGCTTGGGAAGAAGGGTGAAGACACACATGGAAGAAAGGTACAACAAAATAGCTTTCCCAGTTGGGGAACAAAATCCAGTTGCATCATTTCCCAAAGCTGGCCCACTCCAAGATCCACCTTGCCCAAAATCCCTAGGAATTAAGACTTCAAGCATCTTGGGGCAGGGGCACAGACCATGGACGGTCCCAGCATCCGACCTCGATCGTGCAGCACAGGCGGGAGTGATGCGGCACTGCCCTGAAAAAATGGTATTTATATGGGGTGTTTACTTCTCTCCTGTAAATCGCTATAAAACACAAATGAATAATTTGAAACCAACCTCTCCCTAATCACGGCGTGGCAGACAGACCTGTTTGGGAGGTGGTGACAAAACTTTATGAAGCATCCACAAAGCAGCTCGCTGACATACCTGGGCAGCGAGCCAGGCCGGAGCCGGGGAATATCAGGAAGGAGGCAAGCAATAAGGTTAAAAAGCATTAATCAAAAGCGACATTGGTCATCCCTGGGTTTTCCAGAGAGACGCTCTTCCCCTTGTCTCCTCTGCGCTCCAAAACCAGACAGAAGGGTTGAAGGCTGGCTCAGACAGAGGACTCGTGTGGGGCACGGCGAACACCTCGAGCCCTGACCCAGGGCTATTTATAGACATTCCTGTGGCCAAAATAAGCACCGTCAGCATGCAGAAGGCATCCCCGCCGTTCACCGAGACCACTCTGCAGCCCCAACTGGGTCCGAGCACCGGTGTCACGACAGCGTGGGACAAAACCTGCTTCGGTGAACTGGTTACAAAAGCCCAAACACTCGAGGCTGGCGAGTTAAACACACTTGAGAAGAAAGCAGAGCAGAAGGGCGTTTGTCCACAGGGGACAGAGAACCGGTTTGCACTGAGGGGAGCATGGGGTTTGCGCTCCTAACGATCACACCTCGTCCCCATTGAGGAGAAAGTGGATTTAATTGCTGTTTATCAATCACGAGTTGATTTTTTTTTTTCCCGCAGTGATACACCACACCCCACTCTGGTGGACACGAGAAAGGATATTCCTTGCACAATTTTACAGCCTACTAATTGCACCCGTTCACAATGAGCGTGAAGCTCTCCAGGCCTATTTGCAGAACTCCTGTGTTGCAAGAGATGCCAAAAAACAATCAGGCAGCCACAATGTAAAGTCCATTCTCCAAATCTAATTATTCTTGGGGCTCTCCTTTGAAATCTCTCCAGGATTTCTACAACCTTATTGAAATACTGAAATACGGTCTCCTGACCTGTTCATGGCTGGCCACAACCCAGCCGAGTCTCCATCTCTCCTCTGTAAATCTGGCCCGCAGATGTTTCCCTAGGAGCTTTCCAAGACCAAGTTCATTTCCCTTGTTCTGCTTGGTATTTCCCTGGCAGGACAAACATGGCGAAAGAAAAGCAAACAGCCCAGTCGGGCACCCATTGCACTCCTCCGGCTCCCTAACCACGGCTCTCGCTGCACGGGAAAGGCGAGAGGTGCTTGGAAACCCGCTTTCCCACCCACAGCACACGGACTGGCAAGGGCTTTTCCCCAGCTGCAGGAATGCAAACAAAAGCAGTACCACAAAGCAGCAAGCAGACAGCCAAAACATAACAAAAACTGCAGCAGCCTTTTTTCTGCCTCAATTCCTGTCCTCTCACCATCTTCCCCAGCGGCTGGAAAGACACCTTCTCCAAGCTATCACGTAGGTTATTTTCTTTGAGGGCCATATTTTGTGAGTGATCCAGACAGGCAGCTGGAGATGCAAACCCTTGGCTAGACCCAAAACCCTTCCCAAGCCTGCTCCCAGCACCTGCTTTTCCACCACGCTGCACGACTGGACAACGATGGTGGCACGTTACCTACCGTACTGCACAGCCGGAATAACCCTCTGCAGCAAGAGCAAATCTGTATGGTTTCCTGTGAACACAGCCTGCAAAGCTGTCTAACAACGTGGTCAAAAAAACGCTGATTAAGAAGCAAGCTCTGGGTCTTGGCACTCAGTCTGGGGCTGCACCCGGAGCTGAGCACCCTTAGGAGCAAGCCTGGAGCCCCAGGGAGCACCAAAAAAAGGTGGCAGGTGACCGACCTTGTCCCAGGTGAGCGATGGCAGCTCAACCCCAAGGGAAGAGGCAATGGGAAGGGACAGGACAGACACATAAGAACCGGCACTCTCATACCTGCTCAGGGGAATAGAGACATTCAGTGGCAAATGGGTAAAGAGGAGGCTGAACTACTCTGCCTGGAAAACTCCCAGTCTTCCACACCACCCATAAAAGCAGGCTGAATTTCAAGGCGGGGTGTTATTCTCGTACATTTGTATAACACAAAGCCCCAAAACTTCACCTCTAGCAAGATGTTTTGCGTATAAGATCTGACTCAACATTTCTTATAACAAGCTTCCAAACCAGCACCAGCTTCAGTGCCCAACTTCCCATCCTGGACTCGGTACACCTTGCCTTGTGGCTATCCCGATGGAATACATCGGCACGCTCAGAGCATCAGCACATTGAAGGCATCGCAAGTGGAGAGAAACAGAGCATGCTTGTGACCTGCAGAGACAGGAGCCTGAAACAGGTGAAGCTGAAACGCGCAGCAAAGATGCTCCGTGGCTGGAAACGCAGAGCTTTGAAGCATTTGCAATCCAGTGCCAGCAAGGCTGTCACCTCCGGGGACACGTACGCTTGTCAGCTCCCGCACCCCCAAGGCTTTTCCAGGGCTTTCCTTCACTATTCCTGAGCAGCAAACCTCGCAGCAGGCTGGACCTGTGCATGGCTCAGCCAAGGACAGGATTTTTTTCTAGTGGTGACACCTTGCAAGTCGCAGGGAGCATCCTGTTCCTCTGTTGCAGTGAGCAGAGCGCACGGAGCAGGGGATGGGCACGGAGCTGGCTGCTTGTGGAATGGGATTCCCTGCGCTCACTGAAGGCAGACAGAAAGGTCACATGCTCGGCACAACAGAAAAAACAGATTCCATGGGAAGGAAAAAACAAATCTGGTTGGTAAACACACCAAAACAAGCGAGCGCAGGGTGCTTGTGCCCTGCAAGTCTTGGTAACGGTGCTGCTCTCCCAGAGAGCTGCTGCTTACTCACACGCTGGCTTTGAATCTCTCCGCATTGACCAAGTCTCTGGCTCGCAGTTATTTTGGTTTCTCCTCTTGGACCAGAACATCAGAAGCAGGGAAAGCTGAAATCGCTCAACAGCCACTGAAATTATGCAATCGGAGGCAGAGAGGCTCAGAGGCATTGCTTCAGCTCCTTGTACAAAACCCACTGCTGCAATTCATCCTCCTAAACCAACTGCTCTCCCAGAAAAACGCTTTACGTTAGTGGTAGGAGAACAAACGGGATTTTTTTCTCCCCAAAATGCTATCATAGCCTTGTCCACCAGCAGATCCAGAGCTGGTTTTGAGAAACACCTCCTCTGGGTATAAAGAGACAAACATCAGTTTAGGTACCCGCAGAATCTAATCCCCTTCCAACTGCGGATGATGAACCTCGAATCATCACCAGGCCTGTGTCAGGATGCAGCATTAGGAGTTTCAAAAGAGATGAACCTTGAAATATTCAAGTAAGGCTGCAGTCTCAGCAGAACCACAGCAAACGGCTTTGTGCGCTCATCAAACAGTGGCAAAGCCCTTAGAGGACCACCAAAATACCCAGCGTTGGAGCTGCAAGCACTGGCAGACGTCTTAAAGCACCTGAGAGACCCTTGTGTCTTCACAGCCGACTTAGGAGCTCCATGAGATTGCTGCTAGCTTCAGCCATGGGCTTCTGGTCTGGCAAACCCGGTACACACAGCGAAGGGGCTTGCCAGGACTGCCAAGGGGAGCGGCGTGCATGTACCGACATCGATCCCTGCTGCGTGCTCCCCACAGCAACAGCGGATGTGGCCTGGAGCAAACATGAGCGAGAGGAAATACCCCGGCAGAGATAACAACCCCTGTGGTCTTAGAGCCAGCAAGGTGCCCCTCAACGAGAAGCAGAAGGCAAGTCACTATTTGGCTATTTGCACATCTCCAGAGTTGCTACCTCTGTGTCATGGCGGCTGGGCTAAATAAATCCACCCAGCCAGAGATGAGCATGTTCCTTACATGATTTGAGGAGGGATGATCAGGTCCAGTGCTACTTGCTCCTCTCCAGGACGTGGGCGCACTAAGCCATCCCCAAATCTACCCTCCCTCGCCGTGCAGGAGAAGCAGAGATGCTGCAAGGCAGAGCTCAGGGAGCCTGGGGGACTGCAAAGGCATTTCAATGGTACAGGGCTGAAAATCTGATCCGGAGACAAGCAAAAAAGGCACAGTATTAATTCACTGTGGGGGAAGTAGAAACCTTCCCAAAGTCATGCATAAAAAGAGCAGAGCCAGAGCTTCTGGCAAAAACTCCTGCAACATTGGCAAAAAACATCACTCCACCTGACTGACAGGCACCCAGGATCAGCTGCTCTACAGTTCATGGGAAAGGGTGTCCTTCCAAGTCAGTAGGAAAGCCTGAAAAACAGAGAAGAGCCCCAAAAACAGAGAAGAGCCCCAAAATCTTGCATTCTGATCTCAAGTTTAGCTCCTGGCATTGCCAACAACGAGCACGGTTTAAGGACTTTGCATTTTCACCACCTAATCACAAGCAGGACAGCAATAAGTCTCTCCCTAACCCACTGCCACATCCAGGAGGGCACGGAAATCCAAAAAGAGAATACGAAACACCTACACTACCGGCTTCAGCATGGACCATGTCACCTGTGGTAGCTCTTAGCTACCAGGAGACGGTTGGCCAAGGATGGATATGAAGCTGTTGGCATTTCTAGCGTGCTTATCACTGCAAGAGTCCAACTGGGAGGCACCAGGAGGCAGCCCTCATCCCACTGCTTCTAGGAGATATTACTTTGCGTGGTAGAAAACAAGCGCTTGAGCGATCAAGGGTCTGCAAACCACTGGGAGAGGACGCACAGAAAGCAGTGAATGCACACTAAGCCATAACATGCCCATCTCCAGCCTTCTGCCTCAATAAAGCCCTATTTTTTAATTTTTTTTTTAAAAAAAAGGAGGTTAAGCATCGATTGGCACAGTAATTTGTGCTGGAGCACAGCCCTCTTTGCAGAAAGCAGGGTGAGGGAGCACTGGGTGGGAAAGGGGAAAAGAAACGGTCCCAAGACAGAAGCAATGAGCTCCACAACATCACACTGTCCACGTAATCAGAGCAGAAAGCATTGCCCTCTGATTTAATTTTTATCTCCCAGGGAGGACAGAGAGGACAAGCTGTAGATGGAAAATCAACACCATGCTCACAACTTCCTTGGATGTGTGCTGGAATTGAAGCAGGGACCCAACTCGCTGAGCTCTCCCAACCTCTCCTGAAGCCACCAAGAGCAGCAGCCTCTTGACATCTCTCCAGCTGCCGGAGACAATTTATTGGGTGTCTAAATTAAGATGTTCTGCCTCTCTCTCTGCAGCTGAGGCCTCTGCAGTCAGTGGCAAAGCTACCGCTGATCTCCGAGATACAGGTGAAGTAGGTGGACAGTCCGGATCTGGCACTTGGGTATCACACAGAGAAACCCACAGGCTTGTAATTACCCTCTCCAAGCAGCCAACGCATCCCTACCTTTTCTAGCTGCACCCCATCCCTCACATATTTCTAGGAAAATAAGAGAGAAACAGTCCTGTTTGCTGAGGCTTGAGGGATTTGCTTGGAATTGAAGCACTTTTTTTTTTTTTTTTTTTTTGCTGTTGATTTGCACAGAATTTACTCGCTGCTTGTGCTCTGACCTCCCACTCCTGAAATTCAGAAGCACCCTGCAGAAACTGAAGCCACAGCCAGCTAAAGTCACAGCCACAGGTCTCCGTGGCGCAAACCCTGCCCAAGGCTGTGCTGCTGCTCGCTGCCTTCCCCATCTGAGGCAGAGGGAAGCTGACAAGCGTTTGGATGGTTTTCCCTGGGCCACTCAGTGAAAATAAGGCATTTTTTCTGCTGCTGCTACTCAAAGCCTGACATCGTAACCAGGTACCTCAGCCTTCAGTGGTCGTTTGTCCCAGTTTACCTGGTCTCGAGGTGGGGTTTAGTCCTGGCTGTCTTCCAAAATAACGCCTGACTTGCAGTCCACGGACTGCTGAGAGTCCACAAACTCCTCTTTGGGTCTGAAGCTGAGAAAAGAAAACCTATCATCATCTGGCCAAAAAGCGGTGCGGAGAGGTGTGCACATCACCGCAAACACATCCAAACCCTCCGCTCTGCAACTCAAACCTGCAACGATGGCGAAAGTAAGGAGCAAGCAACCTACACAGCTACGCAGCTTTTGAAATCAGAGGCGAGATACTTGGAAAACTCCTCCACACCACATGACACAATCCCAGCAACAAGGAGTTACTCAAGACGGACCCAGAGGTAGAGAGAGGAGGATGAACAAGAGCAGGATTTCGCAGCATGCAGCCAGGGCGTGGGAAGGGTGTAGCTGCTCCCCTAACCTACTACCTTACTCTTCCCACTAACACGGTAAAAAAGAGAAGTATCAGGGACTTGAAGTCAGACAGAAAAGCATTGGGAAAAATTATCGGCTCCATAGCTGAAGGGGAGCGATGTCCCCGAGGAAGGAGAAACTGCATCCCGGGGGCGTGCCAGCGCTGGACTTTCGCCACGTGGTTGAGTTTGGTTTCGCTGGGATGGTAGAAATCAGTCTGCCAGCCTGAAGCCTCACGTAAGTTCCTACGTTTTCCTGAGCTTTCTCGCTCTGAACTGAACAGGAAAGCAAAAGGGGCAGCACTGAAAAATCCCCAAATCCCTCTTCACCATCGGAACAGGAGTTGGCAGAGATTGAGGCAGGTCTAGGCAGAGGTGTGTCAGCAGAGCTGTAGTTGATGAGTCCTGTTCAAGTATGATAATAATTAAAATAACCACCACATTGATTTTATAGCATTTCCAACAGGGATCCCCAAGGATTTTCTGAATGCAAATAAATTATGTCCAACAAATCCTGTCTGGGAAGTAGTATATCCTTACACATATGGGGAAACTGAGGCAGCTAGGTCAGCACCGTAGAGCATCGTAACAGAGCTTGGAGCAGGCTGAACATCCACTGATTTCTGGGTAGATAAAAGATTATCCTTAATTTTTAGAGGACAGAAAGGCGAGAGACTAGAGGACAGGGTCACCCATGGAAGAAAAAGCCTGGGAGAGGTCTGCACATCCATCCTACATTCCAGATGCAATGTCAGGCCACCCCTTCCTTAATAGTGCCAGGAATTCACTCATGATGGTCTTCACAAGGCAAGTTTTCATGGATAAATCTGTGTCAGGACACATTGCAGATCCCAGGAAAACTACTCCATAAGGCAGCAGAAACCCAACAACTGGAGAAACGTCAGCGAGTCCAGAAAGCCTCCTTTCCCCCAAAACTTGGGACAAAAACTGAAACAAGACTCCCTTTACCTCCTCAAACAGAGCTTGCATTCCTTCTCAAAGATGGCCAGAATTCATGTGCACCAGGCAGGACACGTGGCCTAACCCAAAACTTCCAGCATGTCCTTACAACTCACTGCTGGGACTGCCCCACACAGACTCCAGCGTCCTGGTCCCCTCTGTGCTGGCATGCAGATGCTCCCCACCAAAGGGATGGGCTTTAAGACACACTCTCACCAGCAGAAGACACTGAGGGACAAGGAGAAATGAGTGGCAAGCAGAAGGATAGGGCGAGAGATGAGGTATGACGGCACACATCTTCAGAGCCCTCGTTTTGAGGGCACGGACCGGGGCACGGCCAACCCACAGGCAAGAACCACATGTCCTCCATGTCCACAGGGGAGATGTTTCCAGGTCCTGCCCCTCCAACCCATGCCCTCCACAGCGTACGCCTGGCTGGAGGGAGGACCTCTTGAAAGAGGATTTAAGGCTGGACTCGTCCAGATCCCCCCAGTGAACAGCCCCAGGAAAAGGGATCCACCAGGATCCCCCCAGTCCTGTCCAGAGGAGAAAGAAATCCTTTGAAAAGGGGGAATCCCAGGGGGGAACCCCAGTATATCCCAACCAGCAGAGACAGAGGTTCCTGGGGATGACCCCACACCCCCTGGGGTGCCTCTGGGGTGCCCCATGGCACCCACAAAATGATGCCTCCAACCTCACATCCCCAGCACAGGGGGTCATCCCCCTGGGACATCCCCAAACCCGCACAGAGGAATCCCTAAAGGTGTCCCCTGCCTCTGGCAGAGGGGATGGAGTGGTGTCCTTGACCCCTGTCCCAAAGAGTCCCCCCATGTCCCTGGGGTGTCCCCAGACCCCTACCCTGGGGGGCTATGGACTGTCCCCCAGCCCCACGTCTGGTGGTGGTGTGTGTCTGGGGGATCCCCAGGAATGTCCCCCAGCCCCACACCTCCGGCAGAGGTAGTCCCCAGGGACACCCCGGGGCACAGGGGTCCCCGGGGCTGTCCCCATGCCCACAGCCCTTGCACACCAGTCCCCAGGGCCGTCCCAGGGCTGTCCCCCAGGCCCACAGCCCTTGCAGAGGAGTCCCCAGGCCTGCAGCCCTTGCACAGGGGTCCCCAGGGCTGTCCCAGGGCTGTCCCCAGGCCTACAGCCCTTGCACACTGGTCCCCAGGGCTGTCCCAGGGCTGTCTCCATGCCCACAGCCCTTGCAGAGGAGTCCCCAGGCCCGCAGCCCTTGCACACCGGTCCCCAGGACTGTCCCAGGGCCGTCCCCAGGCCCACAGCCCTTGCAGAGGAGTCCCCAGGTCCGCAGCCCCTGCACAGGGGTCCCCAGGGCTGTCCCAGGGCTGTCTCCATGCCCACAGCCCTTGCAGAGGAGTCCCCAGGCCCACAGCCCTTGCACAGGGGTCCCCAGGGCTGTCCCAGAGCTGTCCCAGGGCCGTCCCCAGGCCCACAGCCCTTGCAGAGGAGTCCCCAGGTCCGCAGCCCCTGCACAGGGGTCCCCAGGGCTGTCCCAGGGCTGTCTCCAGGCCCGCAGCCCTTGCACACCGGTCCCCAGGGCCATCCCAGGGCTGTCCCCATGCCCACAGCCCCTGCACACCGGTCCCCAGGGCTGTCCCAGGGCTGTCTCCATGCCCACAGCCCTTGCAGAGGAGTCCCCAGGCCCGCAGCCCTTGCACACCGGTCCCCAGGGCTGTCCCAGGGCTGTCCCAGGGCCGTCCCCAGGCCCACAGCCCTTGCAGAGGAGTCCCCAGGCCCACAGCCCTTGCACAGGGGTCCCCAGGGCTGTCCCAGGGCCGTCCCCAGGCCCACAGCCCTTGCAGAGGAGTCCCCAGGTCCGCAGCCCCTGCACAGGGGTCCCCAGGGCTGTCCCAGGGCTGTCTCCAGGCCCGCAGCCCTTGCACACCGGTCCCCAGGGCCGTCCCAGGGCTGTCCCCATGCCCACAGCCCCTGCACACCGGTCCCCAGGGCTGTCCCAGGGCTGTCCCCAGGCCCGCAGTCCTTGCAGAGGAGTCCCCAGGCCCGCAGCCTTTGCACAGGGGTCCCCAGGGCCGTCCCAGGGCCGTCCCCAGGCCCGCAGCCCCTGCACAGGGGGTCCCCAGGGCCGTCCCCAGGCCCGCAGCCCCTGCACAGATGGGGGGGGTGTCTCCAGGGCCACCCCAGCCGCACACCGGGGCCCCCGCCGCCCACCTTCTTGACGGAGAGGGAGATGTTCTCCAGGATGCGGTCCTTCACCTCCGCCGGCTCCATGGCGGCGGCGCCGCCGCCCGCCGCCGCCGCCGCCCGCCGCCGCGCCCGCCCGGCGGAGGCCGAGTGCCGGCCCGCCCGCCGGGCCCGCTCGCCGCCCCGCCGCCCCCCCGCCGGCCGGCTCCGTCCTGCCGGCTGCCCCGGCCCGGCCCCGGCCCGGCCCGCCGGCTGCGGGGTGGCGGCCTCGGCCTCCGCCGCCGCTCAGCGCGCCATGGCCGCGCCGGGGCCCCCCGCGGCGGGCGCGGAGGTGAACGGGGCCCCGCGGGGAGGAGGGAACCGAGCCGAGGGCAGCGGGGCCGCACTCGTGACGGGCGCCGCGCTCCGCCAGGAACTGAGGTCAGGCGGGAGGGAGGGGAACGGCGCTGCCCGCCCCCGGCGCCCGGGACCGCCCCGCCGGGCCACCGCCTCCCGCCCCAAATGGCGCCCGCGGCTCCCCAGGGGGCGGCGGGGAGGGGGGGAGCGGGGAGTGGCGGCGGGGCCCTCGTGAGCCGGTGAGGGGGCGTGAGGGGAGATGGCGCCGGGTCCCTCACGGCCCTGGGCTCAGTGAGGGGGCGTGAGGGGAGATGGCGCCGGGTCCCTCATGATCCAGTGATGACCCCAGGGGGAGATGGTGTTGGGTCCCTCACAGCCCTGGGCTCAGTGAGGGGACGTGAGAGGAGATGGCGTTGGGGACAGTGAGGGGACATGAGGAGAGATGGCATTGGAGATGGCAAGGGGATGGCAAGGGGACGTGAGGGGACACGAGGGGGATGTGAGGGGAGATGGTGCTGCGTCCCTCATGATCCAGTGAGGAGCCAAGGAGGGGATGGCACCGGGTCCCTCATGATCCAGTGAGGAGCCAAGGGGGAGATGGCGCTGGGTCCCTCATGATCCAGTGAGGAGCCAAGGGGGAGATGGCGCCGGGTCCCTCACGACCCTGGGCTCAGTGAGGGAACATGAGGGGAGATGGCACCGGGTCCCTCATGATCCAGTAATGACCCCAGGGGGAGATGGCGCCGGGTCCCTCACGACCCTGGGCTTAGTGAGGGGACGTGAGGGGAGATGGCGTTGGGGACAGTGAGGGGACATGAGGAGAGATGGCACTGGAGATGGCAAGGGGATGTGAGGGGAGATGGCAGCGGGTCCCTCATGGCTCTGGGCTCAGTGAGGAGATGTGAGGGGAGATGGCGTTGGGGATGGTGAGGGGATGTGAGGGGACACGAGGCGGATGTGAGGGGAGATGGTGCTGGGTCCCTCATGATCCAGTGAGGAGCCAAGAGGGAGATGGTGTTGGGTCCTTCACAGCCCTGGGCTCAGTGAGGGGACGTGAGAGGAGATGGCGTTGGGGACAGTGAGGGGACATGAGGAGAGATGGCATTGGAGATGGCAAGGGGATGTGAGGGGAGATGGCGGTGGGTCCCTCATGGCCCTGGGCTCAATGATGAGATGTGAGAGGAGATGGCGTTGGGGATGGCGAGGGGACGTGAGGGGAGATGGCGCTGTGTCCCTCATGATCCAGTGAGGAGCCAAGAGGGAGATGGTGTTGGGTCCCTCACAGCCCTGGGCTCAGTGAGGGGACGTGAGAGGAGATGGTGTTGGGGATGGTGAGGGGACATGAAGGGAGATGGTGTTGGGGACAGTGAGGGGACGCGAAGGGGGACATGAGGGGAGATGGCACTGGGTCCCTCATGATCCAGTGAGGAGCCAAGAGGCTCCTTGGTGTTGGAGATGGTGCTGGGTCCCTCACGGCCCTGGTCTCAATGAGGGGATGTGAGGGGAGATGGCGCCGGGTCCCTCCGGACCCAGTGAGGGGACTGTTGTCGGAGTGAGGGGACATGGTGTTGGGTGCAGTGAGGGGGTGAAGGAAGATGGCATTGACATAGCGAGGGGACATGAGGGGAGATGGCGTTGGGGACAGTGAGGGGACTTGAGGGGGTGAGATGGCATTGGGTCCCTCATGACTCAGTGAGGGGACTGAAGGAGAGGTGCTGCGACTGAAGGGAGCTGGTGCTGGGTCCTTCTCAGGCCAGGGTTCAGCAAGGGGATGTGAGGGGGATGAGGGGAGATGGCGCTGGGTCCCCCGTTGGCCCCCTGAGGGGATACGAGGGGACGACGGTGTTGGTGCCTCCTGAGAGGACACGCGGTGGGTCAGCAGGCCCCACTTTGGGGATGCCAGGCAAGGCAGCCACCAGAGCCCCAGCCTCAAAGGAAAGAGAAAGATTCAGTGGCGTGAGGGAAAAATGGGGGGGTCTGCACAGCACCCCACCACCGAGGGCTTCAGCAACCCCCGAGATGAACAGGGGATCCATCTCTCAGTGCTACGGTTCACATGCCTGGTGGCATGGCACCTCGGAGCCAAGAATGGGCCAGGTAAGCGTTGCTCAAGCCCAACCTCCATCAGTGGGAAAAGCTCCTAAAACCACCAAATACAAGCCCCACTTGCCATCACAGGACAGAGCTAGGAGTTGGTGCAAAGGCTTCATGAACGGGGGTGTGTGTGTTAAAGAAATAAAAGATAAAATGAATAATAAACCCTCCTCCTGAGATTCAGGTGAAAAGCCCTGATGCTGTCCCTCAGGGCTGGCTTATCGCCCTTGCAAAATTCAACCCTAATAACTGAAAACAGAACCAAAAGTAAAAGCAATTAAAAAAGGAAAAGCCAGCAGCTCTCCGGGGCGCATTCCCTTTGCCATTCCCACCCTTGCCTCTGTAAATAACCTGCTGTCAGGGAAGGGAAGGACTGAGCAAGGACTTGGATGGAGAAAATACGCCCGGCCAAGCCTGCTCTTTTCCTGCAGTCGCAGGAACGGCCCAGCCAGTTTAACAGCTTTGGAAACTATGGGAGAAACTCCCAGGGAAGGAAAGAGAGCGCAGCTCGTTATTGCTTGGGTTAAAACTGAGCCAAACCATAAAACTCCTTTTCTCAGCTCCCCACCAGCAGCTGGAGAAGCAGAAGTGTTGCATTGAGTGAGATCCCAACAAGGATCGGGGCTTGTCTTGGCACCTGGGGAAGAAGGTAAACCTCTCCTGCTGAACTGGGGGGAGATTAGAGGGAAATGACCCCACTAAAACACACACACAACTACTTAGTAGCGCTCCTGAGCGTGAAACATTTAAGCCTGATCCCTAACAAGTCACCTGAGAGACCCACAAGCTAAAGTCAGCCCCTTTTAAAGAAAGCCCAACAGATCCAACGCACCATTTTATTCTTTACTGGTGAATTTTAGGATTTTAAGTGTGCTCGGGGTATAAAGAAAACAAGCTGTACAGCACCAGCCAGCAGGTAAGCGCACCTGGTTGCATTCTTCGTCGCTTTGAAGGCACTAGACACAGCACAGCATATACACCTGTACAATCCCATGGTACGGCAGACTTCCTGGTCTCCTACAGTTTTCCGAGATGTTTTGAATGTCCCAAGTCTCTGTTTTACTCCAAGTAAAATGAGTTGGTTGTAATCCCTTAAAGCACCCACCACACAATTATGGATTTACATAGGCAACTCCCTGCTCCCAGCATTTAAAGACAGCTCCCGTTCTCCCTGGACAAGCTCAGGAGGAACCGTCCCACTCCCACCACACGATAATCTGCTCCCGACCCTCTTCCCAAGAGATTTTTTAACTCTTTGCTCAGTGTTTACGGCCTGAAGATAGCATGAAGAACGTTACCCACAAAGAGAGGAGCCATCAGGCGTTTGTCAGGAATGGATAGCAAGGAAGGGCAGAATGAGTCACTGAGGTGTGCCTCATCTATGATCTGCAGCGAAGTGTGCTAAGTGCAAGATACCAACCTCCTAAGATACATACCTTACACAGTCAACACGTAGGGCACTTCAATAATGTTGCCAGTAGTCCGGAAGGAAATTAAAGAGACACAAGAAACATTTTAGGAGGTAGCGGTATAGATTTAGGCAAGAAAAAATTTAGTATTAGGGGGAAAAAACCACAGAAGAAACCGCGGGCTTATCAGGATAAGTAAACAGCGAGCCCTGCATCTCACGACCAACATGCAGCCCTCTGAGCACACCTCTGTTTCCACAACCAGGCAGGAGTGCTTGATTTTAAAACGCGTCCCATTTTCATTTGTTAACAAAGGGACTTAAAACTAGACACTCCTTTGGCAGCTGCTGTTGTGAGGGATTTCAACCACCAACCACTCACATCCTTGTCTGCATGACTCAATGCTTTTATTGGCGATCACAACAGCACCTTGTAATTAGTAAGCTTGGTTGTCAGAGACAATTGTAGAGTAGTGGAGCGATCATTGCAGTACGCTTCCGAAGGGGTCCTTCACCCCCAGTTTACTCCCGAGGGAAGAAGAGGTAGAGCAGATAATCGATGTAAGGCTGGAGTGAATCAAAAGCCAGGCTGGCCAGCAGGATTTCCCAAATCCCATTCTGGTGACAAACCTGCCCAAAAAGTACTTCACTTGGCAAAGCAACACCAGGCACGTGCTCAAACCATGAGACTGCAGAGAAGTGAGGAAGTGGACCCAAGTCTGTGTCACTGCAGAATTTTTGAGTGATGGCTCAGTCATGTTTCTTCTGTTGAGCATTCTCTGAACTATTCTGGTGCAGGAAGTGGTATGATGCAACACTCACCTCTCTGCAGCCGTCCCGGGCTCTTACTGCAGCTTCTGCACCCACGACTACTCACAAAACCCTTCATCTGTCATTTTTAAACTCCAGACCTCTGGGGGGAGTCCCTTGTCCTACTCCTAAAGCATCCGTAAAAGATAACCAAGGAAAGCACACCAACTTGCAGTAAGATTTACATTTATTACATAGGGTCTGAACCTCTCTTGGCCATATAAGGGGCTGCAGATTTAAAAGTGCTCATGCCCCAATTCAGACAGCCTGGGACAATCCCAAATGCAAACACAACTGTAACTGTGGTTAATTTGCACTTGTGTACAGTACCAAAAGAAAACCATCTTCATAAAGCAGAACACACAAGGCCAAGCGCTCAAAATAGTTTCCAAACAGTCAGAGCATTTAGTCCTTAAATCATCTCCTTGCAGAAGAAACTGCAACCAACATTTTGGCTGTATGAAAATGTTGAACGGGGCTGTAGCAGCCCACCCATTAAAACCTTCCCCTTTCCCACCCCAGGACCAGAATTCAAAATGTACTTTTGCCCTCCTAATTAATACCTGCCTTAATGACGTAACAGCTATAATAGTGACAACAGCATCACATGTAGAGCTCTGAACACGTGAGGAATCCACTGTCCAAGAGCTGCTTTGTCACAGCAACCGATTCATGACCCTTTGTGGTTTTGAGTGTCCCTGCTTATCTGGTACTAATGATGACTGCTCTCTGGATATCTGAGAGTTAAAAATGGTCAAAAACACTCAGTGCTTGTCTCGAGGAAAAGTCCATCCATTTTTCAAGACATGAAAAAGGAATTACTGCTCCATGAAACAAATGCTGGTGCTTAGGATTAGCTGACTGCGCCACAAGTTTCAGAGGAGGAAGATCCCCTACTCCCCCTTTCCAAAACCTGTTCTATTACATGACACTAAGAGAATGGGACTTGTAAACAGTTATTTCTAACTAAAACTGTCATGAGCTTTCTAGGGATATTAATGCCGAGTTTTGGATGTCCCAAGACATTAGCTTCCAGCTCCAGGAAAATAAAACCAACTGTCCCCTCATCTGGCTGGAAATGAGGTATTTACACAGGAGACATGAAGAGTGCCTATTGGTTTTTCCAGCAGACAGTGCTGCAGCCAAGTGCTACCTTTTGTATCGTACTCCAATGCTCTTCCAAGTCCTGCCTGAAGGATTCAACAGCCCGTCTCCGTAGAAGGGGAATATGCGAATTTCTCACGCCTGTTCTCAGGCCCTGCCAACTGGAATAATTTTAGCCACAGATATCTACTCGTTATGTTCAAAATGGCAACATTTATGTTAAGGAAATTCTATTGGCTTTGGAAAAAAAGCCAGAAAAGGATTTGAGTGCAGAGATGCTGACTCAGAAATACAGACAGACCAATCAAGCAACATTATCATAAAGTGTTTATTCGTTTTGTTTTTTTAAATATCAAATTTCTTTAACACATCAATTTTGTTGAGAAACAGTCCCCCAGTATTAAAAAAAAAATCAAAAAAAGAATCAAGTGTGTATTACTTTGGGCAGAACCACATCCCATTCCCTGATGACACAACCACTCCTCCCTTCAGCCACCTGTGAGGACAACCGCAGTATGTTCAGCCCGGAAGAGTAAATGACACAAATGCAACCAGCTTTAGGATTCCTGAGTATTGATTCCCTCAAGTTCCTTAAGTGAGTTGGTAAAACTCAAGCTAAAAAGCATCAGTCAAAGAGTAACCCAAACAGCTACGCATTTGGATCACAGACTAAGCCTCATCTACACAGTGCAGGAAGAAATCTCTTGAACGCTTCAGAAGGGAATGATGTACACGGAACTGACCCCATTTCCCAAGCTGACTTCCGAGAGAGGCAGGCAAAAATACCTCTTGATTTCTCCTCTTTGAATTCACGTTAGAGTTCTGGGGAGCCATTTGGCAAGAAGTCCAAGTCTGGTGAAGAAACCTCTAGGATCTGTTCCTCCTTTTATTTGTAAATGGCATAGTGTTTTAAAGAAAACTTATCTGGAAGTTAAGCATTCAGCAAGTACACTTAAAATATTGCTACTTTTGAGGAAAGGATACGGCAAGAGGGAGAGACAAAGACAGAAAGAAGGGACCATATCTAGGAGGTACAAGGTTAACAGTCCTGGAGACCAAGTGTCTACGTAGAAAGTTGAACATACGTAGCAACAAGGCAGAGATTGTCACGATAACGCAGCATAGCTCAGCTCTGTCCAGCAGCAGGTAGACCTGCCAGGGACCATCACCAGGAAGTATTTCCTCCTCTTGTCAGAATTATCTGTGCCCAGAAACTTTCAGATGTCTGTATTTCACTAAACATCACCTCTAAACTCACCTAGAGCCTCAGGTACAGAAACATGCATTCAGCGAGAGGCCGAATAAATTCCTTCAGTATCTTTTAAGGAAAAAAATACATCTCAGAAACCAGCAGCAAGCTACATGACCACAGTGGCTTCAGGAAACACCCAGAAACAAGCTCTACAGACCCACAAGGGTCCCCACAGGTGCCGGCATCTTTATGAAGCAGCTTCCGAGTGTTGCTTTATTCTCTATAGATGGACTTTTCATACCGAAATAATTTTGCTAAGCTGATGTGACATTAGTACACTGGAGCACTGATGAATGAGGAGGGGGAAGAGAACAGAGTGAAGAGCCTTGTTTTAGGCCAGGGTACATGGCTCCTTGGAAACCTGAACAGCTTTTGGCATTAATTTTATCCCCTGCTCTAAGCCAACAAGCTGTAGCAGTCTGCCATCCCTGCTTAAATAGAAGTATTCCCATTTTGTGGGCCAGGTAAGCGCAGAGACCAGTTAAGGGATTGCTAAAGGCTGAGCAAAGGATGTGTGCATACAGCAGAGAGGACACACATGCACGTTAAAACAGAAGACAACTTTTAGACAGCGTTTGCTAAATACATGTTCTATTACATTTTATTTTAACCTTAAATACTCACCACTGCCCAGATTTTCTCCAACATAAATCTTGCTCCTAAAAAAATTATTCTGCAATTTAGCAGCAGGCAGCCATTCACTCAAAAGCTCTGAAATTGAGATTTAAATCACCAGGCTTGGACCAACTTGATAAAATCGTTTTACAAGCATTTATCAGTTGGGGGTCAGGCTTTGTTTCTAGCAGTTCAGAGAAAGTTACCCAGGAAATTCTATCAGTATTGATAAATGCTTCAGTACAGCTTTGGCAGAAGGGCAGATTTCAAAAATTATATTTGACAAAAACTGAGCATTGAAGCAAGTTGGCTGATGCTCTAAAGCTTTTATAGCATAAATTCTGTATATGCAGTCTGAGTAAACGTGGCCATAAAACTAGAGCCTTTAACCAGTTTGGTGCAAAGCAGCAGTACTTCGTCTAGCTATTAGCAATTGCTTCTAAAAACATAAAAGTGTAAATACGAAAAGGGTATAACATTGAATGGCTAACATCCGACGCTTCAAGAAGCTGGCAGTAGATGAACCTGCAGGCTAAGGGCGCAAATTCAGCTCTCGTGCATCCAAGAGGGCCAACCCGCAGCTGGTACCTGCGTACCAGATGGGGGCTTGCTCCCAGGACCACCCCACTGAGACCCGTGGCGTGAATCAGGAGCAGATTCGGACATTTAGACTGAAGATGGGAGAGAGCCGGGAGCTTCGTTCTTGTTGCTGCTTTTGAGAGTGAACCAGATGCAGATAGGAATGGGTCTAATATATCTTATTTCCTAAGGCTTCTAGAGAGAGATCTGATGACACTGTACTCCTGTACCACCCCAAGCGTTACCCTTTACAGAGGGGGCTTTCGCTGAGTTGAGGTGCTCATTGTACGGAGAGTATTTAAAAAACTTCAGCAGGGGTAACTGTGACCACCTGCACGGTAAAGATCATAAAGCTGTCGTCTTGCCTCAGTAACTCATTTTGAACACAGCCTCAAGTGAATTACTCAATGCTGCTCTGGCAAGGGGTCTCCAAACAGCCGAGCACTGCTTCCTACATATGCATGGAGCAACGCCTGCTGCTGGCATCACAAGCAGTGGGACATGAGCTAAATGTGTCTGGGAGCCCCAGGCCTAGCTGGTATGTTCACAGCTCCTGCAGAAGCTCCGTTCAACAGACAGAGGAATACCTTAAAGCTCTTCGTTATTCTAAAGGATCTCCCGGCTGCCCAAGCGACTAAGAAAAATCTGACAACCACCGCTGAGTGACATCAGAAACTCCTGCAAGTTCACAGATGAAACCAAATTTATGTTGTTTTTAAATGCCACCCTGCATGAAAAAAGCCTAACGTAGGCAAATCTGCTAAGCAACAGGGAAAACAAAACACCAGGAACACAGGCCTGAGACAACAATAACAACAAATGAAAGCCATGAACAAAAACATGTTTCCAGCCGCTGCTGACCCATCACTCCAGGTTTAGCTCAAAGCAGAACGTTCAAGATGAACACTTGACACAAAGCCACTTCTGAGATTTGCAAGTGGGACTAAATAAAAGTTCCTACTTAAAATTTGGTATCATGTTTCAGCCACACCTTCCCTCCCTTTCCCCAGCCCCAACAGCATTTTGGGGCTTTGCAGAGCATCACAAAGTAGTTCATCCCCAAAAAAAAAGCATCTGGAAAGGACTTCCTACAGCACAGCCTCGGTGAGTCCTCATCATGCAGGCTGCTCACCAGGGACTTCCCAGAAGGCCACGATGGTTATAATGCAGAAGCCATGTCAGGGCATTTGTTTCACAAACCCTACTGGGGAGCCCTCGCTCTTTAAGAGGTATTAAATTAGTACCCCACCAGCCGCTGCAGGCTTTCCGCAGTTTGCATTTCCACAGCTGAGAGGCTGATCATCCCCAAACATCGAGATAAACTAGTGCAGAGCAGATTTCTTCATTCTTCTGATCACACCCACGCTCAGTGCATAGAGAATGCATCCACTGAAACAGTTCATTCTTCCAGGGGCAGAGGGGGATTAAGAGCCGTAACACGTGGTTAGTTTGTTAAACAACTTCATCTTTAAGGTTTTGCCTTAAAGTGGTTGAGTTTGTTCTTTTGTACGGGGGAAACACGATGTGGGCAAGGCTAGAAAAAAAAAAAAAGCAAAATACTCCTTTTCCCTTCCCCCCCACCTACAATTAATATCAGCACATTTTCAAATAAGTTAAAACATCTCTTAAGTTTTGGTAGCACCAAATTCTATCCCTTCCCTTCTTCTATCCCCATGTTGTAAACTTGAACACACTGGCCCAAGAGCATAAAAGGGTTTGGCAAAAATAAGCATCAGCCTTCCCCGTGCACACACAAAAAGCGCACGCTTCCAAAAACCCCCTCCACCCCTCACTCCTCTTGCAAAGTCTTACATGTCTGTGGGCATCTACATACCTTTAGTAGCTGCCATAATAGTTTCATCAGCGTCACAGATGGACATTGGGTTACAAAGCGCAGGAGAGCTAAAACAAATCCACAAAGTCCGTTTGGACAAGCGCTGTTTCACGTCTGCGCCATACCGAGCTCAGCGTGCACCTCCTGTCCTGTGCACGCCCACGGTCAATTCACTTCACAATCTGCTTTGCGCTGGACAGGGCGGTGATCTTAATGGCTTCTGCTTTTTATTCGTAACATTGGAGCTTATTCTAAAATTGTACATTTAAATAAAAACATTAATTTTAATCCAGTATGCATAATTAAAAGCTATCCTGTCCACACAATGCTAGGACGTTTTCTTTCTTTTAAAAGGCCAAATCTAATGAGTGAAACAGAAGAGACAAGTTACTTTGGTTGCAAATAATTAAAAAAATCTGGCTCAACATTCTGCTTGTACATTATGGTATATAATTTAGATACGACCTTTAAAAGAAAAGACACCCCAGTCAGCTACCTCTTCCGTAGTTACGTAGGAACAACGATACTCTTGGCTAGCAAAATGAGAAGAGCAAGATCTGCATTTCCATCCGCTTGTTCCAAAGCCTCAAGGGCTTCCCGCGTGGTAAAACCAGCGCTGAGGATCCGATCAACATCAGCTGCAGGGAAAGCAGGCGGTGGAGAAGCTCCCGAGGTAAGTCCAGTAGAGCCAGCTGGTGGGCTCACCAGTGGTTCCTCACACCCACCCAACAGCCACGGACCTTCAGGAGTAGAACTGCTGCTTCTCCCAGGTGCTCCTGTGAACAGGCTCTGAGTATCCTGAGGTGCACCTTCATCCAAAGCAGGTACAGAGGAAATGGATGCATTTTGCTCCGAAGTCGGACTAGTTGGACTCTGATAACCTTCTACCAAAACCTCCGCCTGCTCAGAGCTCTGTTCCTGGTCAAATGTTGCTGCAGAATTCACCACGACCAAATCACTCTTACCTGAAAACTTCTGAATCTCTAAAGCACCTTCTCCGAGAGCTGACTGCATGTGACTGACAGACCCAATACTGATGTTTTCTATGCCAGAATCACAAGGCTGTTTCTCCTCTGCTCTTCCACCTTCAGACCTCACCTTATACAAGGAACAGCTCTGTTCCTGGCTGGCTGGATCTGAGCCTTTCTGCTCATCTTCAGAAAGCCTCTTTTGTTGTGCTGCTGGCTCTTTGTGAACCATTTCTAGCTGAGAGACTTCTTCGGAGGCAAGGATTTTACACTCTCCTTTCTGACTGATAATCAAGAGTTTGTGCAGCTCTTTCAAGGCTGATGCTAGAGACAAACATGGCTCTTCTGAAGGTCTTCCTGGATCCATGTCCAGCTGATGGATGCTGGAGGGTGTAGAGCTGTCTTCAGCTGCCAAATCAGACAACTCATCATACTCTGCAGGAATTTCACCGGTGCTTTTAGACTGCAGGACATCACCGGTGGAAAGCGGATCACTCAAGGAGGATGCAGACTTCAGCGACTCCACCTCCATAGAAAAGGCGTCCGAGTTCAGGTCAGGTATACTTCTGTTCTCAGCCTGCCACTTCTGCTCGCTTGCCGAGCTGTGCGCTTCAGCTACAGACTGCTCAACTACATCTACTTCCATGAAGGCTTCCGTATGCGTACAGCTACAGGAGGCTGACATTTGGATACTCCCTTTCACCCAGGAAAGACCTGCTTTCTCCTGTCCATCTTCTTTCATTTCCATAGGAGGATTTTCTGGCTGGCTGGCTTCTTCCACAACAGGTTTCTCAACCTCACCAATGTGGCAAGGAGGTTCTGGGTCAGTTGTCTCGGTTTGCTCCTCCAGATGTTCCTTCTCTGGTTCTTTGCACATCTGATGGTCTACAGGAAGCTCATGCTTTTGCTCCTGTTCTGAAGACAGACATACATCTTTATTTTGCCCGTGCTTAGCAGCGGTGTCAGCCAAACTATCTTCTTTTGTCACTTCCAAAGGATGTTCCTGACCACGGTCTTGTTCTTCAGCATTACGTTCCTTTAGACTGTCAGCAACAAACGTTTCTTTGAGTGTCTTCTGTGAAAGGCAAGCTGGATTGCAACAGGTTACCTCCCCTGTCTGGGGAGAAGGGTCGTTGTTTGCCAAGGAAGCATTACTGGAAAGATGCTGTAATAAGAGAGGATGTTCTTTTTCTGGGGTTATCTGGCATTCAGTTGAAGACTCAAAAGACTTGACGGCTCTAGGATCAATGGGCTCTGCGAGGCTAGATTCGGATGAGCAAATTGAAGCAGGGGCAGAGACAGAACGATCAAGTAATTGATTTGTGGGATTACAGATCTTGGAATTTAGTCCTGAAGACTGGACTGGATTTTGAAACCCATCAGAAGCTGGTAATGAGGGCATTCCCAGTGAGGTAGTTTCTTTGTCACTATTCTCTAACAGAAGACAGAAAGAAAGAAGTAGTTATGACACACAAGAACCACTGTTTTCACTGCAGTAGCGAAAACTTCTAAACCAACGGCTATAAATACCTGGTCTGTGGCCCACTCCAGCTGCAGTAAACACACACTACATGCATCAAGGCTTCTGACGTTCTGTTTGGATTAGGAAACAAACACACCAAACTTGTGTTAGCATTCAGAGCACACCACATGCATGGTTATAGTCCTGCGACCTCATAGCTCCCCTCCCGACTGTCCATCAAGACAGCGTACGAGCAGCAGGAGCTCCTCACGTTCGCTGCATTCCAGAAGGAGTTCTGCCTGGGAAACTCGTTACGTCAAGTCAAAAATAACTCTGCTGGAGAACAATTTAAAGGCTCTTCTGTACTATCTATGCTGCAGAGTGGTCCGTGGGCGATACTACATGCTTGATAAAATATATGCAGCACAAGGCGTGTGTCTAGCACCGTACCGGTTTGTTCTCTGTGCAGCTGAAGATATTCAGGAGCCATGTTTTAGGGAAATGAGAATTAAGAGGGTATCACAATTCTTGGACTGTGCTGCCAGCGGCTATTGCCTTGTGATGGCATCACAGGGAGGAGAAGGTGAGCAAACATCAGCTTGCTGCAAAAGGGAAGCATAAAGATCCTAGGGTTAAAAGCAGAAATCCTCAAAAGGAACTGCTGCCTGAGGCTGGGAAGAGCAAAGCAAAGGAAGAGACAGCCAGAAGTCAAACCCAGCTCACTGTTTCCTTCTCCACACGGAGAACAGATGAACTGCAGATCTCTGTCAGTAGCACTAAACACTGGGTCTCATTATCAGGACAGATTAAACAAGTTAACTTATCTTGCTAGTAGTCTAATCTTGCTGATGTGTCAGCTCTCATGCTCTCGTTAAATCACTAACATGACCTTTGCTGTAAGAGCGCCTGTTCTTCCATTAAAGCCCTACTCTGCCCAGCGTCAGATATCCAAACGGCGATCCAGATTTTGTGCTGCATGATTTGTTGCATTTGTTCCCTTTCCCTTTCCAAGGCCTCCAAACTCGGTGGTCTTAAACATACACCACTGTTTTACCTTAAGTCTTTCTCTTTTTACAGATACCCAGGTGTACTGTGGGACATCTAACCATGCTCACGTGTACAGCCAGGATTTCCTTTAAGTTCCACACCATGGAAGAGATCTGCCTTTTTCACCTCAGCTATTTGTTTCTTTTACTTTCCGTTAAAAAAAAAATTGCGCACTACATGCTGCGATACCACACCTCTGATCAATACACCTTGGTATAAAATACAGCAGCCGTTGCACAAAGCAATCCCTTCTGTTGGCTGCACATCTGGACTTAACGCAGCTACAACAACTTGGCGACACTGGAGTATTAAAAAGCCAGAATTATCCTGCAGATTTTCAGACTGCT
This sequence comes from Pelecanus crispus, assembly GCF_030463565.1. NCBI lineage: Eukaryota > Metazoa > Chordata > Aves > Pelecaniformes > Pelecanidae > Pelecanus > Pelecanus crispus. Next base: position 2,135,671 of record NC_134657.1, on the reverse strand, counting down.
CATCTTTCATAAGGGTGGCAAAGAGGCTTGTGACACAGGATACACACAAAAACCAGAGGGATCTTTTTCTGTTTCTACATGGTAGGATTACATTCACGCTCTCTTGCTCCCAAGTCAATCATTTAGAGAGGAAGCAGAACTGTCTTTTGACTCAGTGGATCAGTAATAAGGGCCTGATCAGTCAAACACATCAGGGATTTGCAGTCATTCAGACAGCAGAAGTAGCTGGTATTCTGCCAAGCACTCCTCAGCATCATCCTTCTGAGACCCGCTGTCATCCTCCTCCCAGGTACCTACAGGAGCTGAATCCCAGCCCCATCAAGGACATTGATCCAGCTAACACCGGGAACAAACTCTTCTCCACAAAGTGCACCATCAGGGATAAATCCCTCTCTGTATTAGGAAAAGCCTGAGTTGCGTATGTGGTGGCGGCGCCTTTCTTCTATCAAGGCTGTCTGGATGAAAAGCTGTATATGGGGTAAAGCTACCTGAATACACTTCCTCCTAAAGCAACTGTAGTTTTGCTGCCAGTTTTGTAAATCCTCCATAATCACAGAATCGTTACCAGTGGTGGTGGTGGGGAAAACACTGCGTGTTGGCAGAAAAGAGCAAGCTCGCAGACATAAATGAAGCAGATGTGGAGGATCTAGATCACAGTAAAGCATACCAGGACTCCACTGCCACCTCAGCTGCCTTGCCGTAGGTGTTGAAACACCAGCAAGTCAGCTGACAGAAATCACGAGGCTTGCTAAAGTGGGCTTCGGGGGATTAAATAAAGCTCAAGAATAACTCAGGTGCATTCAAAATGAGAACTTTAATAGCCTACAGATGTACGCAGTGATTTCTGTTGTCCCATCTACCAGAAGGCAGCAAAAATTCAAGCTGTTATAAAAGAACACAGGCCTTGCGGGGAGCTGAGCTTCCTCGGTCCCACATTATGTTCTCTCCCTCTCCAGTTTTCTGTTCTTTCACTTGGTTTTCCTGGTACCATCTAGCAGCAGCTAATAGTTTTGGAAGACAGGAAGAGGGTATACATTAATATTCTGACATCTCAGGATACACCCTGTGAGCCAGAGGCTTGTAATATGCCTAAGACTTACACGCAGTCAATCTAAACAAGACCTACCTTAGTTTTGTGCACGGGTGTACTACAAGAATGAAGTGAATACGCAAAATGGATTTCCTATTCTCATAAATCTTTTACATTCCTCTAGGGCTCAGCATCAATGGAAAACAGTAGACTGCTGATTAGTCTAAACAAAGCCACGTGGTCTTTAGAACTGTATCGGTACATAAGCAGCTTTGATTTAAATCATGTTAGGCACTTTTCATTTTAAAGCACTCGACTAAAATGCTTTTATTGTAAAGACTCATATATTTTGGGCCAAGGTTTGCTTTTTATTTGACCCTTTCAGCAGAGAACTAAGTCCAACCAACTATGGTGTCTGCAAAGTCTCATCCAAAATGGAGAGAGATTGCAAAAACCAACCCAGGCTTCATCAGGCTCAAAGTTTTAATAGGAAAAGAACTAATATTTACATCTGCACATTTTCTCTGCCAGGCTATGTGAAGAGACATGAGCCCAAGGTACCGAGTCCAACCTTTAGCTATGTCAAAACCTGACGGGGCAAGGTCAAATCTATGTTTGTGTTTCTCTTTTCCTTGCTGCAACTTAAGTTAATAAACCTTCAAATTAGGCTTTAAAAGTCAAACATGTAAACCATTTCTTACTGATTCATTAAAGCCAGGCCTTCCTCTCAAGGTTGTTGCATCTCTGGAAAACTTATATTCTTAGAATGGAAGAAAATTGGTCAAAGGGACCAATAAGTGCAGTCCCGTGCTCCCCTTAACGTAAACAACTTAGTTATTTGCAAGGAAGTCACTGCTTACTCTTTGGACTATCAGGCAGCAATTGGGAAGTGTTAAAGAAAACATCAGTACATTACACCTGGTTATATAATATAGAGAGAGTTAAATCTGGTTATTGCACTTCAATTTTCAATAGGGGCATGCCGGAGTCTTAAAAAATCAGCAATAAAAATGTTGAAGAAGTCAACTTTATCAGCTTAAACATGACCCAGCAAAGAGTTTTGCGTGTGTGTGGGAAGCAGAATCTTACTGTGTGCTTTCAGAGGAAAAATTAGCAGTAAAACTCAGAAATCTCTACAAAACACTTGCATAGAAAATGTTAGCTTTAAAAGTTTTGGAAAAGGCCTAAGGAATACACTTTGTGAGGTATTCACAGCTTCGCTGTAATAGTGGGGAAAAAATAATGACATTTTCCCTTAGGCAAAAGCTTACGCTGAAGTTAAGGGAGGAGTTAAACAGAAAATCTGAGTTTCAGACACTTTGGCTCATAGCTCAGCGTTCTGCTGTTTTGGCATCTCCACTTCACTAAATTTTGCAGCTACCAAGATCCTCCGTAGCCCAGTCAGTCTGCATTTGTGCGGCTCACGGATTCCAGAAGCACAAGGAACAAACCCTCTATGGGGAGGGTGAAAATTCTCTTTGCAGATCACATTTAAGGCTGATGATATACGTTAGGATGTGAATTCAGCAGCTTCTTTTGAAATTTAGGGCAACAGTACTATCTTCAGTAAGGGAGGCAATTCACCTTCCAAGGGCACAAGAACCATTCTAAGGAAAAAAAATGCTGAAATAGTACTATTTCTAAAAACTGTCATAAATAAACTCTTGTCCAGAGATTTGTACTTAGTGCTACAGCTCCTCTATTTTTATATGCTGCAGCTATTAAGAACAGGGTTTGCGGAAGTCTCCACAACACTGTCTGCGTGTGAGACTGCTAAAATATCACACAACCGAACCACGTCCCTGACTAGGCACTACACCTCGACCCAGGTGAACGGGTGCCAGAGGCAACCATTTACCACCACACCTTCGAAGGCCAAGAAACCAGAGCAGGTAGGAAGTTGCACGGAGAGCACAAATTAAACAGCAAGCACCCCCAAATGCCTTCATGTGGACGGATTTTGCTGTACAGAAAGGAAGAGAGAAGTGCAATTAGAGGCCACGAGCAAGAAGAAAGCCCCTTTCTCTCCACCATTTACTCACTGATGCAGGATTAGAATGTATCCCCTAGGAGCTGAGAAGGAGGACTGCTGACAGACATCCTGACGCACAGCAAGAAAACTATGCAGATTAATATTTCAACTGGGCTCCTCCTGGTACCTGCTTCCTCTACGGACTTCTGTATTGCTTCTGCTAGTTCCTGGTCTGCAATCTCCTCCGGCCGCATGTCTTCCCGCCCGGCCCCATAGGCTAGCCGGGCACACTCTGGGAGCTCGCCCTCCGGGAGGAAAGTGGTCTGCGAGCCAGTCGTGCCGATCACTAGTACATTCTTCTTGAGATCAATCGAACACTGTGAAAGAGCATCGAGACATCAGGGGCCTGCAGAAGAGCCGGTCAATTCCCAGAGAAGGAGGAGAAACAAGGTTAAACAATCCATTTCCAAAGGAAACAGCTCATAGCAGCCAAGAAAAGTGGCACCAGCTATAAGCAAAGGGCTCTGTATGATTTGATTGGTAATAAATCATTCAGTTGGAAAGCTCTGAGCATCTTTGATGAGAGCAAAAATCTTCAGGGAGCAGCCAGACACCCTATAGCTATCCATGACGTATGTAGCGTATGTACTTCTCTCGTAACAGGCCGGAAGATAACCCACCATCAACTCTCCCCTGAAAAATCCTAATAAATTCACAGGCACGGCATTTATGTTGCGCTTAGCACTTAATTTGGAAGAGCCAGTAACTGTTTCAAAAGATACCTGATGCCTCTTCAGCATATCCAGTCCTAGAAGCATGTCCATGGGCTGCTCTTCAAGGATTGAGAAGGAGCACGCCAGGAAATCCCCTTCAATCTGGACCTGAGCTGAAACGCAAGGGAGAGAAGTTACCACCTCGCAACGCTACAGCACAACAAATCTACTTTCTGCTCTACCATCTCCTGGGAAAGGTCTGCACAAACCTGCTGGGTAAATCTGAAACCAGAACTCTGATGTACTGGTGAATTAACTCAAGAAGTTAATTATTTTAAAAGCTGACCTGCTCTAGAGCCTGAAGTACTGCTTATCTAACCCTCTGAGCTAGAGGAGCTGCATATAGCTTGTTAGAGCACAAGTCCAAAAAGGAACAACAGCGAAGAGAATCAGTTTTTCAGACAGTAAGGACAATCGTCTCTCATCCAGAAAACCTGCACAAGAGCACAGACAGCCTTCTCTTCCCAAAGGAATATGAAACACTCCACTGTACTGGAACCCTTCCTGAGCAACTCATACTGCCCAACAGTCCCACCCCAAACAGGAAGGATCCTTCCTAATTTCACATTAGCCCTGTTTTTTGCACCTAGAGTGCACACATCCTCTGAGCTGAGGACTCCCTCACCTAAAAGTGTTAAGGTAATTCCATTAAAAAAGCATTAAATGAGACAGAAGCCAGTGTGTTGTGCCCGAGTCAAATGAACATATTGCAGATGCACTTTTCATTTTACCCTGCAGGAGTTTCTAACAATTACAACACTAAACCAGATACTCCTCGGTGCCAAGATTGCGGGAAATGCAGTCAAACTGCCACTAAAGTTGCCCAAAGAATGCCAGTACTTACCTAAGTGCACTCTGCCAATTATTTTCTGCGTCCCTACACCTTTAGCAATGCCAGCCCATCGCCGATCTACCAGCCTCATTATGTTGCACCTTTCAGCACAAGCTTGGCTCATGATGGTCATCTGGGCACCTACCAGCAACAGAACTGGTGTTAAATCCTGACAGCTCATCAACAAATTACAGTTCTCTCCTGGAAGGGCTTAAGATCTTGCACTCAGCAGCCAGGAAACCACACTGCATCAGCAACTGCATTAGGGCATAAAGGCTTCCCGTGAATCCCACTGCTTTGGATTGACCGTGTATACACAGATCAGCACTGACGGTAAAGTACATATTACTGTAAAACTGGAATAACCCCAAGTACTTTCCCTTTAAGGCTGTGGATGGGAAGCACAGCATTAAAGGCATGTGAAATCCCCCCTATCTGTAAAATGAGGTAAGATACACACATGGCAGCGACCTTTCTAGCATCGCAGACCCAGAAATTCTCACAGAAGCCTTGATCTGGAGTGTTCAAGCACTCACGCACGCTGCTTCTCGCAACAATTTGCTCTGTTTGCCTTAATGCCCAGGCTGCTCTCGGGTTTAATTAGGTGCTTCAAAATCTTGTCATGCAGTGCTTTATTAGGGAATTGTTGGGCAAAACTTCTGGAGCGTTTACAGTCTCCCTCAGTGAGGGAAAGGAGGGCGCAGAGAAAGATAAAAATGGGGGCAATTCACCTGAGTCAACAAAGGCTTTCACTGGATGTCCATTGACTTTGCAGTTAATATACAGCATCACCACCTGGCCAAAACTCTCGGGGGCCTCTTCCATTGCTATCGTCATATTTTCTTCAATGTTTTGTTGCCTGAATTTAATAGAGAAGAGAGAGAAAAATCAGATCTTCCATCAGCTGAACCTTATGAGCATCCCTCTGACTTACAAACAGATCTGGTAATCCCATCGGCTGCAGCTCGCCATACAAACAGCATGTTTAAACCGCCACAAAGACTGCTTCGTCAGCTGATTGTAGCCTTCTCAGCAGAGGGACTGCTAGTAACGATCTTGGCTTAATCCAGAGACACCAAGTCGCTCCCCAGCAGCCATGAAGACTGCTCCTTCCAGCACCTTGCCTAACGCACCCGACAGCACCAGCCGACCTTCTGTTTGCAACAGAAACCTGTTACCACAGAGTTAACCTGGAGAACTCGTGAGTGAAAAACCTGCGTATTTATTAGTCACTCTAAAATAATGCACCGAGGGCGCACGATGAAGATGTTGCCAGTAGCTACAACACTGGAATCCCACACAGCAGCTGAACATTAAAATCCTCCAACGTTTCCCTGGTATCTTTCCTTTTCCAGGCATAGGAAGGGAGGGAGCTGAGCAAAACCACAGCAAAACCACCACCATGAGCACAAGCCCTCGCTGCAAATTCAAGACTACAGAAGAAACGCTCTTCAAGAACTCCACCACAGCCCCTACAGTAATCTTGGAAGTGGTGGGCATTCGGAGCGACTGCATCCGAAATAGCTTTATCTACCAAAAAGGGAGAAGGGCTTCCAATTTTGATGCCATTTCCTTTTCCTCCTCAGTAGGGGAAGTGGAAAAAAACCCAAGTTCCTCTCTTACCCATCTTCTGTACCATGGTAGCCTTCCCACAACAAGATGGGTAGACGTGGTTTCTTGGTGGGGAAGGAAAACAGGGAACGGCATCCGAGACCTGGCTCGCTTGGGAGCTAAAGCACCCTGCTACCCCACTGCCAGGCCGTCCCGCCTCAAATACTCGCAAAACAGAGCGCCACACATCCTGTCTTTTATTATTTAAGCTTAAATCGGATAGACAGTGGTTAATCTTCAGTTTGTTTTCTTGTCAAATCCATTATTCTGTTTTCTCTGTGCCTGACACTCTCTCCGCTTGAAGGACAGAGATGTGTCTCAAAAAATATGATGTTTGCAACAGTTTCCAAACAATCTTGTGCAGAGTGCATCTAATTAAGCAAAGGGTTCAGAGAAACTAAGTGGGGTGTGAAATCTGGGGACTGCTAGATGCCCAAACTGTTCCCTAACAGCTGCACAGCCTTGGGCACATCACCTTTATCTGCCACCTCATCTATGGAGGAAGGAAATAATTCCTGTGCCTCCGAGCAATGTTTTGCTATCTACAAATGTATATTTTTCTGCATTGCTAAGCTAAGCATTTATCTGGCACCAACACTTTGTCAGTCATAACACAGGAACGGCTCTTACCACAAATGGATTTTGGTTATGACCAACTATGAGCCTGTATCACAAAGACATTTACTGGGGGAAAAAAACATCAGTCGTGTTCTGACTCAAGGATTTATCACTCAATTTAAGAAATCTAGCCTCAGCCCAATGCAATTACATTTGGAAGACAGCAAGAGGGAGCGAGTGCTGATGAGCGGAACATATTTCTACACAACATCTCTTCTGACAGCAGTGATGCTCAGAGTCTGGAATTAGCCAGAGAGACAAAACAATTAGCAGTATGCGAAACCAAGTCTCGAAGGCAGCTGGGAGAAATGACACCACGTTGCTGTGCAGAGAACTCAGCTTAGAGACTAACACAGCCCAAGTGCCACCTCTGGAGAGGATCTCAGCTAAGTGCTTTCCACAAGCGCTCTTGTTTCAGGGTGGACCCGCGTAGACAGCTCTGGGACATCACACGCACGAACAGTGGTGCTGCCACCTCACCACCTGTGCTCAACAGGATGGGGTGTGCCTAAGTGTCCCCGATTCCCACCCTTCCCACATGCAAAGGCAGCTCAGAGTGCAAGCATCATAAGGCAGGATCTAAACACACTCCTTGCATCCTCCAAGGAAAAAGCACCATGGATGGAAGCGCCCCGTGGAAAAAGGCACCGTGAAGACCTCCAAAGCCTGTAAGCAACTTTGGTTTGCTACCTTATGTCTTCTTCTATCTTGGCCTGTGCCTCCAGATCAAAAGGGTCAGCTGAGTAGAGCCGGATCCTCTCCTGCTCCCGCCGGGCTCGGTCCTGCTGCTGCTCCAGCAACACCCTGGTGAATTTCTCTGCAGTAACAAGGAGATACAGAAATGCTTTTTACTGGAAATTACCCTTGCAAATCAAGTTCTGGCACAGCAAACCCTTCTTTTTATGCCAGCATGCACTCAGGGGTAGACTCAGCAGCACACGCAAAAAAAGGCTTCATCCGAAGGCAGCATGGATGGACCTCAAAGGATTGGAGGCAAAGTTGGGAACCCACTGAGATGAAAAGCAACTGAGCAGAGCTCTTTTGCCTTGTGTCTGCTACCCAAACACAGCACAATCAAACTCCGTTTCTTTGCATAGACATTTTTTTATGGAAGAAAAATGGAAAAAAACGTGAAGACGACAATATTTAAAACAAAGAGCTGCCATTAAAACAGGAATTCATTCTTCTATTGCAGCGAGAACTGCCTACACAATACTCAAAAAAACCCAGCTGCAAAACCAGCAGATAAATGAGACCTGAAGCAGAAGTCAGGATTACAGAACTTGCACAATTCCAATGAGAAGCTCGAGTGCACGTGTGTTTTGAAAAAGCTTCAGACAGAGATAGAAGCGAGACTTCCTAGCGCTCGGTAAGAGGGCCCAGCTACAAGAACAGCTTGCAAAAGCTATCACGTTTTACACTCAGCAATCCCCAGTAAAATAACAGCCTGTAGATCCAGCAAAGAGCAAATGCGAAATTCTAAGACATAAAAAGGCTAACAGCAAAACTTACTTTAAACCCAAGCAACATAGGCAAAGCCAGAGAGATTATAATCCCCAAAGCTGAATGCCTACCACTGAAACCAAGAGGTCCTAGGCGGAACACCCGCTTCACAAAGTCTAGTCGCACCTTTTAAGGACACAGATTTTAGATCCCCCCTTTTTGGATGGCCTCTGGCTATTTTTTACTACTTGGATGTGATCACGTACATTCCCCAAAAGACTTGGCAATAAATTTAAGTTCTGTAAACACAGAAGGTTGCGGGTTTGCTTCCAGAAATGCAGTTCCCATGAAGAAGCTCTCTGGCTCAAAGGCTGTTACATGTTCAGGAAGGCATTGGGTATGTTTTCTTCTTAGTTTTCTTTAAATTAGGCTTCTGTATAGCAGGTGCCTTCTGAAGTGCTTGTGGTGCATCCAGCACAGTCACATGGCACGTATCTCTCTGTATATTTGGGCGCCAGAGCTGAACTGGATCTGTGCCCAAATACCGACAGTAGCAGTACAGAACGATGAGAGCATAACCAGATCAAACCACTTCCTTCTGACAGCCCACTGCGGCGATTTGGGACTAAAAATGCACGTCTGATTCAAAGTTTAATGTGCACAACAAGACAAGACAGATCGGCAGATGAGCCGGTTCTGGGCGTCTTGGGCTCAACCTCTCATTTTCTGTGCCAAGAGCAGCATATCTTCTCAAGGTGATAGGAAAAAACGCCTGAGCTATGGACGCAGCGCTTTGAAGAAGCGCAGGGAAGCCTGAGGGCGCAAAGGACATGGTTTTAACTCTGGATATGAACTAAAGTCAGAATTAAAAAATGAAATAGAATCATAGAATCGTTTAGGTTGGAAAAGACCTTTAAGATCATCCAGTCCAACCATTAACCTACACTACCAAGTCCACACTAAACCAATCAAGGGTAGACTAGACTGAACCATGTCCCAGAGTGCCACATCTGCCCGTTTTTTGAACACTTCCAGGGATTAGGCTGACAATATCCATGCAAGCTGCTTTCTAGCTTCAACAGAGAGAAATCACTAGGATGTAACCTTGAAAGTGGGGAAAAAAGTCTCCTGCTAGAAGCTCCTTCTCCTCATCTGTTTCCCCAAACTCAGCAGGATTTATTTCCTAACTAAACATCTTGCAGATGTTTAGAAGCACAACTTCTGATGCCCAAAACACCACGCTGTTTTCATACTGAAAGGACACCAGAATTCAAAGCTTTCATCACGTGAAGAATGAGGGACCAACATCAGCTCCACACCTGCAGAAGTGAAGGACACAGTACTAGGCTTCAACTGTGCCCAAAATATGTGAACGCTTTCAAGATTAACAGAAACGTAACCACTTACGACTATTCCTATTGAAAAAGCTCCCTAAAGCCACTATTTGCTTGTTCTGTTTCCTCTCCCTTTCTGGTGTCCACTTCCATAGCACCTAATCATTACGGACAGAGTTGGTTTTATAGTGTACTGCTCTCTACTGAGGTCTCAGTGGGCTCTGGGATGCAGCAAATGCAACGTCGTTATTAGAAAATGTGCATTGGGAGAGCCTTAGCCTAAAAATCAGGAGCTGAGCCACTTGTCTTCACAGGAACTTGACTTATCTGTGCATCTAATATTTCAAAGTAGGGATCGAAGATATTAAAAAAGCCAAGCAGGAGAAATACGCCCAACTTGCCAGAAACAGTCTTGTTAGAAGGAGAGGAACTCTGCCGCGAGTACTCCCAACCAGCACCTTTTATCAGCATCATCAATGACTTGGCAGCGAACATCCCAGCTAGTTAAAAACCTGTGGCTGCCTTTTATTAGAACCAAGCTCAAACAGATTTAAAACCACCTCCCGCAGATGAAAAACCCAACTTACCGAGGTCTCCACTGAGCAACGCCTCCGCCAAGGGCGGATTGCGCTCCTTCAGCAGGGACAGCTCGTGGGGATTCGCAAGCAGCATCTCCCGTAGCAGCGCCGGATTGTCCAAACCCTGAGGGAACGAAGGTGCATCGGGAGGCGACGGGCGAAGACGCTGTGCTGGTGGCTGATGCTGCTGAGTGGATGTCCCAGGAACAGCGATGCTGCTGAAGTCTATCCTCGGCAGACCTTGAGGGAAAAAGAGGTCAGATGCGTCGGCGCTTCACGTTTACAACTCTGCTTGAAAAAACACAGTGGAAAAACTGCGGGAAGGCTGAGCCGCTCTTAATGCTACAGTATTAGACCGGATTCCGTGAACAGCAATTCGTGTCGGAAGCACGGCCACGTACTCGGGTTACTGGGTTAGGAATGCTAGCGTGTATTTATGTAACTACTCTAGCCTTCTATCTGGCCCATTTTTTATCTCCTGAAATGCACTTACTGAATTGCAAGAGTGGTTATTTCCAGCTTCACAAATGTGAATAACACTTGGAGAGATTGCAAGGCTAAAACCCAGTGTCTCTAAGGTGCTTCTGAATCTCTCTGATTAAAAAAAAAGTAGAGGAGGGGAGAAAAAAAAAAAAAAAAAAGTAACATCTCTGCAGACCTGCATTGCAGGTACCAATCCTCCAGCCGAGGCAGGAGGACGAGGACCTCAGGCAATGCTCCCAGGCCCTTCTCAGCCAGTGGTACCATCTTTTCCAGCGATATTTTATGACGGGGATTTGCGAGGAATCGCTGCAGAAGGCAGGACGGAGGAGCGGGGCTCCACTCAGACGTTATCTGAGGAGTCTTTCGCGTGTACGTGCGATTGCGTAACTGGGTTTGTTAAGATGTGGCTTCTCTGGGTATTTGTCACGGTACAGATTCAGAGCGCATGTCGCAACAGCCTGTTTATGCGTCTGAGCTGCACAGACCGCATTTATTGCGCCATTCCACTGAGTGGGAAGGGAACTGGCGGTTGTATGAAAATTCACACACCTTTACAGAAACTGCTGTTGTGAACCAGTTACCTTCCTCGCTTTCTCTGTATTTCCCCAAAAGAAGAGTAAAATGGTATTTGCTTCCTTGGAATAAAAAAAAAAACATTAAATAATGAGCCCTTTTGCTCATTTTAAAAGCCTCCTGCCTCATCCCTAGCCGCCCTCCCTTCTTAAGTGTTTCGCCTAGCGAGGTACTAAAGGAGACTGCCAAGGGATGGAGTTGGTGGCTGATAAAGACCAAGATCTTGGCACCCTCAGAGCAAAAGTTAGCACAAATCCTTTCTCACCTGGGAAACGGATGGAGGGCCGTGGCTCTACGGTCTCTTTCTGTCGCAAAATCACCACGTCCCCATCTTTCAAGCCATAGGAAGCCAAAGATCTGTTGTTGTCAGTTAGAGGCCGCTCCGCATAGACTATCTGTTCACAGAGAGAGCGCAATGGAAAACGCCGTACGTGACAAAGCAGACAACATCTTGCTGTTTTGTTTTGTTTGGTTTTTAGGAAAGCGTTCTGGTAAATCCTCCGGACCCATCTCAAGCTTCAGAAGGGAAGGCGCGCGATTCTTGCCACAGGCACGGGCAGGACCTGCCAAAGCACCTCTACCTCAGGCACAGAAAGACCTCAACAAGTAAGTAGTTGGACAACGACACAGCGTTGGTCTTACCGAAACCCAGCAGTGGTTTCTCGAAACCCAGCATCTCAGAGAAGGGCTGGTCCCTCTTAATTAGAGGCCAAGATTTTTAACAGAAAGCAAGCCTTGCACCAGGGCTGTTTGCCACACATTTCCAAAATCCAACCTCTACGATTACCCAAGTCACAGCCGTCTTCTACAGCATTATCTTCCCCGCAACTCAACACCTATTGACCAAGGACCGACTGCACACATGCAGGCAGCGTCAATCAGGATTGATCCGTGGATGATCCAGTCCAATATCTACGATCTCTGCCTTTTCCCCCCAACACAGTTCCCCAGAATAACCAGTTTTACAGGGCCCACAACGATTAGCTCAGCGATTTCCAGTTTGCTCCAGTGATGTAACTCTATACCGACTCGAAGGTTCAGCACCCAAAGACACCACTCCCAAGACTGCAGCCAGTCCATAGCAGGGAATTAACTTCTTTTGACTAAAAAAGTCACATAATTTTCTATTACGATAATCTGACTTAACAAAGGGTCCGCAGATTAAACATAAAAACATATTGAGATACAAATGAATAATCACCATGGGAACATTTCTGTTAACATTAGATCTCTAATACCTACAGATGTCCTAAATTGCAGGAAAGCAAAAGGAATAAAATAAAGAAGTGCTTTACAGGAAAGAAAGTTCCCAGAAATGCTATCTGCTAAACATTGAGGTTTCTGTGCCTTCATCAGAGCGCAATGAGACCGGGCAGATGGGTTCAACAGCCTCCTACCCCTGGCAGGAGTCCAAAGCAAGAAGCGCCGGAGAACTCGGCCTAAACCCCTCGGGCATACGATCGAATTTCACGTTTACCACCTCGTTTAGCAAGACCCGCTTCTCTCCGGGTCTGGAAAAGGCCGGTTCAGCAACAACAGGTTTGCTGCAGGTCGAGACTGGCAGAGCTGCGTGGGAGAAGCTTTTGCAGTCCTCGCGTGCATGGGCTACGGTTCTACCCGACGCTATCGCAAGTAGTGGATCCAAAAAGGAGATCCAAAAAAACCCGATTACGATGAGTCTTAAGGTCTGGAAGACGCTACAGACTTTGCTTTACTGCAGCAACTCAGAAATATTAACACAGAAATATTACGCTAATGCGCTCCAGCAGTGGAGATCCATTGTCAGTGGTGGTGCCAAAGACAAGACAGAAAAAGCAAGAATAGTAAGAACCTCGTACGACAGCAATCAGAGCCATCAGAATTAAGAGAAATGCACACGATTAGAAACAAGCACGAGCTTCCTACCTTCTCATTAACGACACACTTAACCTCGGCAGTATCGCACCAGACTGGGTCCCTTCCAAAGCAAACACGGGGCCTATGCAAGCTATGTTAAGGCGCACAGTCTCTACTCCCATGGTTTGCAAGACATTAGCGGAGTAATTAAGGTTAGCTTGCGATGGGAAGAGTCCCAGCGCCTTCTCTCACTTACCGGACGCGTCCCGCCCGGCCTGACTCAGTAACGCCACTGCCTGCGGAGGAAGCGAGCCTGTAATAAATCCGAGCTGCACGCGCAAATCTTAAATGGCAGTTTCCCTGCGCAGACACTCTGGAAGAGACAAGTTAATCAGTTTAAGTGAGGTTTTACCTCTGTCATCTTGCTGGGATTGGATTTAGGAGCATTTGGCCTTAACACCTCAGACAATGAATTAAGCGCCCGGCACTCGCTCTACATCCATTAGCAGCACGGCTTAATATGCTTTTGACCCATTCCGCTCTGCTGTTAAAACAAACTGATAGAGTTTTGCTGCGTTCTGTTACCTGGTTTGTAGCATATTTTAGAAGGCGAGCACGTAGGCTGGCCACGTACCAGACTGGGCTCTTCTGGAGGTGACCTGAGCAGGGACGCAGGCGCCGAGACCGCACGAGGGCTGGATTTTGCATGACGCCATAGAGTAGAACCTTCTTATGGAGCAAGGAACCCAAACCAAGAGCACCAGACACCACCGGCAACCATAAATCAGTTCAAACCCAGAAACGGCTAAACCTTCCTGTGCACAGCCAAGGGCAGGAGATGTGCATAAAGAAAGCGAAACGAAGGAAATAACGGTGCTGCCGGGAGAACACAGCTCTGCCAAGAGCCGCCCCATCCCCTCCCCAGATAAAGCCGTCGCCTCAATGCATGGAGGAAACCGCAGCGAGCCAAATTATTTCCCTTCTCCTCACCCAGCTCCTCTTATCACCGCAGCCCGCCAACAGCCGGCCCCGTTACCTCACACTGCCCTCAGCGCCTTGCGACCGCAGCCAGCCCTCGGAAACCTCGCGGCTCCCTGCTCACCTCCACCCCAAACGGCAGCACCCAGAATTAATTTCATAAAACAGCAGAGAATAAGGCTGGGGTTAACCCCCCTCCACACGCAGCTGTGGTTTAGTCCACCCCGCACAACCCTTACTATTAAATTCATCCTTTCTTTTGTGCCAACGTGACACCTTTAATGCAACGTGCGCCTCGGTTACGGAAAAATGGCAGCAAACCACCGAGTTGGGTAAATCTAATGCTGCCTATTTGAAGAGGATGGTTTGAGTATGCAAAATCCTTCTATGCAGCAAGCTGCTTCACCGATAACTTGTCTTTTTATAACTTTCTCCCCGCTGAAGGTCCTCCAAACACTTCACAAACGCTGGGCAGAAACAGGAGAAAGGAACAATAAATACGTGGCTAGAAAACATCAAAAAAAAAGGAAGCAAGATGATGCATAAACGGCAGATGGGTGAGCAGAAGGAAAGCAGAGGTGGTTACAAAAAGCACAGCGCTGATCCCTGTTACCTGCAGCTGATATAATCGCCAAACTCCACGGCAGTTTAACTGCGGTGGAGTGAAAATGCAAAGCAAAATAAAAAGCAGAAAAATCCGTGACCCCTCATTATCCTAAAATAGTCACAGAGCTGGTGGGTTACCCTGACGCAAGGGGGACAACGCAGACGAGGAGGAGTTTACGCTCCACACACCCGGAGATATTGAAGCCACCGAGCGCTTGCAGAGTCCCACGCGTAGAGGTTGTCCCCGTTACCGGCCGTGAATTTGGGCACCTTGCTGGCAGCTGTGACACAGACATGGGGCGTTTGCTGGCGCTGGGAACCTTTATAGGAGGTGGTTTCTCGCTTTCTACCTACCAAAAATCAAGAGTTTTTCCCCTAAAGGAAAATCCACCTCACCTTAGAGGCCGCTTCCCTCTCAAAACCAACCTCTCATCCCAAAATAAAAGGCTCGCCGAAGGCAGAGGTAAAGCAAAACGCCACGGGCAAAGCATCGGGGACCTGCTCGGCGAGGGAACGCGTCCACCTCAAGGGCTGCTGGCTCAGCTGTTTTTCCGTCGCTGACTAATATTCGCTCGACTGGAAAAATACTTTTATTAATTTAGTGGAGAAAAAGGCTTGGCAATTGCCACAAAACTCCGCAAACTCTGCCGGGCACGGCCAGCACCCCCAGAAAAGGAGCCGACGTTGCTGTAAACAGGTAGGAATTGAAAAAAAACAAACAAACAAACAAAAAAACCCCAAAAAACCAGCGGGACTGAACCCAAAACAGCGAGTAAACCCCAGATGGACAGACAGACGGACGAGAGCCACCCCCGCGCTGCAGCCTGCCGTGTGTTTTGGCATGCTCGCAACGAGTGAGCCCCGAATTTGGGCTGGAGGGGGATCTTTGCTGGGGGAAACCTGATGGGTGCACCTGTAAGGAAAAAAAAAAAAAAAAAAAAAAAAAAAAAAAAAAAAGAGGGGGGAAAAGCCTCAATCTGCCCTTTCCGCCCCAGACGTGGGCAGGAATTCGGGAACCTTTCCCGAACGTTTCAGCCTCGTTCCCTGGGATTTGAGGAGCAGCCACCTTCCCCGCTCTCCAACTCCCATTCCTCTCGCTTCAAATCTTTCCTCATTAAAACATCGAATTCCTATGAAAAGTCAATAATAAAAAAAAACCCAAACCAGCATTTTCTTCTCCTTTTCAGCTCCACCGCGGGAGGAGACCGGCGGGACGCGGAGGGAGCCCGGTGAGACATGGAATCACGGGGGAGGCGCAGCCCTCTCCCGAGGGGAAGAGGAGGATTTTGAGGGAAAAGGGACGCGTTTCTCCCCAAACCCGAAAGGCCAGCGCGGGGAGGGACACCCCCCTCCCAAAATAACCCCCAAGCCCCGGGATCCGGCGGGGCGGAGGCCCCGGGGGCTGAAGGGGACACACACGGCCCTTCCCAGCCCCGGGACCCCAGCGCCGGGGTGGGGGGGAACGAGCGGGGCCTCCCCCGGTCCTCAGGGGGGGCCGGCGGGCGGGCAGGGCCTGACCTGGCTCTCGGCCGCCGGGATACCGGACTCCAGCTCGCAGAGAGCGCGGAAGTTTTGCAGCTCGAAGTCGGCGTCCACCTGGAGGGAGAAGGTGAGCTCGCTGCGGTCGCGGCGCAGGCAGAACACGGTGAGCAGCATGGCCGACCCGCCGCCTCCGCCACCGGCCCCGCCGCCGCCAAGCGCCGCCGCCGCCGTCAAGCGCCACCGTCGCAAAGCGCCCGCCCCGCCGGCTGAGGCGGGGCCGGCCGTCAATCAGGGCCGCTCGACCAATCAGAGGGCGCCTGGCCGGAGGGGGCACCGCCCTCTCCCTGCGGTGGCGGGCGGGGGTCCCCTGGCCCCCAAACCCGGGCCCCTCGCCCCCGGTACTGCCCGCCCCGTCCCCCAGCCCTGCCGCCCCTCCGGCGGCCCTGCTTCGCCCCGGGTTTCTTGGGATCGCGTCTTCCAGCCGCTTTTTCCTCCCCGGACCCCTCGGGGTGCGTTTCGGGGTGTCCCAAGGCCCTCGGGCAGCCTTTAGGGGTGTCCCTGGACCCACCTGGCTGCTTTTTGGGGCACAGCGATGGCTTTTGGGGTGCCCCGCCTGCCTCGGGTGTGCCCTTGGGGCCCCCCCCATCATTTCGGGGTGCCCCGAGCCCCTCCGCACGCCCCACTCCCCCTTTTTGCCTCCCGGCATGCTCCAGCCTCAGCGCCGTCCGACCGTTGCCTCATGGCCCAGCTCACCCAACACCCTGAGCTGGCGAGGGCGACGCGGGGACGCGTCCCGCAGGTGCCACCCCGGGCGGTGAATTCACTTCGCTTCAACCCAGGGGAGGAACGAGACTTTATTTTGAGAAGGGAGTTGATCTCGACTCAACATCATTCCAACGGCCGGGCGAGACAAACGGCGCGAACCCATTGAGGAACAACACCAGAGGCGTTGCGCTCCCGCCTCTGCGGACGCTTCGGTGACAGATTTCCCCCCAAAATTTCATTTTCTTTCCTATTAATCCCCCTGTGCGTGAAAATAATAAGACCAAATGCAAATCCACAGTGTGTCCAGCACCTACCGGTCCTCACATGGGTACAAACGAGGGTCCCGAGCGCTGCCCGACCCTGCCTGGCGCCGGGGAAAAGGTTTTTTCCTCCCACAGGGAGCTCAGTCGGATTTCTCCTTCTCCTTCATGTGCAGGAAGACGATGCTGAACATGAAGAGTCCAACCATCATGGAGAAGGCGCCGGCGTAGTACGGGTACGCCGAGGGGATGAAACGTTCATACTGCGTGTGCTGGAGGGGACGCACGGACACCTGGGCGGGCAGAGCGCGGCAGGGTGAGTCTGCCGGCCCAGGCACCCGTCCCGCCCGGGCGCTGGGTGCCCACCGCGCTTACCTGGGTGGAGGAGTAGAGGTGGGTATAACCCAGGCGGTTATAATCCACTTTAAACTGAAACACGCCGTAGACGTCCGGCAGCTTGAACTGCACGCTGTATTTGCCACCTGAGAAAGAGATGGCGGCGGCGTTCAGGGGACACGAGAAGCTGTGGCGGCCGGCGGAAACAGCCGCGACGCGGCGAGGGAGACCTACCGTTCCGCTTCAGGAAGGTCCGCACGAAGGGATCGATGCGGACGAACTCCAGCTGAATATCGTCTCCATCGAACGGGACCCACTTGCCATCAGAAAGCTTTTCGATTACAATGCTGTACTCCTGCAACGAACCTGCAGAGTTAACGAGCGATGCCCGAAAACAAACCTTGACCCGTCCCGAGTTCAAATTTCCCCCAAATTCCTTTTCCAAAGCAGCTCCCGCCCGCACTGCGGGCTCCGAGTGGGCGGACTTACCACGAGGTCAGTGACGGTGTAGGCGTTGGGAGGCGCGAGTTCCCCCACGCGGTGGTGGGCCACGGCTCCGACGCGCAGCACTCCCTCCTCCTTGAACACCCAGCGGGACAAGGCGACAGCCAGCTCGTAATTACCTGTCTGCGAGTACCTAGGGACGGAGGAAGGCTGAGAGAGGACGGCGGCCATGCCAAAAAAAATACACCGCAAGCCAAAAACCAAAGCAGTAATAGGTGCAGAAAGCGACGGAAAGCTAGCCGGGGCTAAAGGAGGGAATTGCTTCCCAAAGCGCTTTGTTCCACAAGGCCAAAAGGAAGGCGTCACCCCCCCCGTTTAATTCAAGCTTTCTGCTGTTTCCCCTAACACAAATATTTTTTTCCCTATTTCCCAGGATATTCTTCATCAAACCGCTCCCCGGATATTCCCCAGGCAGGGACACCAGGAAGCCAGTGTACCTCTTGGAGCCAGGGGTAGCTTTCTGCACGGCGGAATTGAAGAAGGCATCACTGAAAAAATCCAAGGAGCCGCTGAAAACAACGCGGGCGTTGTTCCGGGCTTGGAGCCCCGCGATCAGAAGGGTGTTCTTCCCGACTGCGTGCGGGTACTGAAAAGGAAGGCGTTTGGAAGAGCGTTTAGCCAATTTAAGGGATGATTAAAAGAGAGTCAATCGCCAGGTTGCTGCGGGGTGGAACGGTCTGTAGCCAGCGCAGTCCGCGATGAAGCGGAAACCAAGAGACACGCTTTGATGCCGGCTGGCCTTTCTTCCGAAGCATCCCTCACGCCGGATGTTTTCCCACCGACAAAAAGCAAAGAGGAAGATTCCCAGGGCAATGTCGGAAAGCGGGCGACAGCCCGACACTTTCAAAAATCAACTGGGGGAATGGACACTCGAGGATTTTTCTGAGTTGCTGAAATTTGAGGGACTTAACCATAGAAACATAGCCCAGATGAGGAGAAAAAGCAGCAGTACGTACCTGAGTAATAGGCTTATCCGGGAAGAAGGAGTAAGAGGTGGAAGAGCCAGTCAGGATGTCCAGCACCAGCGGGTTGTCAGGATCAGCCACCATCCTTGCGGGGAGAGGCCAGGTGAGCAGCACGAAGACCCCCGGGACCCCCCGCGCCCCGGGGAACGCGCGGCTGCCAACGCAACTGTGCAAACCTCCTCGCCCTTGGGGTGCAGCACCACCACACACGCCACAAAATGAAATATTTCCTCGAGATACACAGTCAAGCTTCACCAATTTACATTAAGAAACGCTGCTACGTTAACAACTAAGCCGCTTTGGAGATTTTTGTTTTATCGTTATCTGAAATCAAGAGAGGTTGCTCGAGTTGAGAGGCACAGCCGGCTAACCTGACGCTTACCTCACGGTGACACTGGTATTTTTTGCTCCGCTTCCCCAACAACAGCCACCTTACCTCACCTCACACCCCACGCTGTGCCGCGGGTCGCTTACCCAACTCCTCGGAAAAGAATGGGGTTCAGCGCTGCCTTCCCCACAATGGTGGGGGCCTTCAGGAGATTTTCGGCATCCGCGACTATGAGCGTGTGCTGGGAGAAAGGCGAGAGATCGGCGTGAACACGCTGCGCGGGCGGGTGGGTTGGTGCTTGCTAGGTTCTGACGGCAAGCGACAGCTTCTCTCGTTATTTGAAAGTTAACTTTGCTTTTATGGACAATTAAAATAGAGCAGCTCTTGGATGAAAGTTACAATACAATTAAAAAGCAGAAACCCAGCATTTTTTGTTTAATTATAATTGAATTAAATTAATACTGATACATAAGGAAACGTAAACCACCTTTTGATGAAGACAGCAATACCTACAGTATTTTACTTCCCCATATTTAGCAACTTTCATCCTTAAACTAGGCTAACATCCACGTACTGCTTAGTTAAATTTAAATAAAAAAAATAGCAGAGTATATTAAGTTTAGACCTTAATATATGCTTCAACTTTAAAGTACTGGATGACATGAGGGGGAAAAAAAATGATGATAGAAACGTTTCTGTTTCTATACTGGTCTCTGGGACTGAAAATCCCCCTTCCCACATGTGCAGTGCCTGATGTGCTTCACCCAAGGTTGAAATTCCCCCACACGCACTTCAGAGTGGTTCAAACCCGCCGTTAACCGCGGTGTGACTGCCTGAGGCATGGTGACAATTTGAAATTAATCCGTGCGGTGGAAAGATCAAACCCAGGAAATTCAGAAAGATGGATTTGAGGGCAAAGACCCCAAACGAGCATAGCTTCATAGCGTTATGTCATGCTGTCAAGCAGAACTATTTATGACTTTCTTGGGAGGAAGCTGAGAAAACGGAGGACAGATGGAAGAAAAAACGGGAAAACAAGGACAGAAGACTCAACTTTATGCCTGAGTTCTCATTAAAAAAAAACCCCAAAACGTGCAGGTAAACCCGCTTACCTGGCCGGGGTCGGATATATCGTAGTTATGATGGTCGATGACAGCGGTCCGTTCCTCATCAAACTCAATCCCACACTCACTGCCCAGCTCTCGCAGTGGGTCACCTGGAAGGACAAAACGGATTCTCCATTACACAGCGTGTTCGGGACGCAGCACCAGTCTCAGCACTCAACATAAAAAGTCAATTCAGCTTAGGGCCACACATTCTGACGCTCTACGAGCCAAACCCCGAGGAGCATCACAACCTCCCTCATCTAAATTCCTATTCAACATGTAAAAAACAAACAAACAAACAAAAAAAAAATCTATTTATCACCCATTTCCTTACAGCACAGACCTCGAGGTTCACAACAAGAAACCGCGGTTTTTCACCATTTTTGTTGCAGGAACTCAGAGAAGGATGAATAAACTATTTGCTCGCTGCAGAGTGTAAGCAGCGTAGGTACCTGTTACAAGCAGCGGCTGAAACACGCTAATTTGCTCTAATGAGCGTTTGTACTTACCAATGTCCGAGCTGGCGGCGACGAGGACGCTGCCGCCGCCGTCGATGAAAGCGGTGATGGTCTCCACGTTGATGTTTCCACCAAAATCTGAAAGTGCACACCAGAAATTTATGACCGGTTCTCAGAAATAATACCTTGGCAGAATTAAACCACAGCAAAACACCAAATCATTTTTACCATGGCCGAAAGAACCACCGTTAAAAGCCTGGATGTACCTGCAGTTTGCTACCAGGTACGAGATGCAAAAGGTAACATCTAAAGCGCAAGATTTAATTAAAATTCACAAAACGGTTGGAAATCCCCTTCCAAACATGCCACCAAGCTTCAAAAGCGCTTGAGTTTTCCCCTCATGTATTTACCTTCTATGGATGGTGAGAAGATGATCAAGTTGTCATACAGAAATTCTCCATATTTTATCAGGGACAGGCCTGCATCATCCGCTGTCCGGAAAGTGAGATCGAAGCCCCTGTCTGCAGCCACGAGACAAAACTGACAACTTTTGCCTTTCACGAAATCGACACATGTAGCAGCAAAGCAGCATCAAGATCCTGAGGTTTAATTCCCCAATAAACAGCAGTGTTTTGGAAAAAAGGGTGCAGGGGCTTTGGGGCTTGGTGTGGGTTTGGTTTTACGTGCCCCTGAGGAGCCCCTTTGTCGCAAGAATGCCCTGCTGACACCCACCAAGCAGGGACTAATGCTACAGGGGACCCAAAATACAGACATGGCTGGGGGAACAACCCCAATCTTCTCCCTCAGCCCGGCCAGGGGACCGCCCTCTCCCCCAGGGAACCCCAATCTTTCCCTCAGTCTGAGCAGGGCACTCCAACCACCCCCCCTCGCTCCCAGGGGACCCCAATCTCTCTCTCAGCCTAACCAAGGGACCTCCCTCTCCCCCAGGGACTCCCAATCTCCTCCCTCAGCCTGACCAAGGGACTCCAACCACTCCCACTCTCCCTCAGGGAACCCCAATCTCTCCCTCAGCCTGACCAAGGGACCTCCCTCTCTCCCAGGGACTCCCAATCTCCTCCCTCAGCCTGACCAAGGGACTCCAACCACTCCCACTCTCCCTCAGGGAACCCCAATCTCTCCCTCAGCCTGATCAAGGGACCTCCCTCTCCCCCAGGGACTCCCAATCTCCTCCCTCAGCCCGACCAGGGGACGCCCCCCTCCCTCAAGGAACCCCAATCTCCTCCCTAAGCCTGACCAGGGGACCCCAGCCACGCCCCCTCAGCCCCAGGGACCCCCAATCTCCTCCCTCAGCCCGACCAGGGGACGCCCCCCTCCCTCAAGGAACCCCAATCTCTCCCTCAGCCTGACAAAGGGACCTCCCTCTCCCCCAGAGAGTCCCAACCTCCTCTCTCAGCCCGACCAGGGGACTCCCCTCTCCCTTAGGGGACCCCAATCTCCTCCCTCAGCTTGACCAGGGGACCCCAGCCGCGCCCCCTCAGCCCCAGGGATCCCCAATCTCCTCCCTCAGGCCGGTGCGGGGGCCCTACCCGCCAGGCTGCGGAAGAAGAGCGAGTGCGTGTCCCGCAGGTTGCCGTTCTCCAGCAGCACCAGGGTGCGGGGCCCCCCCTCAGCCCCGGCCGCCGCCACTGCCAGGAGCCACCACAGACGGAGCGCGGCCGCCGCCATCTTCCTCCCCGGCGCCAAGCTTCCCCAGAAGCGGCCGGGCGCGGGCGCCAATCAGCGCCAAGCGCCGCGGCTACGCCTTCCAATCACCGACAGACAGCTCCTCGCCGCCGGCCAATCAGCGGCACGCCGTCCTGACCCCCGCGCGGCCACCGTAGCGCCGCTGAGGAGGGAGGGAAGATGGCGGCGGGGCCGGGGCGGCCGGCGGCGGGTACCCAAGTAAAAGCCCTCAAAATGGCGGTGCCAGACTGGTTTATTGCAGTGGGGGAGCGGGGTACAGGGCTCAATAGAACACGGTGAGGGCGAGCTCTCCCTCTGTCCCTCCTGTTCCTCGCCCCGGTGTGGAGCGAGAGCGTTTTGGTGCAAAACCACAAGATATTCGGCGTCTTCCTGCGTTGCCGGAAAGCCCAAGGGTGGCGGAGTCAGAGGGGGCGGCTGTTGGAGCCGGCTTTGCCCTTCTTGCGCCTGGCGCTGAGGGTCGGCGGGGCGAAGGCGAGGGCCTGCAGGCGGAAGGGCCGGGGTGGAAGGGGCGGCGGTGGGCATCCCTCCTCGCAGGAGGCCAAAAACGGGCCTCGTCCTGCGGAAAATCCCTGCTGAGGTCAAGGGAGCCGAGCCAAAAAAGCGCTCCCTCAAAAAAAAAAAAAAAAAAAAAAAAGGAAAATGGAGGTGAAGGCTGGCGATATAGGGGAAAAAGCGGGTTTTACCTCGGTCCTCGCTTGGGTCGGGGTGGAGGATCCGGCTGGCTCGTGTGGATCGGAAGTAGTTGCTGGCGAGGGTCTCGCTGTCGCTCCTGTCCAGCACCAGCTTGTAGCGGTCTTCCTCGGGCTGGAAGCGGAAAACGCACAGAAAACACCATCAGCAGCACCGGGCTCTGCGTTAGCCCGTGGGTTACTGCTTAGAAATAGGGCAAAAATTGGTAAAATGCGATAGAAAAGGGAGGAGAGATGCAGCGTACCGTTAGCGCTCTGCTCTCGGCTGAAGGGCTCTTGCGGGCAGGTTTGGGCTGTGGCAGGGCTGGAACTGCTGGGAGAAAAGATGTTGTTAAGGGGTCGTCGTCTCTAAAATAATTAACGCTCTCCTGACTGCGCTCCCCAATCCCCAACGCCGCTCCGGTCACTAGGCTTGCAGGGATTCCCCAAGGAATCTGTCCCACACATCACGTTAGATGATTTTATTATTCAGGCTCTCTGCACGCAGAGGATTTTACAAGCGAGCGCAGCCCAAATGTGATCTGCCGATCCCGGATGCAGCCACGCGCCGGCGGCGCCATGCAGACACTGCTCTTACCTGCGGGCAGGTGGGTTTTTTGAATGACAGGCTCTGGAATTTTCCAGCAGCCAGTTTCCTCATCCCAGACAGATTCACGCTTGATCTTCTCCAAATTGCTGTAGTTGCAGTCGCGCCGGATGAGGGACTGCACCTGATCCAGCAGCTGCTGGAAGAGCATCAGGTCCCGCTCCAGGCGGCGGATGGTGCCAAGGTAATCAATCTTTTCCAGCTCAAACTCCGACTGCAGATCTTTGATCTCGGTCTCGGCAGCGCGCAGCTGGGATATAAAACTAAAATAAGTCGTTGGGATTATAAAGGAGAGGGACTGCTAGTTGCTGTGAGTACAGGAATTTGTCAGGCAGAGATGGAAAGACACGCACAAAAGCTTCAGCATTTGAGAGGATTTCTAATTTATAACTAAGATGAGATTTGTGTGGAGAGATTATTCTGCGTCCGTTTTAATGAAAGATTTCTTGTGTTCCTCCCAAGTGCTGAGCCTCTGAATAGACCTTAAGTTAATCTTACTAGCGTGGTCTGCGTCCAGTGCTAAGGAACTCTTGGGAGTTCCTAATTTCCACGGGAAAGGTGCAATATTTCTTTGATAACCTAGAGGCAGAAATAAAGCAAGTTCTTAACGTGCAGATTTAGGACTGCACACACAGAGATTTTTTTTTTTTTTTTTTTTTAAGCTCCTCTGATTCTGCCTCATCGGAGAAAAACTGATTTCCAAGTGTGCTGAAAATTTAAGAGCAGTGCTTTTATAATTTTTTTTTTTTCCCCCTCACAGAAAACTTTTCACAGTGTCATTTCTTCCAGGAAAAGGGAGTAATTTCTCCCACTAGAGGGAGTCGCATCCTCTCCCAACACCAGCCACGCTCCCCAGCCAGTGTGCTGCACGGTGAGGAGACCCACCTTGAAATCAGGTGAGGTTTTGGATTTCAACAACTTAATTCACCACCCCGAGGGCTGCTGTGTCCGATATTTCATCAAAACGCACGCAAACAACCTTACAGGTACTAATGCAGGCACACCTATGAAATATTTCAAGCAGCCAGAGTCATTCTCTAAATGTACCAACCTAAAACACCTCCTTAACCATAAAAAAAAAAGGGGGGGGGGGGTATGCAGAGGAGGAAAGAGATGGTCCCTAAATCTTCAGCAGGGATAAGAGGGAGCTGCTCACCTTCTTCTGCACCTTCTCCAGAAGCTTGCTCTTGGCTCGAACCTCCTCCTGGATAGAGTCGTAGACGTTAAGCAGAACCCAGTCGCTGCTGTCCTCATTTGATTGCTGCAGCGCGGCCGCCAGCTGCATCCTCCGCTCGTCTGCATATTTTTTCCGGTGTTTGTGCTTTTCTTTGAGGTCCTTGTTTTTGGCCTGTTCCCCCCCTACCACCTGGCATTCAAGCATCCGCAGCCTGGAAAAGGCAAACGCTTCTCTTAGCTCCGCAGTGCAAAGCACCGGCTGCATAAGTGTGGAGGAACGACGTTTGGGAAGATACGGTACAGAAAACAAGTGATTTCGGACGAGATTTGCTGCCCTGAGTAATCACAGCAAATTCCACTTCTATTAACGCTTTCTGTCATAGATAATCCTGTGGACCCAAGGCAAAGTGCGTGTTATTCTGGGCACCCTTGTCAACAAGTATGCCCAGAAATCTGTATCTACGCTCACAGAATTCTTTTTAAAAACCCTGTTTTGTGGAATTTATATTTCAATTCTTATTTCTTGTTTCAAAAGACTCTCAAGGCGAGCACAAAATGTGCCGAAATTACACAAAAAAATATTTTAAATGACGGATACGGGAATGATAACGGCTGGAAGCCACGGTACAATTTCTTTTTTGGGGCAGTATCGGCCAGGGTTGATGACTTGGTCGATCTCAGCGTTTCTGCTTGAGCGCTGGCACAGACCCGTAGTTGAAATCAAGCTCGTCTCATGTCCACGCCGCGCCACCCTGTACACTCCGACACAGAAATAAAGCCGTGCTCCAGAGCCGTTCTCTTTGTCTGCACGGGGATCTGCAGCAGAGCAGATAGCTCAGGCTGGCCAGCGCTGGCTCAGATTGGAGAAAATCCCACTGCTGATAAAACCTGCGCTGATAATAGCCTCTTAATTATCTTCAAACCCATCTGAAAGAGCTCATTCTCCACCAGAGATGACCTGCTATTCTACTGTACCGCACTTGCCAAGTAGCCTTCGGTTTTGTTTGCTTAATGTGCACTTGAATCCTTGCTCTGCTGAGTGAGTGTTGGAGATCTCACAGCGTCCTGACGTGTAAAGCTTTTAACGGGCAGCTTTGAAAATCCCCACGTCTGCAGAACCAAACCCTCCCGCCTAATCTGCAGAGAACTTTTGATTTTAACAATGGAATTGGAAGAGCATTTTTCACTTGTTTGTCACAAAAAGGAATGCTGCAATAGGACTAGTAAGATTTGACACATAGTCAAAACGAATGGTTTCTCCGGAGACCTCTCCATTAATAGACAGAATTGCCCGCAAATTACAGACTGCTATTCTGGATTTCTTAATAGCTCATTTTTCAGCTGGGAGAGGCCCGACAGAGCAAGCGTGTGCCACAGGAGCTCGTGGTAAAGCTGAAAGACTGGTTAAAACACACAAGACTTTTCAGAATCAAACTCCGTCATCTACAATATAACTTACGTTGAGCATTTCTAATTTTATAATTCCAAGCAATGGAGCAAAAGAGAGAAATCGGCGGAATTTGCTTAAAGTGTGTATTTCTGAAACAGCCCAGGCAGCTCTCACATCTCAGCCCTGTGCTCCAGGCCCTGCGTCTAATGCTCCCCCTAAAATGTGATTATTGGGAAATTCTGATGTCAGTTCTGGCTGACGCCTTGCAAACATTGTCAGATGCGCGAGTTAGAGGCAAAAGTGACCTCGGTGACAAGGGAGAGTTGTGGAGGACGTGCTCTCGTCCATCCACACGCACAGCGAGCAGCAGGAAGGCCTGCTGCCTGACTTGTACTTATACAAGAGGGCGCTCAGTGCCCTTCAAAAACCTTTTTTAAGAGGAAAAGGAGGCTGCCTCCATAACCTGTTTGGGCACTTAAGCTCTGTCAGCCACTGCCAGACTTGACTTTATAAACTCCTCATGAATTACACCTGCAAAAAGCCAGAGGAGGAAGAGACTTGCATGCTTACAGCTCTAGGCAGGATTTGTTATCAGGAAAGCACACTTTTTTGCATCCATATCTGCTAACGCAGACCTCCCCAGATTTTTCTCTCATAATTCTGGCACTTGTCATCATCAAACACCATGGCTAACAGCTCCTTATCTGCCCAAATAGGACAAAGTTCATTTTGGGGTAAAGAATACGCATCTGCCTAGTTTTGTGCTGCGCTGAACTCACAGCTGAAGCCCGACAGTTGTAATATCATGGAAGAACAGGGTTGCTTCTTGCCTGTGTGTGTTTTAAGCGATGCACAAGAGGCAGTTAGCAGGAGCAGCATTGTCACTGACCTGGCGAGCACCTGCTGCTGGTCTGCAGGTGTGGAAATCCCCTCAGCAGCAACGGCCACCTCTGCTCCAGCACTTCCCCTGCTCACGCTGCCAGCGTCTTGGACGGTCTGAGGCGCTGCTGGGTGCTGAGGACAAGAGAAAAACCAAAGGCTGCAGCTCTGAAGAGAAGCAGTACGAGTACTAGGACAGGCGAAGCACAATGCTACCCACTCGGGTTTGTTCAGCCCAGGGGGGTAAAGTAGCCTGAAGGGTACCTGGGCTGATGTTGGTTCTTCGTCTGCTGCAGCGACAGAGTCTTCAGGCAAAGGTGTCTTGTCAGGAGTAGTTTCAGTCCTCGTGGCAGCTGAAGAGTAAAAGAGGAAATTCCCACAATGTCAGTAATGAGCTCTGTGAAACTAGAGTGTAAATCTGTGAAAACATCACACAAAGCCTTCACCAAAAGCTAAGAACTGTGTCTGGAAGGAAAAGGTCTGTTATTTACTTTCTTACGCTGGTCAGCAAAAGCCATCAAAGACCTCGAGGGCACATCACGTAAGGAATGCAGGTTTTACAGGGTTGGGAGAGCCTGGGTCCTCGCATTCACACACAAATAATCTATTTCAGAAGCTGGGGGGGTGCACATTTGTAATCGGGGGGGGGGGGGGGGTGTGTGGGAAAGAACCTCTCACCTTAGAAAGTGATAGCATCAAAAATGAAGAATATAGGTTCAAGGATTAATATTGGACAACAAGTGCTGTACAAGCACATTGCAAAACATGCTCTGAGGCACTGCGGAAGTATAAATGAAAAGCAGTAATGAAGAGGATAGCTGGCAACAATTTATAGGTATGCAAGAGGAATATCCACCCTCCAGCAAAGCGATGGTGTTGATAATCCACCGGGAGACCGAGGGCTGCATCGCATTTGCACGCGACAGAAGAGACTGCCGCAGCCACCCTCGTCTCGGGCGCGTGCGTAGCGCAAAGCCAATTGGCTCAAGACGGAGCAGTGCCTGCCGAGACCAGTCACCTCTGCAGCCCAAACCTCCGCTCCAGGGAAACGCCGTGCTAAGTCGGAAGAAGCTCACAAAAATCACGTATCATCGCCTCAAGGCTGACAGGGTAGGGCCAGGCTGGTCCCGACAGGGAAAAGAAGTCAGGGAAATACTGATGAGGGCAATACCCTCATTTTGACGAGGTACAGATCTTTTTGGTCACCTGTCTACGAGCTTCCAGAGATCATGAAATGAGGAAGGATAGTATTTCCATCTTGATGGTTAAAACAATAGAAGAGCGTGGATTTCAAGGGGTTCCATGGTAATAGTTTATAGCTCTGTAATCTTGTAGTCCCAGGATGCTTATAACCTAAGAATACAAAACTCTGAATGTTCTGCTAAGAATGCAGAGTAACATCTTGCTTACCTGCATGTTGTCTTTGCCAAGTACTTGGCATCACAGAGAATCGGGCTGAAGTAGCTGTGGGGATTTGAGAGTTCTCACATATTTCTACATATTTGGGGTTTTTTCCCCTTTTCTTTTCACATCCTTCTTAGAACTAATGACACGCTCATTTCCTGGAGGGGGGTGGTGTTTTTGTCAGATTCTTGTCTTTCCCTGCAACACGCTGTATGCTCACCCAGGGAAGGGGTTGAGTCCCCATCCCTGGAGGTATTTAAAAGGCGTGTAGGCGCGGCACTTAGGGATATGATTTAGTGGTGGACTTGGCAGTGCTAGGTTTATGGTTGGACTCGATGATCTTAAAGGCCTTTTCCAACCTAAACGATTCTATGATTCTCAATAGGGAAGAGGGCAAAGCTGGGACAGAGGGTCTCACCAACAGCCCAGGAGAGCCAGAGTTGCCGCTCCTGCTGTCGATAAGGGAGGGCTGAGAGCAGGGAATGCTGTTGCTGCCAGGCAGCACTTGCTGCAGTAGCAGTTGCTGCCACAAATCTGACTTTGCAAAACCAGTCTGTTGCTGCTCACGCCTAAAGCCAACCCCCCAGCGCATTAACAGCATCAGGGAACCTTCGGCCTTGCGCCGCACGCCCTCCACCTGCTTCGTCCGCACCTTCCTTCCTGAGGTTCTCCTCGAGAGCAGACAGCTTGAGATCGTAGTGATTCCTCAGGCTACTGATGTCCTCCTCGAGGTGGGCACGGGACGCCTGCTCCGCTTCATAGCTGGCCTTTAGCTGGGCCAGCCTCTCTTCGTACTCCTGGAAGGCACAGCAGACAGCCTGACGCAACAGCCCTGCAACCGTACGCGAGGTCGCATCTGGGTCCATTCTAGGCCACATCTTATGTCCACCCCAATAAAACTTTACCGCCCCGTATTCACTGACTTTTTCTGTGACTCAGGTTGACATGGGATTGATGGAAGGTGACTAGTTAGCCCCAGAAACCGCTGTCTTGGGCGGATGTGGTGCCCTGGAAGGAGCTTTGTAAAGAGCAAGGACAGAGTTTTATTTCCTTCTGGCCCCCAACTCCTCATTCTTCCTCCTGGCTCCATATCCCCTCTTTTATCTTCATCCTTATACTGTTCCTAACATCTCTGACTATTGCTTTCCTCTTGCCTATTTCTCCCTCCTAAGACAGGAGGAATCTAAGTTTCACATGTAGTTTCCTCTTCTTGTTATATGTACTTCAAAAATTCTTCTTGGGAATCCATTCCAATTCATCTCCAGAGCGGTGGGAACGATGCTGAGAGAAAGTGTCACTGTAAATAAGGCCTCCATCAACACACGTTGGGAGAAGCCCAAGGACCAAAAAAT
This sequence comes from Pelecanus crispus, assembly GCF_030463565.1. Classification (NCBI taxonomy): domain Eukaryota; kingdom Metazoa; phylum Chordata; class Aves; order Pelecaniformes; family Pelecanidae; genus Pelecanus; species Pelecanus crispus. The sequence goes on along the minus strand of NC_134657.1, from coordinate 2,105,620 downwards.
AGGAAGAGAAGTGTTCTGAAAAGGCTGAACCATGCAGCCCTACACCGTATTTGTAACGGTTATTATAAAAACCCACAAGCCTTAGTCAAAGGCGCTATGGGATACCCCTTCCTGACTTACTTCTCTGATCAGCTGCTTCTCTGCTTCAAGATCTAACTCGGGTTTGAGGGGGGGAGCTGGCTTTGCTTCCAGGTGAGCCATCTCAGTGGGTAGGAGCCCTACAAAGCAAAGCAGAAATAAAAATCACTGACAATTACTGGGTGGGATTGTCTGTAGAATGCCTGGAAACAGAACAAAGAACCTGGCTGCCAGCAAAGAACGTCGCAATCCACGCGCTCCTTTAAACTGCACTCGTGTGGCAGCATCTGTGCTGCCAAAACGCCCACTGGCCTGGGACTCCATAGGTGTGGGGAGAGAAGGAGTCAGCGCTGAGCAGAGGGGGAGAGGTTTAAGCTTCAGGTATATGAAAGCGAGTATAAATCTAATCTCTTTCACAGAATAACAGGAGACTTGTTTCCAGGGCTATGCTAACAGATTTGGAAGATAAAAGACTCTGGGAAGGAGATGAAAGGCACAAGGAAATTGCCTTCTTTCTTCACAGCTGTTTCTGAAAGGTGGCAGAAATCGAGGTGGGGGGAATCTTACAGCCTTGCTACTCTGCTGGAAGTTGCCCCTTTTTTAGGGGATAATTCTCAAAAGGTGATCAGCTCCCTAACGACTGCTCTTACCCATCGGTCCCCACATTTGCTGTTCCTACTTCATAGCAAAGAGCGAAGCTGCTGAGGCTGGGCTGAATCCTCAAAGAGAGGACAAGGCTGCTCTCCATAAGCAACGCCATCAGCAGGGCAAAACTTCTCTCGTAGTGTCAAAAATTCACAGTGTAGGAGAACAGAGGACAAATGCTAAATTTGAAAACATATATTTAATAAAAGAATTTTACATTATTATTTCTTTAGCAGCTCATTTTTGCTCTCCCAGCTGAAACCCCTGTTCTGTGACTGACCAAATTCTAGCCAGAATGACAAAGAACCACCAAGGATTTGAATCACATCAGCATTTTCTAACAGAATTTGTCATTATTGAAAATACTGGATAACTGTGATGGTCTTTACCAGTGGAATAAGGTCAATTTGGCAACCGTGAATGCAAAGTCCATTACCAGAATGGACACCTCTTCCTCCAACAGGTAAGGGGCAGGTTGAGGTTAAATCCAGTGAGCATTTTACGTGTAAAAACGTCTTTTTTTCTGTCAAAGATAAAACACCTCTGGAGCCACTAAGGGCTCTCCTACCTGAAGAGTTACTCGCGCTCATCTGTTCAGCTAGAATGGCCTTCAGCTTCTTAATCTCCTCCTGATACTCCCTCAGCAGAGCATCCTTGGGGTCCTCGTTGATACAGGGCTTGTTCTTGATGTTCTTCGCTCGATTAGCATAGCGTAAAGTACTGAGGCTTTCATCGTAGTTGTTATCAGCCGGAGATAAGCACGCTACCATCAGCGTCTTGGTGTTCCCTCCGAGGGAGTCTTGCAGCAGCCTGGTCAGCTTGGAGTCTCGGTAGGGGATGTGCTTACACCGGCCGTCAACCAGGGCCGAGATGACATTGCCCAGAGCTGAGAGGGAGAGGTTGATTTTGGTGGCCTCTTTCAGCCGCTCACCCGTGGCTCCAGTTTTTGACTGTCTCTCGCTTCCTGCCAGATCCACTAAATTGAGTTTTGCGGCCCTAAGGTGATCCTGCCCTCGCTCATCTGCGAGAAAATAATTCCGGGTTAGGCTCTTCTTAAGAGGAAGCATCTTAACAGTCAAGAAACAGGACCCTCTTGGCATCATGTTCCACTTCAAGCCCTGTTCTTTGCCTGCATTTGGGCCCTGACTCCTTTAAGTAAATAAACACCTATTTAATCTTAGAACTACACATTTCGGTGCTTTCCTGAACGAGATCCTGCACAGTAAGAATTCATACCGGTTCTTACTCTCCTTGTGAGCTCTGAACACGCACACCCCCTCCACCTATTTCCACACTGTTCAGAATTTCACGCAAAGCCCTCTGCAAGTAACAAGGTCAGACCATGAGTTTATACTCCTCAGATTGTTTCAAGAAGTTAAATAATGCCTGACAGTTGGGGAGAAAGAAGGGAACTCCCAAACTACAGCTTTTCTCAAGACTGGAGTCCAACCTACTCTAATCAATGGATGTATTCAAGAAGTTTCTTGCTGTGCTTCAAAAGGAAAAGCACATCCTATGGGATACCATCAAGGTCCACCATCTGGCTCGAATGTTCAAGAAGCCCAGCAGATCTCCCCTCTCGCCCAGACAACTGTAAAACTGCGCCGTGACTCAGCACACAGGCATGCTCGGCAGCATCTGTTCCTCCTCAACTCATGACATTCTCGGTGAGAAAGTAAAATGAAGGAACGCAGGCGAGAAACAGGAAAACTGCAAGAAATCGGGACCGCGCTCAGCCCGAACCACCTGGATGAGGAGCTGGATCTCAGCGAGTGAGGAGTCAGGCCCATCTGATGGTGCCATTCCCATCATACCGCTTTAAGGCAAGAGAATATGTGAGCTGAAGTTAACTGCTAGCTCCCCAGCTACCTGGATGCACACCTCACACATATAATATCTGCTTCCTGACCTGCGTTTTGAGGCCGGATTAACGTGATGATACAAATCCCCCGTGACTAAGAGAGCGCGCATTCGGTTGCTTTAGGAACCCCGCGGTTTTGCTGGCTACGTAGCTTTCCCAGCTTCATGCAGAGCAAAGAGTTGGACACATATTCCCAAATCACAGACTGCTGTCCTAAGCGCTGGACTGCACTCTTGGATGTCCACATCCCAATCATCCCTCACGATTACAACCCAAGTTCAAGGGAAGAGCGCCTTTAGTGCTCCAAGCAAAAAGAACATCGAGGTTTTAACCAAGTCTGCCCTTGTCCAGACAGAAATCTACAAAATCTAGCCTTCAATTTAGTCAGAGTTAAGCTTTGCAGCTGTGGCCAATACCTAAACATGAGCAATGAATAATACCGTGCATGGGGGAAAGTGAAAAGTTCACAGGTAAACAAAAAAATCTAAAATCTATTGCCCTAGGATATTCCCCCTGTTCCAGCAACAGATTTTTAGCTGTGGAACTTAACGTTTGCTGCAGAGCAAACTTGTTGTTTCACTCCAGATTTTTCTGGCGTGTCAAGACATGGGAGAATCAGGGAGGAAAAAAAAACCCAGATGGAGCTTAAATAGAGCACCCTCTCACTATCCTGTCTGAGAGCAGAGGTGGGTGGACAGTCACAAAAAGGAAGTTTTCTAACCCTTTCCCTCTTTCCCCCAGTTTACGTAAACACTGACAGGCAATTAAAAAGTTGTTTTGGTGTCTGCCAGTCCTTTTACCAGGGAGGCTGTTTGTTTCAATCGAGGAGCTTAGCGGTTTAGTTTCCATGGTGTAATAAGGTCCCCAGACTCTCGCTAAAATGCCCGCAGCAGCCCGGAAGTCTTGCCTGTCGAACTCCCATACAGCCCATCGGCCAGTGCTCGTGGCATAAGCACCTGCCAAATCTACGTCTTTCTCATTAACAAATCAATCCCTAAGCACAACGTAAAGGAATAAAACATCTGCTACTCCAAATACAGTAAAAATACCGATGGTAGCTTGCATGTTTCGTACCTCTGCAGCCAGAGAGCCTGGTATTTGCCATATAATCTTGTTCCTGAATCTAAATTGTTAAAGAGTGGCTTTAGTCCACATAACTGCAAAGAGATCCTTTAAAACATCAACTCCCAGTAAATTATAATTTACTACAGGCTCAACTGGAAAATAAATTTGAACTTCCCCATGCACCACTTCATGAAGTCTAAAGATGACAACATACATGCCAACTTCATTAACTATTTCAACTCATGATTACCATAGTAGAACCATCCAGTTACAGGGATTGTGCCAGAACCCTCAACTTTCTCCTCAAATATTCCAGCTCTCTTCCATTTAACTGCCAAAACCGCAAGTTTCCCCACCTGCCATTCTGTTCCATGTAACAAGTTTTCAAAGCTTTAAATCAGAGACATTGTTTCAGGCTAGATCAAGGGCCCTGCACCCAGCTGGAACACAAAAGAGGAGAGTAAATACTTCTTTTTCCTTGTTAGGATTAAAGCTGGGATTTTACAGACCCGCATAATGCAAAGATTAGCATCCACCGGCTGTGCCAACTGAGAAATTCCAAAAATCCCACACGCACCATAGAGGAAAATGAGGTACTGTCACCAACATCTGGAACCACAATTTAGGAAGACATTGTGTAACTTCCCCCTTGGTGGAAACAGCTGAAGAAAACGAAGCCAAGCTGTTCACAGCCTCAGCCGGGGTCAAGGACTGGACAGAATATAGGAGATTAATTCCTTTCTTAGTCCCAGAAAAAACCCTTTCGAGGTCCACGTTCAGACCCAGCGAGGCAGCTTTATCAGCTAGAGAAACACCAGTGGAAATGAGACGCTCGAGAAAGGCAAATTAGTCATTAAAACATTATTAAGGGATTCTTTTATTCCATCTGAAAACCCAGATTAGCTGTTTGCTTAAAAGATGTGCCCCGCGTGCTCAATGAAGGAGTCGTTGGGTGAAATGATCTGACTTGCATTGTAAAGGAGATCAGACAGGACAGATAACGACATACGTTTCTCCAGGCTGTACAATGTATGAACTCCAAGCCATTGTACGGGCTGTGAAATTTAAACCTTTATTTCCAGCAAAGGGTGCTAAGAAGATAAAGAAATGGAAGGAGAATTAAGTATGTTCCCAGTTCGAGTGTAAGACATTTCTCTCCCAAGGGGTAATCGAGGGGAAAAAAGCCTTTGAGTACTCAGCCATTTCACACTGTGAAGAATGTCCGTGACAGGGCACACTTCTCATTTCTGTTGGATCTAAAATCGTTTAGGACCTACGTTTTGCTGTGGGGTGACTGGTCAGACCGCACAGATTTTGCGCTCTGCTAGGCCCAGGCCTAACGCAGGACATCCAGCTACCTACCTACGGTGCAGATTTCCATACTGACAGTAAAGATGGAGTGGGAGCGGGAAGAATCCTTATTCATGAGGGTGTAACCCACCGCTCGGTTTCTCCAGCCCGTCTCCATGATCCGCTCGCACTGGACCACGCTATGCACTGTGTGCAGGGAGAGCCCCTTCACGTACACCCCTTTCTCTGGGTGCTCCTTCAGCTGCAAACAGGGACAACGCAAGACAGGTTAGAACAAGACGCACCGAGACGGCGGGGAGGCACGCTGGAAAACTATCTGGAAGCTTGAGGGCTACGCGAGTTTTGCATGTGGAGAAATTAAACTGCGGTAAGGCAAAACAGTATCTGGCTGCCGCCAAAAAACTTTAGTATTGCTGAAGCAGGCATAAAGCCACACAAAAGAGGGAACCACCTTCATGGCTCTGCAGGCAAAAGAATTAAAGTTAAAAATTTGCTGATTGATGCAGACATCTCCCAGGCCACAAGAAACCTGCGCTGAGCCGCCTTCTCCCTCCCCTATTATTAAGCTGCATATTTTAAAATAAGAACTGAAATGGTTTTCACCTATTATGGCGAAGGCTCTAATACCTCTTCAGTCATAGGGAGTTTTTTAAAAATCAAAGCACAGATTGAATAGTCACCGATATTGTTACCGGTGCTTGGCTGAACCCCTCTGCGCTGAGAGGGCGGCTTGATCTCCCTGACAAAATTCCCAAAGTCACACCCATCACGCACAGGCAGACCGTAATAATTTTTCTCCAGATTAGTTCATTTTTAAGATGCTCTAAAATCCTATTCAGGCACCTGGATAGATACAAAGTGTTAAATACCCAACGGCATCTTTTCAGCAATTATCAATCACGCAGAAGAGAAATTTCATACAGTGTGCTAATAAACGATTGAAATGTTCAAAATCTGAACGATCCATCAAACCTACCTAAAAAATACAAAACAATCGAGAGATCCCTGCACTCCTACACCAGCCCCCTCAAGCTCCCTCCACACTGGGAATTTTAAAAGAGCTGCATTCATTTTCAACAGCTATGTTACGCCCCACGTCTGCCGAGTTCATAACCAAAACTCTATCTTTATCGTGTCAGCTGGGATATCAAGATATGGCTGTCACGACTCAGTGTCACGGAGTGACAGACACTGCCTTTGTCAGTGTGACTTCCAAAGAAGGTCTTGAGATACTTGAGCGATGCATGCACCACATGAAGCAATGTAAAAATAGAGTGTTTGCTTTTAAAATATCTGCACAAACGGAGCAGAACTGGCTGAAAACTAAACTAGGCAGGATTTAGCCTTGTTCTGAAGCCGTGACTGCCAGGGTGAATCCAGTTACAGAATCCCAGCCAGACTGTGCCTGTGCTACAGGAGAACCCTGCGGCTGGCCCGGCTGGATCTGAGGGTGCTGCAGAGTCCCCAGGGAACACCCAACCAAGGACACGGCTGTCGTTAACTCCACGACAGACCGAGGGGGGCATTTTCCTCGCAGAGCACCGTAAAACCGGCTCTTCACAGGGTTTCGTGCCGCGGGAGGCGACTGTGGGCTTCAGAGTCACCAAAGTCACTGATGCTGAAAGGCAAAGGAACAAACAGAAATGGGATTTTGGAGGAGAGCCGGAGGACATGGAACAAAGCGGTAGGTCCGCCCGGGCTTTCGGTCTCCGCAGGACGTGCCTCCCTTAATTACTCGGTGGAGGCAGCAACAGGCAGCGGCTGTCACCGGTGTGATGGTGTTACCCTGGAAACTGTTCTGCCCAACTCCTGCCCTCCCAGTGCCAACCGCAGTCGTCATGGAAACCGGTGTCACTGCTGATGTGGAACAAAAGGATGGGAAACTGCGGCAAGCGCCTTCCGAAACAGCGAGTCCCCTTCTCCCACCCCTCGCTCTCCACACGCACACGCTAAGCACGCTCGGAAAGTGGAGCGGAGAGGGTTTTGCCTCCCTGAAAGCCAGGAGCCTGTTAAAAAAAATCTGCCCCGTAAGGCAGTTTGGGTCTGTCACCATCTCGGCATGTCTGTGCGGCAGATGGTGCTAGTGCCTTGTTTTTCTGCACAAGGCCAGTCCTGCAGGGAAGTAAATTAGCACAGGAGATTTGCAGCTTCCCCCAGGAATACATGAAAAAAGATCCGCAAAGCCACCAAGAGGTAAATTTTATAAGAGATCAGCCCCCTGATTAGGATTTCAGGAAAGTTTACCTTCCTGTGTTCCTGGCAACCGTCCGCCTTCCCCACGCGTTCCCATGGGGAGTAATATCTGCTCTGTCCCCTCCAAAAAGAATCGGCCTTTTTTGGTTTAGACAGGTGATGAGATCATCCGCAGCTACACTGGATCAGATTAAACATTTATAAGGCACAGAATCCTCCTGCCTTAGAGACAGCCATGAGATGAAGAGGATTAGGAAGAAATTGCCCCATGAGCACTCTATTCCATCCTCGTCCAGTAATGATTTTCACACAGCTTTGACTAAACTACCGGCCGCTGTCGAGCGGGACACGTGGGACTGGATCCTGTTCCTTCTGCCACTAAACTTTCACTAAAGCCCCTCAAAATCTCCTCTTGGCTTCCATATTCATGACCATATCTTCATATTCTGGCGTTCAGCTTCTGACAGAGCGTATGATCGCACTTCTGCGAGGCATTCACGCTAACACTTATCTGAGCAAATTAAAGCACTTCCTAATTAAGACCCATTGACTCCGCCTCACCTCCAACTTCTGCTTGGTATCAGCTCCTAGAAGGTCTCGTATGTCTTCGTTGTAAATCTCCAGGTAGGAAGCTCTCACCAAGAACTTGGCATTTTCAGCACACTGCACAAAACAGGAACAAATTTCGGGTAAGGTTCTCAAAATGAAGGCGAGTAGGCAGCCCACGTAGATCCTCAATGCCAGCCGGGTGCCTACCTCCCATCGGCACTTCACCAAATCTCTCCTGGCGTTCCCCGGTATAACTACTCAACACGCTCACTATAGGGACTTTCGGTCCTTAAACATCTCAGATGCAAGTCCATAAAGTCAGCAGAGATGAGGGTGCAGTGCATCTGACTATATGCAGGCCTCAGCTTTAGGATGAGAGGCAGCATACCGAAAAGCCTGTCCCCATTCTTGCTCCCAAGCGCCATCGGCACTCAGTCCTTAGGGCACGACACAAAAATCACCTTCCTCAATATCACACCACCTTACAACAGGATCTCTTTCACATCCTGACACACCTACCTGCACGCTCTCAAAAATGTGTTCAAATGCCCTGGGTATTATGCCTTTCTGTGTAGAAGGATCCACGATTCCCTGCATGGTGAATGACTTCCCGCTGCCAGTCTGGCCGTAGGCAAATATGGTGCCGTTGTAGCCTTCGGTGACACCCTGGAAACGGAGGAAAAAAAAAATAAAAAAGCCATTATCCTCACCCTTCGCATAACCAGAAGTACGTTGTCCAGATTCAATCCCACCTCGTAAAAGGTATTTTAAAGGAAGAGCTAGAAGTAAACATCAAACAAGTGCTTGACCTTCAAATGCCATCAGAGTACAATAATAATAAAAGAATGCATTCTGCTAGCATATAAATTGATGGTTTTCTCTCAAAAATGGAAAATTGCAGGTGTTGAAAAGTGGAAGGGCAGCTGAGAACGCTTCAAAGACCAGAATATTTTTGCCATAGGGCAGAAAACTCTTGTGAAACCCAGAGAGACAACTAGAATTCTAGTTGGCTGTAGGGTGGCCAAAAGGACAGTCTCTAGCTTAGAATAATTTTCTCTTGGAAAGCTGGCTGAAAGAAGGCCTCACTTTGATTTCAGAGAAGCATGGCAGGAACAGAAGATATTTGGATTTCTTAAGGTTTAAATAAAATAATTAACCTATTAATCTAACAATCTACTGTTTCAATCCCTGATTGTTCTCAGGATCAGGAACTTCCATCTTAAAAATATCACTAGCCGTTTTATCCCTCTTTCTTCTTCTAACAAGATTGGGGCTTTTGGGCAGGGGTTGGGGTTTTTTTTTTTGCTTAACTGGTTCCTTTCCCACCCTAGCTCTTTGCTGTGCTGATGTGTTAACAAGGAAACAATCAAATCCCCTTTCATTTTGCTAGTCTAAAACAGGCTGAGGTTCCCTGTCTTCTCTAAGCTTTCTCACTCAACACTAAAAATGTCCCTAAAATCATCAGGAGTCTTGTTTGTCCCCCTTCTCCTCACATGGCCTTCCACTGCAGTTTCTGTCCAGCTACCAGGCCTGCTCAGGGGGGTTCATCTTTCATATAAACGTCCACCTAAAACAATTAAATGGAATTCTATCCTCAGTGCCCCGCTGGCTGCTGAAAGTTTTGTTTCTTCCCAATTTCCTAGCCTAGCACCGGGACACTGTTTTGCCCTTCTGCACCCCAGGGTTGCGGCTAAGCCGCTTGAAACGGCGGACAGGGCTGTTCTGTCCCTAAATCGGTTCCACTTCAGGATCACGGACCCACGTAAAACTCCTCAGCCCACGTCCCAGGCTACGTGCCGGCTGTGCTTGGCTTGCTTCGGGCACCACTCACCTCCACGAGCGGGTAGGCGATCTCGTTGTAGATCTGCTCCGTGTTGTGCTCCTGGTAGTACGCCCCGTCGAAGGTGAACTGCTTCGGGGGCTCGCCGGCGGCGGCGGGGTTTTGGAGGAAGCACTGACCCCGCACGCTCTCCATCCTGACGACCGCCTTGCAGCCCAGAGCCTTCTCACGCTCGTTCATGGGCCGGCAGCGCACGATCACCTTCACCGCCTCCGAGGCCATTTTTCAAGGCTCAGCTCAACCCCACGGGCGCTCACTTGGCAGGGCTGGGGCGGGGGGCATCGGGGCCTGCGTAGGCCTGTGGGAAGGCGGGGGCCCGCACCCCTCGGTGGCGGGGAGCACTCACCGCTTGCTGGGGGCACTGAGGGGAAGGACCCCCCCGCAGCTTGGCAGGAGGAAGGAGAGCCCGGGGGGGGGCCGCAAAATGGCTGGAGGAGAAGGGGAGACTAAGGAGGAGGGAAGCTTGGGCAGGGGGGATGAAGGGAAAGGGGGAGACTTGGAACAGGTCTGAGGGCAGGCCGCGGGGAGGAAACCTGAGGGGAGGCTGGGGGGGGGAAGGCTGAGGGGAGGGTGGGGGGTTGGGGAAGGCTGAAGGGAGGCTGGGGGTTGGGGAAGGCTGAGGGGAGGCTGGGGGGGAGAAGGCTGAGGGGAGGCTGGGGGGAGGGGGATAGCCTGAGGGGAGGCTGTGGGGAGGGGGAAGGCTGAGGGGAGGCTGTGGGGAGGGGGATAGCCTGAGGGGAGGCTGTGGGGAGGGGGATAGCCTGAGGGGAGGCTGTGGGGAGGGGGAAGGCTGAGGGGAGGCTGGGGGGCGGGAAAGGCTGAGGGGAGGCTGGGGGGAGGGGGATAGCCTGAGGGGAGGCTGTGGGGAGGGGAAGGCTGAGGGGAGCCTGGGGGGAAGGGGATAGCCTGAGGGGAGGCTGGGGGCAGGAAAGGCTGAGGGGAGGCTGTGGGGAGGGGAAGGCTGAGGAGAGGCTGTGGGGGACAGCCTGAGGGGAGCCTGGGGGCGGGAAAGGCTGAGGGGAGGCTGTGGGGAGGGGGATAGCCTGAGGGGAGGCTGGGGAGGGGGAAGGCCGAGTGGAGGCTGGGGGCGGGAAAGGCTGTGGGGAGGGGAAGGCTGAGGGGAGGCTGTGGGGAGGGGGATAGCCTGAGGGGAGGCTGGGGAGGGGGAGGGCTGAGTGGAGGCTGGGGGCGGGAAAGGCTGTGGGGAGGCTGTGGGGAGGGGAAGGCTGAGGGGAGGCTGGGGGGAGGGGGATAGCCTGAGGGGAGGCTGTGGGGAGGGGAAGGCTGAGGGGAGCCTGGGGGGAAGGGGATAGCCTGAGGGGAGGCTGGGGGCAGGAAAGGCTGAGGGGAGGCTGTGGGGAGGGGAAGGCTGAGGAGAGGCTGTGGGGGACAGCCTGAGGGGAGCCTGGGGGCGGGAAAGGCTGAGGGGAGGCTGTGGGGAGGGGGATAGCCTGAGGGGAGGCTGGGGAGGGGGAAGGCCGAGTGGAGGCTGGGGGCGGGAAAGGCTGTGGGGAGGGGAAGGCTGAGGGGAGGCTGTGGGGAGGGGGATAGCCTGAGGGGAGGCTGGGGAGGGGGAGGGCTGAGTGGAGGCTGGGGGCGGGAAAGGCTGTGGGGAGGCTGTGGGGAGGGGAAGGCTGAGGGGAGGCTGGGGGGAGGGGGATAGCCTGAGGGGAGGCTGGGGGGAGGGGGATAGCCTGAGGGGAGGCTGGGGGCGGGAAAGGCTGAGGTAACTTTGGGGAGCCGGGACAAGCCCGGGGGGACCGGGCGAGGGAAAGCTGAGGTAAACCTGTGGGTGCGGGGCGAGCCCGAGGGAGCGGAGGGAACCCCGAGGCGCTGGGGGGGCAGCAGGGGCCGAGGGGAGCCCGGGCCGGGGGCGGGGGGGGGGCGGGAAGCGCCGCGAGACCCAGCGCGCGTGCGCCCGGCGGCACCACGCGGTTGCCACAGCGACGGGGCGGGGCCGCGCAAAGCCCCGCCCCTGGCCCCGCCCCGCGAGCCACGTGACGGGCCGGGCGCGCGCGTGTGCGAGAGCGGGCGTGCAGCAAACCGCACGTGTGCAAGAGCAAGCATGCAACAAACCGCACGTGTGCAAGAACAACAAACCCCGCGTGTGCAAGAGCGGGCGTGCAACAAACCCCACGTGTGCAAGAGCGGGCATGCAACAAACCGCACGTGTGCAAGAGTGGGCGTGCAACAAACCGCACGTGTGCAAGAGCAAGCATGCAACAAACCTCACGTGTGCAAGAGCAACAAACCCCGCGTGTGCAAGAGCAGGCATGCAACAAACCGCACGTGTGCAAGAGCAAGCATGCAACAAACCTCACGTGTGCAAGAGCGGGTGTGCAGCAAACCCCGTGTGTGCAAGAGCAAGGCGTGCAGCAAACCCTGCGTGTGCAGGAGCAAGCGTGCAGCAAAGCACGTGTGTGCAAGAGCAAGTGTGCAGCAAACCGTGCACGTGCAAGAGCAGGCGTGCAGCAAATCCCATGTGTGCAAGAGCAGGTGTGCAACAAACCGCATGTGTGCAAGCGGCACGAGGGCAAATGTGCGGGGGTGCACGGGGGTGCGAGTGCACGAGCGTGACCCCTGAGCGTGCAAGGGAGGGCGAGTAGCATGTGGGTGTGCAACTGCACAAGCGCGTGCGAGCGCGGGTGTAGCGGCGCACGAGGACGAGGACGCGCAACTGCGAGCGTGCAGGTGAGAGCGCAAGCGCAAAGGCAGGGTGCAGTTGTGCAAGCGTCGGTGTGCGCACGGCGCGATCACGCGGGCCTGCGCGCGCACGAGCGCACGAGTGCGTGCGGCCGCAGGCGCGCGAGCTCACGAGGGCATGCACGCGCAAGAGCGAGTGAGCGCACGCACGCGAGCGCACCAGCGCGAGTGCGTGCATGCGAGCGCACCAGAGCAAGCAAGCGCGCGCACGCGAGCGCACGCACACGCAAACAGATGCACGCAAGCGCACAGGCGTGCACGCTTGCACGCAGCGCCGTGGCGGGGGAGCGGGAAGAAAAGGCGGCCTTTTATTAAAAAGCAGACCTCCGGTAGCACGAGAGCCGTTTATTGCCCGAGCGAGGCGCGCACCCGCGGGAGGGGAACAAATAAGGCAGGCGGCAGCGATTTAAAGCTAAGTGGGGATTTTGGGGGTGGCCGGGCCCGAGTGGGGGGCGGCCGGGCCTAACCCCGCTCATGCTGCACCCCGACGGGGGCAGCGGGGGCCCAGGCGGCCTCCCCCCAGGCGCCGGCCCCGCCGCCGGGGTCCCGCTCCTCGTAGCCGGGGTTGCGGCGGCCGGGGGCCAGGCGGCAGAAGCAGCCCCCCGGCACCCCGGAGTAGTGAGCCAGGAGGGCGGCCACGCTGGCGAATTCGGCGTTGGAGTGCTGCCGGCGGCGCCGCGGGGAGAGAGGGGAGAGGTGAGTCCAGCCCGGCACCCCTGAATCGAGCGCGCCCATGCACCAAATACCTACGCACCCGCGCACCAAACGCACCCGCGTGCAGAAGCGCCCGTGTACCGGTGCAGCGTGCACCCGCAAACCCAATGCACCCATGCACGGGGGCACACGCAAACGAAACGCGCTGATGCGCCCGTTGCGCCCGTGCACGCGCGTACTGATGCGCCTGTGTACCCATGCGCCGTGCGTGCACGCACGGCTGCACCCCGTGCGCTGATACACCCACAGCTCGAGTGCACGCGTGACCAGCGCACCCGTGAAGCAGACGCGCACACACCAACGCACCCATGCGCCGTGCACCCATGTGCAGATGTGCTCGTGCGCCCACGAACCAAATGTAATTGCGCACCAAAGCATGGATGCGCCCATGCACCCGCACCCACTGGTACCTGTGCGCCATGCGCAGGTACACACGCGCACCAAATGTGCCCACGCGCCAATCTCCCCGTGCACCAATGCAGCCACGAAGGAAATGCCTCTGTGCATCCATGCACTTATGGAGCAAATGCACATAGGCACCAGTGTACCCATGCACCAGTGCAGCCGTACACCTGCGCACCGATGCAACCATGAAGCAAATGCACCCGTGCGCCCCTGCATCACATGCATGTAGGCACCCGTGCATCCATGCACCGATGCATCCGTGCACAAATGCACCGATGCATCCATGCAACGTGCACCAGTGCATCCACGCAGAGGTGCACCAAATGCACTCGTACCCTAGCGCATCCATGCACCGATGCACCAAACGCGCGCACACCCCAGCACATCCATGCACCGATGCATCCATGCACCAATGCACCAACGCATCCACAAACAGGTGCACCAAGTGCACGCAGATGCACCAAACGCGCGCACACTCCAGCGCATCCATGCACTGATGCACCAAACGCGCGCGCATCCCAGCGCGTCCATGCACCGATGCACCAAACGCGCGCGCATCCCAGCGCGTCCATGCACAGAAGCACCAAACGCACGCGCACCCCAGCGCGTCCATGCACAGAAGCACCAAACGCGCGCGCACCCCAGCGCGTCCATGCACAGAAGCACCAAACGCGCGCGCACCCCAGCGCGTCCATGCACCGATGCACCAAACGCGCGCGCACCCCAGCGCGTCCATGCACAGACGCAACAAATGCGCTTATGCCCCAGTGCATCCAAGCCCCAGCGCATCCCCGCACAGACGCATCCAACACACTTACCCGGGCGCAACTGCGCACCGCTGCAACCACGAAGCAAATGCAGCCGGGCGCTCATGCATCGCGTGCACCCGCGCGCGCAGCACCCTCACCTCCACGCAGAACCGGCCCTGCTGGGTCCGGAAGAGGCAGTAGGGGACGACGCCGCAGGGCGCCCGCACCCACAGGCACCAGCGCTTGGCCAGGCCGTGCTCGGGGCGCAGGAGGAAGGCGCCGGGCACGTCCCGCCGCAGCAGCGCGATGCCGCCGTCCCTGGGGAGGGCACAAGGCGGCGGGTGGGCGCAGGGGAAGGCGGGGCGGGGTGCTCGGCGAGGAGCGGGGTGCTCCCGCGCGCTCACCTGGCGATGCCGGCGAAGGCCCACACGCTCTCGGCGAGGACGCTCTCGTCGTCGGGGAGGAAGGCCAAGCTCCTCGCCCCTTTGCTCTCCCATCCTGCCGCCGCTGCGGAAATGCGTTAAACCCCTCTTCGCCTCCCAAAAACCCACCAAATCGGGGTTACGCGTGCGTGCCTGCGTCCCCCGTGCCTCAGTTTCCCCTCCGGGCACTCACCGGCATCGCGAGGCGGCTGGTGGAGCTGGCTCTCGGCCCCGCAGTCCCGGTAAGCCCCCGAGCGCAGGACTTTGCTGCGGATGGCTTTTTTGCGCACCAGAACCGGGGAGCAGTAGGGGTTCCCCGGGCGCCAGGTGCCAGCTCTGCCCTCCGTCTCCGGCCGCCGCTCCTGGAGGGTGGAGGGGCTGTGAGAGGGGGGTCTGGGGACACTTGCTGCACGAAATGGTGTGCAAAAAAAAATGCAATAAAAAGCTGTGCAAAAAAAAATGCAATAAAAAGCTGTGCAAAAAAAAATGCAATAAAAAGCTGTGCAAAAAAAAAAGCAAGCCGTGCAAAACGCCATGCAAAAATACTGTGCAACCCCCCCCCCCCATGCAAAAAATGCTATACAAACAAAACCCCCATGCAAAAAAATGCCATGCAAAAAAACGCTGGGGAAAAAAAATGCCATGCAAAAAAACGCTGGGGAAAAAAAATGCCATGCAAATCGCTATGCCAAAGATGCCATGCAAAAAAACCCACTGTGCTTTGCAAAAAATGCCGTGTCAAAAGCAGCATGCAAAAAATGCTACGCAAAAAATATCATGCAAAAAAAAAAAGCCATGCAAAATACTCTGCGAAAAAAAATGCTGTGCGAAAAAGTGCCATGCAAAAAATGCCCTGCAAAACAGCGTGCAAAACTGCTGTGCAAAAAAATGCTGTGCAAATACACCCCATGCAAAACACCGTACAAGCAAAGGCTGTGCAAGAAAAGACCCTGTAAAATGCTGTGCAAAAAACTGCCCTGCAAAATGCCACGTAAAACAGGCTGTGCAAAACACCAGGCAAGAAAAGGCTGTGCAGGATGGGCCTTGCAAAACGCGCTGTGCAAAAATGT
The DNA here is from genome assembly GCF_030463565.1 of Pelecanus crispus. Classification (NCBI taxonomy): domain Eukaryota; kingdom Metazoa; phylum Chordata; class Aves; order Pelecaniformes; family Pelecanidae; genus Pelecanus; species Pelecanus crispus. The sequence continues at coordinate 2,090,015 of NC_134657.1, read as the reverse complement.
GCCGCACAAGAATGCCATGCAAGAACAGGCTGTGCAAAACGCTGTGTGTATACTGCTGTGCAAGAAACTGCCATGCAAGACACCGTGCAAAAATGTGCTGTGCAACAGCGTGTCATGCAAAACGCCATGCGAGACAAGGCCGTGCAAGAACTGCCAGGCAAAAAATGCCGTGCAAAAAATGCTGTGCAAAAAATGCTGTGCAAAAAATGCTGTGCAAAAAGCATCATGCATGTACTGTCGTGCAAAGAAATGCTATGCAACAAAAAGGCTGTGCAAGAAAAGCTGAGATACACCATGCAAAAAACGTGCTGTGCAATAACGCACCATGCAAAACACCACGCAAGAACAGGCCGTGCAAGAAAAGCCGTGCAAAAACATGCTGTGCAATAATGCACCATGCAAAATGCCGTGCAAGAAAAGGCCGTGCAAAAATGAGCTGTACGATAACGCACCATGCAAAACGCCATGCAAGAAAAGGCTGTGCAAAAATGTGCTGTGCGATAATGCACCACGCAAAACGCCGCGCAAGAAAAGGCCGTGCAAGAAAAGCTGTGCAACACCTCATGCAAAAAACATGCTGTGCAATAATGCACCACACAAAATGCTGCGCAAGGAAAGGCCGTGCAAGAAAACACCGTGCAAGAAAAGCCATGCAATACACCATGCAAAAAACGACGCTGTGCCACACGAAATGCCGTGCAAGGAAGGGCTGTGCAAGAAAAGCCATGCAATACACCATGCAAAAAACGACGCTGTGCCACACGAAATGCCGTGCAAGGAAGGGCTGTGCAAGAAAAGCCATGCAACACATCATGCAAAAAAATGCTGTGCCATAACGCACCACGCAAAACGCCGTGCAAGAAAAGGCTGTGCAAAAAAAAGCCATGCATGAAAAGGCCGTGCAAAAAAAAGCCATACAAGAAAAGGCCGTGCAGAAAAAAGCCGTGCAAGAAAAGGCCGTGCAAAAAAAAGCCATGCATGAAAAGGCCGTGCAAAAAAAAGCCGTGCATGAAAAGGCCGTGCAAAAAAAAGCCGTGCAAGAAAAGGCGGTGCAAAAAAAAGCCGTGCATGAAAAGGCCGTGCAAAGGCCGGCGGAGCAGCACCCCGCGCCCCGGCAGGGTGCACCCACCCCTGTGCCCAGGGAGCCGAGGCCGGCGGGCGCAGGCAGGCGTCGGAAGGAGACGAGGGCGTTGACGTTGCGCGACACCTCCTCGGGGTTGAGGGGCTCCCGCAGCACCCCGGCCCCCGGGGGCTCCCCCTCGCCCGCCTGCTCCTCGGGGTGCGCCAGGAGGTAGCAGAGCTGGAAGGAGCGGCAGAGCAAGAGGTGCAGGGTCTGGACCTGGGGGCGGCAAAAGAAGCTGCGTGCAAATATTAAAAATAATAATAATGGGGGTTGTTTTTTTTTTTTGGGGGGGTGTTGGGCCGCGCACCTCGCCCGGGGGCCCCACGAAGAGGTGGCAGAAGAGGGTGCTGGCGGGGCTGCGGGGGTTGCGGGCCACGAAGGCGAACTGGCGGTCGGCGTGTCGCCACGTGCTGTACAGGATGCGGCGGAGAGCGTGCGCCATCAGCAGCGTCTGCGGGGACAAGGTGGCGGTGGAGGGGGGGGCCCGCTGGGACCGAGCACCCCTGAGACCCCCCTGCTCCGGGGCGCAAGCGATACCGGGGTCGCCCCGATTTGCACGGCGGGTTGCAACCCCGTTTGCAAACGCAAAGCAGGTTCCCGAGCAAAAAGCAATGCTCGGGGCGGTGCGGCCCCCCCTCAAAAGCACCCCCTCCAGCAGCACCCAGCACCCAAGACCCCCCCCCAGCACCTCTACCTCCCCGTCGGCACCGTAGACCTTCAGCCCCTGCAAGCTGAACCTCAGCACCACCGACCTCCTCCTGGGGCAGTCCTGGCCGGGAGAGACGCAGCGTTGGGGGGGGCCGGGGGGGGTCACAGGGGGTGTCCCCCCCACTATTTGGGGTCCCCCCGTTTCCCGGCGAGGGGGAGCGGTGGCGGATGCCCGACCTTCAGCGCCTGCAGCTGCTCCTCCAGCCGCCCCGCTTGCTGCTGCAGGTCCAGGTCCTCCACCGCGAAGGAGCCCACGTACTGGGGGGGGGACGCAAAAACCCACCCGTGTCAGCAACACCCCCCCCCATGCTGCAATCGGCCCCCCGCGGGGCAACCGGACCACCCCGAGATGACGGTTTGGGGGGACACAGGGATGCACCCCGCACCCAAACCTCATCTCGGGGTCCCCCCCCCGTGGGTAAATCACCTCGGCCGGCTTGGCGACGCCCCGGGCACGCTGCTGGGGGGCCACAGGCTCCGGCCCCCGCCCGTTGCCCGGCTTCTTCCTCATGGCAGCGGGGTTTCGGGGCGAAGGCTGGATCAGGATGGGGTTAAGCGGCTCCGGTGCCGCATCCGAATTATCCAGAGCCACCCAGGGTGGCGGAGCGGGAGCGAGTGGTGGGAGCCTGGAGCTGGCCCCTGGTCACGGTCCCTGCGCGGTGGGACAGGACAGACACAACCTGCCCCCGCCGTCCCCCCCTTCCAGCCCGCTGAGCCCCGGGGAGGTGCTGCACTCCCGTATGGCGGTCCCCAAATCCTGACCCCAACACGGATGTCCCCAAATCCCGACCCCAACACAGATGTCCCCGAATCCTGACCCCAATGCGGATGTCCCCAAATCCCGACCCCAACGCAGATGTCCCCAAATCCCGACCCCAACGCAGATGTCCCCAAGTCCTGACCCCAACGCAGATGTCCCCAAATCCCGACCCCAATGCAGATGTCCCCAAATCCTGACCCCAACGCAGATGTCCCCAAATCCCGACCCCAACACGGATGTCCCCAAGTCCCGACCCCAACACAGATGTCCCCGAATCCTGACCCCAACGTGGATGTCCCCGAATCCCGACCCCAACGCAGATGTCCCCGAATCCCAACCCCAATGCAGATGTCCCCAAGTCCTGACCCCAACGCAGATGTCCCCGAATCCCGACCCCAACACGGATGTCCCCAAGTCCCGACCCCAACACAGATGTCCCCGAATCCCGACCCCAACACGGATGTCCCCAAATCCTGACCCCAACGTGGATGGCCCCAAGTCCCGACCCCAACGCAGATGTCCCCAAGTCCTGACCCCAACGCAGATGTCCCCAAGTCCTGACCCCAACACAGATGTCCCCAAATCCCGACCCCAACGCGGATGTCCCCAAATCCCGACCCCAACGCGGATGTCCCCAAGTCCCGACCCCAACGCGGATGTCCCCAAGTCCCGACCCCAACGCAGATGTCCCCAAGTCCTGACCCCAACACAGATGTCCCCAAATCCCGACCCCAACACGGATGGCCCCAAGTGCTCGCCCCGAAGCAGGGCTCCCTCCATACCGGCCCCAATAAAAGGGTCCCCAAGTCCTGACCCCAAACCCAATGCGAGGGTCCCCATGTCCCCACCCTGAGCATCGTGCAAGGGTTTCCGTGTCCCAGCCCCCGTGCACGGGTCCCCACATCCCAACTGCAGCGCAAGGGTCCCCCTGTGACCCCAAGTGCCACGCAAGGGTCCCCACAGCCCGACCCCAACCCCAACGCGAAGGTCCCCGTGTCCCGACCCCCATTCAAGGGTCCTGACCCCAAGGGCGATGCAAGGGTCCCCGCGTCCCACCCCTGAGCACCACGCGAGGGTCCTGTGTCCCTGCCCCGAGCGGGGTGCAGGTAGCGCCCATGTCCCGCCCCCGAGCGTAACGCGAGGGTCCCCAAATCTCGACCCAAATGCGATGCACGCAGTCCCCGCAGCCCAGCCCCAAATGAAACCCAAGCGTCCCCGCGCCCCGAGCGTACAGTGCAGACCCCAAGCAAGGTGCATGCAGTCCCACATCCTGAACCCCAGCAACATTTTGGGGTCCCCCCCATCCTTCCCCCCCCCCCCCAGTGCTCTGTCCTGTTCCCCGTTGGCCGCGCAGCACCGAGACCCCCAGGGCTGTCCTTCAGGGGCGATCCCCAAAACACCAGCGACGGGGGCAGCAGGTTTGGGGGTGCTTTTTTGGCCGGAGCACCCACCGAGGGGTGCGCCCGGCCCCTCTCCAGTCACCCAAAGGGGTTTTGCCCCTTGGGCCGGGCTGAGACCGGCGCAACTCGTGTCGCCGAGGCCACGCCGCAGCGCCTGGGTGCAAACGCAGAGGAAGGGGGGGGCCGGGCTGCTCCAAGCGCATCCTAATGGGGTGGGGGGGTCCCGGGGGGGTCCCCATCCCCTTTGCAAGCTGAGGGCTGCCCCTCTCCTTTCCGGCACAATTTGGGGGGTCTCCCCCCCCTCCCCCCAGCCAATCCGCAGGCAGGCAGCCCCCAAGCCCCGCCCCCTTTTTCCCACGCTCCATTTCTCAATGGAGCCCCCCAGCCCACCGGCCACCCTGAAGGTCCCCAAGGGAGGGATGGCGACCCCAAAATTTGGGGTGGGTGGGGGGTGCACCACTCAGACCCCACGCATCCCCAGAGCCCCTCCATCCCGCCGCCCCCCCCCCCCCCGGCTCACGGGCAGCTCCCTCGATGGCTGCGGAGAAACGCAGGCGAAAAATTCCCCCGCTCCGGCTCTCGGCCTTCGCCGGTTGTTTTTCCTTCCCCGGGTGGCTGCTCCGGCAGCTCCCGCCGCGGCGCAGGGATGCTCGGCCCGTGGGCGTCAGGCCCTCGCCGCCAGCCAGGCCCAGGCGAGCCCGAGCCCACGCCGGGCACGGGGCAGGCAGCAAACTCTCATTTCCTGCCTCCGATCTGCTCGTGATGAATCACCGCAATTTACCTCCCCGGTTTTCTCCGTTTCTTGGAGCGACGGCGAGCAGAAACGCTCAGGCTTTTTGGAAAAATGCGGCTGCAACTGATTTTTTTCTCTTTTTTTTTTTTTTTTTTTCCTCCCCTCTCCTCCGGCGTGCCCAGCGGAGACGTGATTTCTAACCCTGACGCACGCACGCGTTCGCTCGCCACCCCCTGCCCTGATGCTCAGACCCTTTTTCTCCCAATTTCTGAATTCCCCGGGGAGTTTTGCCCACCACTATCTGCTCTCTACAGAAAAAAAAGAGAAAGAGAGATTGCTCCGACCTTGCTGCAAAGCAGCCGTGCAAACCCAGAGCCTTGGCTCCCCAAAATCCTCCGTCCGGCCAAATCCACGGGGCCGAAACAAAAGCTGTCCCCAGCCCCAGGGATGCACTTGGCTCCTGGAAAGGGAAAGCAACAGTTTGGGGAAGAGACGGGGTCTGACCCCTTGGAGGTGCATCCAAAAATGCCCGTCTCGCGCCCCGGTGCTCCGAAGGGTGCGAGGAGAAGGGTCCCAACAGCGGTGTTCAAACCTTGGGTCACTGCCAGTGCCAGCTGCTTCGAGACGCCGTGAGATGCCCCGGCAGAGCCCGCCGGAAGAGTCGATAGCATAGAAACAGTGGAAAAAAAGCAAAAAAAAAAAAAGCAAAAAAAAAAAAAAAGGACAGATGGGGCTGAAGAAATAACATAACAGAGCCCAGTCTGGCCAGGAAGCGGAGACTGGAGAAGAGCGAGCGGCGGGGCCGGCACAAACCTTCCCCAGCGCGCGGCCGAGCTGCCGCTCGCTCTGCCGGCAATGCCGCCGCCGGCTGGAGATGTTCCCATTCAATCCCGGTTGCTGCTCCTGGGAATGTGACGCCTCCGAGGTGGCGAGGATGGGTCCTTTGGATTAAATGCAACCAGAGCTGTGGCTTTTTCTTTTTTGGCTCTGCATGCAGAAATCACCTAATTAGCAATGAAAGCCCCAACCAAAGAGCTGAGCGATGACCAAGGGAGCTAATGGCTGTTTTTAGCACAACGCTCCAATCTGAGGCGCCCCGCAGCAAAATTAAGCTGTGCTCACATGCGGAAAAAGCGGTGTTATCCAGACCAGTGTTTTAACAAATATCTGTGGGGTTGTTGGTTTGGGAATGTTGTTGGGAAGAGGGAGGTTGTAAAATGCCCCGCAGCTGAACAAGGTCCCCGTATATATCCTATCGATGAGAGGAGCGGTTTCTCAAATTTGGCTCACTGTAGCGCCTGCCTGGAGGAAAATGCTGACAAAACGCCCTGTTTCGGTACAAGTAGCCCTAGGAAAGAGCCATTAACTAATGTTTCTAATTGCTTTACATCTCTGTGGATTACCCTTTGGTCAGGGCTTTCACTCTCCCAGTTTCCATCAGCTGTGATTTTCGTTAACCCACTGTGCACCCTCGTTACAGGGCTGGGAACCATTTAGGGCATTTCTATAAGAGTTTTTTAAACTCCCAGTTGTTAGAGGTAGCACACTGGGATTGCAACTGCAAAGAATAAATTCAATAAGGCTATTTTCTCCCTTTCTGCATTTTATTTCCTGAAGTACTTCCACTCCTCTCAGCACGGTACAAGCAAAGCTCTTTCCAAAAAGCACGTTAAACGAAAAGACTGTCGGGTCACAGCTGAATCGCTGGCCTTGCCCTGTTCGAGGGAGGAAGATTTCAGCTGGTCTGTTTTGTCCCCATTGGCCGCTGACAGCGGGGGCAGAGGGAGAAGAGGAGCAGCAAGAGGTTCAAACGGAGCTTTCTGCTTGCTCACCTTTGTCTCCAGAGAAAATGGGGAAGAAAAAGGTCACGGGTTGGTCCAACTACAGAGCTTGGCAGGGGCTCAGGCTAAAATAGCCCCACTCTTTCACGCTGGCAACGTACTTTTAACAAAGATTTGCCTCTGCAGCGATCCACGGTGACCATAATTCCCTCCTCTCTACATTTCCAGGAGGAGAAAGCTGTGGGGAGGAAGCGAAAGGACACACAAAGCGGGCCTGGAATCTAGGTTCATTTTATTTTAGCAAACTGCATGTTCTTCACTTATCAACATCTCTACATTAGCAATTGTATAGCTCTCCAACTTCTCTTTAAAAAAGGGTAAACAAGAGGTGACAAAACTCAGGCTCTTCATCTCTTAAAAACATTTCAAAGTTGGATTCAAGAAGACTTTTATATATTTTGGTTTTAAGGTAACAGATGTGGCGTGGAAACACTAATTCAAATCACCCGCCTAATCGAGAACTACCCCTCCTGGAGCCCCTCTGGCATCGGACGATCAGCAGACGCCGCAGCCTCCTTTACTGAAGATCCGACTCACCGTCAAACAAACCTGGCTGGCCCGAAGGAGCCGAGCGCGCCGCCTCCTCTCACGGCCGAGCAGAAAGAAGCACCTCCAGGACTCAGTGCAAGTGCTGTATATACACTGCTTCTTCACAGAAGCGTTAAGGACCTCGTCATGCAGGGGATCTAGGGAGGACTCCTCTGCCCTTGTACCTTCTCATTAAGGATCGCGTTCCCCCAATCATCCTGTTCCTGCTATCTAAAGATATAAAGATCTTCTTTGAAGAATTTTTAAAAGCCAACCCTCCCCCCCCAAAACGCAAGAGGAACGTGGTAAAATGTACAGATCGTATATGTCCTAGAAAAGTCCTAAAATTATTGCAGAAACTAAAAGATGACTTGTTCCAGGGGAGGGGCAGGCACGAGGCACAGCATGGAGATCTAACAAATGCTCGGGTTGGTTTGATTTAGTTTTCAGCTTTCCCCCCATCATTCAAGAAAAAAAAAAAAAACAAACAAAAAACGAAAAACCCAAAAAACTTAAAGAAGTGTTTAAGCATCAGAACTAAAATACAAATGCACGTTGACTTATATAAAACAAGATCGTGAACTTGACCATGGAATTCCCTGACAGTGGAAAAATTTTACTTTTTTGCCCGAAGAGATTTCCTCATGGTGGATTTGCCCTTGGTGGAAGGTTTCACTTCCTTCCTCCCGCTGGCTGCTGGTTTCTTGGAAGAGCTGCCACCAGAGGGTTTCTTGATGGCTGGGGCTGCTGGTTTGGCTTTCTTAGCAGGGGTTTTAACCTTGGGAGGGGGCTTTGCTTTCCCCCGGCGGGCTGCGGGGGTTTTTCTTGGCTTGGGCTTGGACTCTCTTCGCTTCATCGGAGGGGCCCTGCTCTGTGATTTTGGAGGCGGTCTCTTCTGCATCCTGTCAGAAAGAGAGACAGCACAAGAGCTCAGTGGAGGCGCAAATGCTACCCAGAGCAGAGCTGCTGTTGTCAATTTGCATAAACGAAGCAGATCTTGGCATCCTTGCTCTTTACCACGGATGTTCCTTTATGCAGCAGTACATTTCATTAGCTAAATCCCAAAGAGCAAGAACTCCTCGGGCGGATCTTGCCACACTAAGCACTTTCCAGTCCCCACAGTGCTCTGCCAGTGAGGTTTCAAACTCCGTCGTTAGGCATATAAATGTACAAATAACGACAATGAATCAAAGTCAATTGTCAGAACAATTACGAGACCTAAGCACTATCTCTCCTCTCTAAATGGAATTACTTAACCACACTTATCTTAAATCCACATTCTGAGTAAGGCAGGTTTCATATCTGGCTACAGAACTGCAAATAATACTGTAGGGAAAAGTCTTCCTAAGGAAACGCTTAATAAATACCAAAAGTCTCATGTGAAACGTCACGCTTTTGTAAAGCCCAAAAGGCGACTAAAGGCAATACAAAGAATAAATACAGGCTCTCTTCTCATCTGGAGGAAAAGAAACCAAAGAGGTAAGCTTCAAATTACCGAATGGGGGAGATCATTATCTCTGGAGCAAGGCATAATTAGAAATTTCTTCTTCCAACACCTCTGAGCAACAGCCTTGTGGGTAAATAACCACACCAAGAGACAAATGTGCGTGCTCTACAGCTGTGACAGTCACTTTTATTTCATGTGAAGGACCCCATTTATCTCTCATGCTGCCATACCTCTTCTTTGGTGGTGGTTCTTCCTCCTCAGACTCTTCCTCTTCAGACTCTTCTTCCTCCTCAGATTCCTCCTCTTCTTCCTCATCAGATTCCTCAGAGTCCTCATCCTGTTGCTTCTCTGGGTAGAGCACATCTGGGCTACAAGAGGGTTCTTGTCAGAGCGTGACTTACTTCTAAGGATACGATGCCAGGGTCAGCAAGCCTTGGGTAACCCTGCCTTTCATCAGGCACTGCTGCCCCCCCTCCTGTAAGGTTACAGCTTTGAGCCGAATCCAGAAATACCACCAAGACTTCTGTGTTTGCTGCTATCTGAAACCAACGTTATTTAGCTGGCAGAAGCGTGACAGATTGTAAGTCACCAGGAATGTCCCAGCCCTAAGCTGCCCTTTCTCCAGTTCTCTCCTCGTTGCTCCTTCTGTGCAGACACAGGAAGGCAGACAACAAAGGGACAAGATCAGACTTCAGTGACTCAGAAGGCAGGCTGAAGCCGCTGAGGACTTTGTATGTATGCAATAAAAGAAGGTGGGAAGCAGAGACTTTTAATGACTACGCTGCCATTTGGCTCTTGGTGGGACACTAAGTCACCATCCCTGGGCTCCACGTGGCCCAGCACAATATACGCTCACAGCAGGAGAAGAAAGGCTGGTTTAGTCTCATGGAAGCTAATCTAGGTCATCTTCCCTCCTCCCACCTCTCCCCACATCAGCATTAAGAAAGGCAAACAGCTGGGTCCTACTACTTACGAGCATCCTTGCATTAAGGCCACCACCACACTCCACCTGCTCGTGTGAGTTTGTTTTAGCACGGGAACCCTTAAATAGCCCCCATCCTCCAAAAAAAGCATCACAGAGTGCCCGAGAATATCGAGCCCAACATTTTTATTGCCCTTAAAAGCTTCCCTTGCTAATAAAGTCAGCTTCATGTTCACTCACTCAGACACCCAAGTAATGTCATTATCTAGAGTACGGGTGACAACGTTGTGGTTCATCAGTTATTAAATCTTCCACAAACTTCCCTGTAAAAAGGGGGTCGGCCTACGAACTTCAGCACTGCTATCTGGCTGACCTATGCGACACTCGTCTTGAACATTGTTTTACAGCCAAGCTCTTTACCTAGGATAGTAAGGGAAGCAAAGCTGAAAGGTTCCACTGAAGCCCTTTCCAGAAATTTGCTCCATCCAGCCATTCTTCTCACATTTCTGCAGGGTTCTCTTCAGTAGATGCACTGTTGGGGGGAGAAAAAAAAAAAGAAAAAAAAAAAAAAAAAAATCAGAGAAAGGTTGTGTTACTATCTTTATCCACTTGTCTAACCTTACTGCTCTCCGCAGTGCCCTCTGAAATCAGAGATGGAGAGTCAGGATGAAGTCTCCTTTGCCCAGGACACCTGCAGAGGAATGAAACAGCACCGGAGACCCGAGACTCGTGAAGACATCACTGCATGCTTCTTTCTGCACTCAGCAAAGAGCAGCCGCTGTGTGGAATACCCAGCTAGACCCCTGCATTTAGAAGTTTTAAAGAGAAATCCTCTTGCAGTTAATTTTCAGGAAGATACAAGTGTTTGTTCCTGAGCACTTCACAAATGCGGTGATAAATTCTTCAAAGGAAGAAGTCAAGAACAGTGCAGGTTTCTGACGTCACAATTGAGGGATCCTCCTTTATAAATGCATTTAGCAGTGCCGTGTAACTACTTCTGTCCAAATTTAACTCAAGTCACAGCTTTCTTCAGGCCGTTCTCTAAAGTGTTTTTTAAAACAAGTCTTTACCCTGCTTTTGCTCTCCTCCCGTTCTAAACTTCATATGTGGTGCATGTTTCCCTGTTCTGTGTTGTGTGTTTTTTTTTTTTTTTTTAAAGGGAAAATACTTGGTCTAGAAATATGACAAATGCACTTTTGATTCCAGTCTTCTGTTCCATTGTGCACTCTGTGAGAATTGTAACCAGAACTGCGCAAATACAGGGGATCTTTGTCCCTGGCAAAGAGCTGAAGTTGTTTAGTCAGTTCAAAACCATTTTCAGCTTGAATTAGAGGGACCATTTACATATTTAGCTCCCGCCAAACCAAGGGAAAAACAAGGCCTGCCCTCAAGCACGTTCCAAAGAGGTTCACTTGAGGAATGGAAAGAGAAAAATCCAAATAAACGAGCCAGCTGAACTGCCATCTGAATCTGTTCTGTACAATTAATGCAAAGGTATTCACTGCAAACACTTATTCAACACTCCCAAAATGGGCTCTTATCAAGAACTGACATTGCGCAGCAAGAGAATAATTTGGGACAGCGCCATACCTTCACCCACTGCTGAAATGTTTTACTTTGAATGGCCCTGGAAGAGCTTGCACAGCTAACTGCATTGATTGCAGCCATCAAACTACTAGTGCTGCAACATTAGGGTTGTCATAGTTCAAGGACTCTTTAAAAACCCCACACTTTTATAAACAGGAGCAACACATAAGGCTGTTTTCACTCTGGGTACCAGAGATCAATAGCAGCATGTAAAGGATTTGACTCCCGTCAAGTCCAGTTATAAGTATGAGGTATAAAACGGGGAGGAGTGCAGAGCGCTGGCTCTGCAGTGCGTACCCGCCTGCTTTTACATCTCACCAGATCTTCCTCTGGTTGCTCTTAAAACAGAGCAGAGATCATCAAAATTCCTTTTATGTAATGGAAGGAGAAAGAAAACAACAGATTGCAAGCTGAAATTTCCTTATCCGACTTGCAAGACTGACAAGCACTGGATGGAGGCTGGCTGAACGCAGGCCTGAAAGGACCAGGGCAATTTCCAATGGTCCTGAAAATAAATCGTGCAAGGGCTTAGCAAGCCTGGAAACTCTCTTCCCTGCCCCAAGATTAAGAAGTCACACTTGACATCAGTCTCTAATTGGCAGAAGGACTCAGGCAACTCCTTTAGCCTACACTGCTGCGAGGGAACCTGCACTCCGCTGTATGTCGGTAAGCCCTGCGCCAAACAGCCGTGCTGATGCTGTGCTTCAGGTCCAGGTGAAGAGAGCGGGATCAGCAACCTCCTCTCCGGCCCCACGTCCTGAGGAATGGCACCAGTAACACCACAGTAACACACCGATCTGCTTTTAGGTTTGACCTCGCAGCAGTCTCCACTAGAGTCGTCCTGCTTCAAATGACCTCCAGCCTTGGTTAAACAACTGCATCGGGACTCAGACCAAATAATGCAAATAAGCCACTAGAAGCTCTGCTTTAAAGTCTCTGTTAGTATTGCTTCTGATAATGCAAGTCAAAACATACATTAGTGTTATTCCTGGGAAGAAAGACATGCCAAATCCCTTCCCAAATACAACAGGATTTGTTTCTCTCCTCACTTGCTTGACCTTTTAAAATCAAAGCTGAAGAAGGACCTCAAACAAATCGGTAAGAGGGGTGCTTGTGAATTTTTTTTAAAAGTTAGACTAGGCAACTTCTCTAAATAAAAAGCAACTAGGAACTGCATTTATGCCAAGCCGTAGCCTTTCAAAACAGAGACACAGATGAAATCGACTTGGTGATTTAAGAACAATGAAGTACTTGAATACTATTCCCCCTTCCTGGGAGCGTGCTGTAGACAAGAGAAACATGCATTATGTCTCAGAAACTAGCCTTTGTCAGGCTTGAAAGGAACTAATGGGAATTAAAAACACTGAGCATCTCTGCAGCACAAAGAGCGGAGCAGCTGTCAGTTCCCCAGCAAGCTCAACGGAATAGTTAAAGGTGCTGCACAGACACATCTGCAGCTGCAGGACTCTCTTTCGGCATGTAAAAGGGAAGTGTTACACAGATCAGTGATTTACCCTGGAAGTTGGAGTTGGTCCCTGGGTGGTTTTCCAGGATATACTTCTTCAGCGCTGTGGTGGAGCAGGTCTTCGGTTCGTTCATGGCCGCAATAGCAGACAGGATGGCGTCTTCCATCAGAGTCCCACCCAGCAGGGGCTTCTCCCCTGATTTCTTCAGCTATTTTCCAAGGAGGAAGAGAAAAGCATCAAGACAAAATTCTCCCAAACCAGGTCAGGACAAGCTCCTCTGCACCAGGTGGGTCGGCGCTCCTGCATTAGCACAGATACGTTTTATATTAAAACACTGCACAGGGAACGCTGCTCTCCCAGCTTTAATTGGGAGGACAGGCCTATTCAGTCAACTGGTCTGGAGTGCTTTTTATCGGTAACACATTGTCCTAGTCCCCAGATACACTGCAGGGATGTGGCACACTGCAGGGATGTGGCAATCTAAGGGCCTATCACTCAGGGAAGGGAATAAATCAGATCTTCCTCCATCCCACAGACCAAATGTACCCAAGAGACTTCTGTGGCATAGACGTGAGAAAAAGACGTTGCAGACATCTGGGGTACCTACTGCACTTACAATTAGTGATGGAAAGGAAAGCTTACCCCACCATCTCCCCTACTGCGCTAGTGAGTCAGAGCTGAAGCAGCGTGTGGAGCATGCTAAGCAAGGAAGGCGGGGGGTCTGCTCCAGAAATGTAGACCAAGAGGAGAATAAGAGTCCTGCTGCTTCATAGTTTGACAATTCCCGAATATGACAGGCTGCTAAAGAAAGGTGTACCCAATGAAACTGGGCGGGGAGAGGTCGTGCGTTAACTTATATCCAAGGCTTGTGGGCAGTACAGTCAACAAAACAAGATGAACTCTGGCTCTGACCTGGAATGTCCCAGACGCTCCCTTCCCTGTGATCTGCTCTAACTGGCCCTTCTCTACAGCTCTCTGCAGGGCATTCTTCAACAGCTGGGGTCTGAAATACAGGAGGATAAAGCTTTACTGACACACACTGACAGCTTAAAAAACAAACAGAGAAACAACACTTTATACAGAGTGTGAGCAGAGCAGTACTTACAAGCGGCACCTGCCTACATACAGACATTTTAAATGGAGATCTGTCAGCAAGCGCTGATCACATGAGAAGAACAATGTACGTTAGCAGAAATTCAACTGCAACGCTCTCTTGGTGTCACCGCGTATCCACAAACAGACAAGCTTCACTTGGAAGGATTTACTCATTTTGAAAAGCACATCTGGGCTCGGTGGGCAATGAGTCAGCTCACAGACAAACACGGGACCGAGTACAAGCCCCCGTAAGAGGTGACCCACAGGGTTTTCCTAGATTTGCCTCCTCCCCAAGCCTTGACCCGCTCCGTATGGGCAAACTTAAAGATTACTGTAAGCGTGTGCCAGCTAAAGCATCCAGAACCAAGCGGGACAAGATCCCAGGGAGAGGCTCTCACATCCACGCAGCTAAAGGGATCTGGTTTTGGTTAAGGGTGGAGGTGCGTAGAGCAACGCTGATGTCGGCGTCAGGAACAAAGATTGGGTGTGGAGGGATGCAGAAAAAGGCACACAGCTTTCCCTCGAGCTTTCCTGCAGGCTCTACGACACAGAGCACCACCTGCCTGCTGAAATACTGAATTGAATCACCGTGAAGTGAAGCAAAACCAGAGGAAGGCTGCGTTCCACTGCTCCTCTGCAGCTCTGCTTGCAAAAGTGTACTCCTGCACCTACCTTACATCTACTTTGAGTTTGGGGTAATACTGAGACACATATTTCTTGATCAGGCTGTAAGAAGCTTCCTTCGGCTCGCAAAGGCGGGTGAAAGCCAGCGGCAGGATATCTTCCAGCTTGACTTGTTGCTCCGCAGTCGAAGCGGAAGTGCTTTTCTGAAATACACATACTTTTACACATCAGTGGGGCCTAGAACTCTAGGTTTCTGAACCAGCAATGCACAGCTGGGGAGAAGTGCTCCTGACACTGGCCACAGATCTGGAAAATCAAGCTCTGTAAGGCAGTTCTTTAAAGTAACAATTTAAAAAGTTTAGCAGTATTTAACAACATCCGTATTTTTAATGGTTTCCTTCCTCTTTCTATAGACATTTTCCTCTGCTACTCTTCAAGGAGACAGGTGAAAATTATTCACGCTGACATGAAACATAAAAACCAAAGACAAGACCTGTTCACACAGGTCAAATCTTCCCAAAAATGAACAGCTAAACAGGAGTGCATTTTTTTTTTCTTCCGGATGACAGAATAAAATCTTGATTGAAGCCAATGCTCCCTTCTGAATTTTCCTCCATCCCTTTTATTACTATAAGGAGGGGATGACCGGGAAAAAAATGGTCTGTTCTTTACACAGAAAAGACAGTGGGGAAATGTGCTGAAGTTTAATGATTTTGATGCTGAACAGCAGTTTTGCAAACAGTCAAACAGGTGAGGGTGCCGCTCACCCAGACAGCTGCTCGACTGCTAGCTGAATTCACCCAAAACAAAAGCAAGCTATTTGCTTTGCTGCAACACAGAGAAAGTAACTAGGAACAAAGACACTGCTATGCTGCAGATGAGAAAAGTGATGTGTTAGCAGTTATGCGGTGCCTTGCTCAAACTTCTCGTGGAGCCAGTGAGCTCTATTTAAAAAGAAGTTACACTGCAATTAGTTTCCTTCAGTGCCCTAGTACCAAGTGTGTCACCATTTCCTTCAGTTTTAGGACTTTTCTTCTCCCCAGTAGCCAACAGGCAAGCACCAAGGCATTACAATACTCTCTGGGTTCACCCGCCTAAGATGCAAGGGGATCGGCAATTCCAGCTAAGCATTTTGTAACTGCAGTGTTAGAAATGTGTTTCATACACCCAGCGCAGCAGGGAGTGGAGAATAGCGGTGCTGGAACCACAACTAATTGTGAGGGCTAGGCTCAAAAAAACCCACATCACATTTTACGACCTCTGAACACACATTTTACTACCTCTGAACAACATACACCCAACATTAGCAGCTTTCTTCCAGAAGTCTGAGGACTTTTTCTTCTTCCTCCCTCTGCCCTCACAGCTGATGGAAAAATGTTCATCTGACAGTCCTGAGGACTGAAGTCTTCCATTTATCCATGCAACAGATATAACAGAAACAGCAGTAGCATAAAGCTCTCTTACAATACCTGAGAGGCATCTCTCTCTACCAGGTAAAGACAGAAGAGGAGCTTCATGGTTATTCAGTTTTCTGCCTCTGAACCAAAGCCTAGGGGTTTAATGTAAACATTTTAAAACTAAGATTTTGATTATTCTACTTGGTTTTAATTTCTCATACTAGCTTTCTGATTCTGGTTTTAGTGGAACGGGTGTTTTTATTACTGTACTTGGGGAGGAAAAGTACAGCAAGGAGGAGGATACTGTTTGGGCTGGGGTTAGGCTGCATTTCGTAATATACATGTGTTTCAGTGCAAGATTTTTCAGTGTTGTTTAAAATGCTCCATCTTACCTTTCTGTCTCTGGCTTTTGGAACGGTTTTTCCTGCATTAGACACCACCACAAAGCTGCCAGAAGCTCCCTTTCCTTTCACCTGGTTTGAACGAAAGTCCATTTCAGTCTTTAACAAAGTAACTCAGAAGAATAACAACCTGAAAGAGACTAACTGACATCATTACACAGATTTTGAATACGCTCTCAGCCTGGCAATGGGCTGCTATGGCAGAGGCCTGATTTGAACCCACTGACATGTCACTAAGATCGAAATGGCAGCCAAACATTAATAACATACTCTGCTGTCCTGACCAGGAGACCCTAACAGATATCACAGGCATACAGTACAGGGGTAAAAGAAACATGCTGCTGCAGAAGTGATGTTAGACTCGGTTTGAAGACACATGCTGCTGCAATGCTATGTCACAACACCAAGGAACGGTCATAAATTGCACAAAAGACAACCGTGCAAAGTATCTGATAGACGGAACAATGCTGAAATTCTGTCAGTGTCTAACAAAGTGGAGACAGAGGTTGATTAACCTCTATGAGAGAGAACATGATCACCCCAGCGACCTGCTAACGGTGTTTACGAAACTCCTACGTCATTCAGTAATACCACCTCCAGTGCCACTCCACAAAGCGGCTCTTACCTGTCTAATGATTCCTCTCTCCAGTTCCCTTTTCAATGCTTGCTTTAGAAGATAGCCTCTCCTCTCAAGCTCCAGAGAAGGGTATTTGTGGATGATGTATTTACGTATTGCAACAACCGATGCGCCACTCTTTTGAAAGCACGCCTGAAATGGAAGCAAAAAGTTAGTAGAAACCACCTGCACTGCAATTATCTTCCTGTGGGACTGGAAGAAGAGATTGAACTCATGCATATAAGCCAGCACGTCAACACAGGATGCCAGGGCTGGCCTTTTCCCCACAATGACTCAAGAGTATAAAATATGACTAACAAATTACTTAACTTTCCCCTTCAGAGTAGCTGACGAGCAGCCAACACAAAAGCAGCACAGCAAGTGCGTATCAACCACTCCCCTACTCTGAAGCACTTACACGTAACGGCTTAAACACTACATGCTACTACAAAATACAGTCACCTTTCAGCAAACCAACGCTGCACAACCAGTCAGTCATTTTACTGATGTCGGATAGAGTAATCATTAAGTCAGAACAAGTTGCCAATTTTTTTTAAGAAGTTGGAGGATTGATGTTAGTAAACCAGCAAAAAAACTAAGCTGAAGTTCATATTTTGAGGATACAGCAGCTGGAAAGGCCATCTTGCAATTAAGGCTGGTGGAGTCCAGGCCTCCCGTGAAGGCAACATGCACGAACCAAGCCCCAAGGGGAGAGCAGCAGCACAACTACAACAGCCCAGGTCTCTTCTTACAACCAGGGAGGGATACAGTAAACCAAGACCAACATCACTCTGGAATGCTAGTTTGCAGTCTTTCCATCTGATCTGAATTAGAATAACTTAATGCTGAAAAAAGCACATATCAAATAGATGGATTAATCAAGGTAAATCAAGTTAAATATGGCTAGAAGGCACACCAAATTAAATGATGACAGCAATCAACCAGGTTATATCATCCTAGCTGTTTCTAAGAACATAATTAGGGAGGGAAACAAATTCTAAACAAAGAAATAAGCTACAGGGCCCCTCATCATCATCATGGACTCACATTTCAGCTCCACGGGCTTCCAGGCATATGAGTCTCTGCTGGTTTTGGCTGGGGTAGAGTCAATCTCCTTCATAGTAACTGGTATGGGGCTACGTTTTGGATTTGTGCTGGAAACAGTGCTGATAATTCAGGGATGTTTTAGTTATTGCTGAGCGGGGCTTACACAGAGTTGAGGCTTTTTCTGCTCCTCACCCCACCAGCGAGGAGACTGGGGCGCACAAGGAGTTGGGAGGGGACATGGCTGTGACAGCTGACCCCCACTGATCCAAGGGATATCCCATACCGTATGATGTCATGCTCAGCACACAAAGCTGGGGGAAGAAGAAGGAAGAGGGGGGGATGTTCGGAGTGATGGCGTTCATCTTCCCAAGGAACCGTTACGCGTGATGGAGCCCTGCTTTCCTGGAGATGGCTGAACACCTGCCTGCCCATGGGAAGTAGCGAATGAATTCCTTGTTTTGCTTTGCTTGCGTGCGTGGCTTTTGCTTTACCTATGAAACTGTCTTTACCTCAACCCATGAGTTTTCTCACTTTTACCTTTCTGATTCTCTCCCCCATCCCACCAGTGGGGAATGAGTGAGCGGCTGTGTGCGGCTTAGTTGCCAGCTGGGGTTAAACCACAACAGTGTCTTACACAGTAAATTTCCTGCTAACAGACAGCATTATCACCTGTACCATCAGCAAGCTGAAATTGTGGATTTTAGGTGCACAAATTATTCTGCTTTGCAACAGACGAACAAAAGAAACGTTTGTCTCCTGCTTACCCTGATGGCCTCAGTTAAAATAGCATCCATTTTAGGACGTGAGGTGGCAGCCATCTGAGTTTGCTTCTGTGCTCTAGCTAGCTGGCTAGCAGAAAGAGTAGCCCAAGCAGGAATGGTCTTTTTCACCTTCTTCTCCTTTTCCTTAGATTGATCCTTCTCGCTTAGGAAAAATACAAAGCAATAGTAAGACAAAAGACACTGTAAAACAAGCCAACAAGCAGAACAACAACAACAAAGCCCAGAACATCTGACATTGAAAATAATGTAAAGAACATTTTGATGTTTCTATCAGAAAAAAAGAGACCCTGTCTTGATATTCAGCCTCACACGTGTTCTAGAGCAGCAGCTACACTTGATTGGTAGCTTCTTCCTGAGAAATATGAGCACCTTTTTAAGGGACCCATCCTATTTTCCCCATCCCTCCCACCATCTTCTCTATCTCTAGAACCTGACTTTCTTCAGAATCCTACCCAAATCCCTGAATTCAGGACTAAGCAAGCCTTACTCCTTTTTGGTTTCTTCTGAGGACTTTGTTTCCCCCTTCCCTTCATTCTCAGGTTCCTTTGGCTGTTCTGCTTCACTGGATGCAGCAGGCACAGTTTCATTCTCTTGTTCTTCTCCAACAGAGGCAGATTCCTCAGAGGTGACTTCTGCATCTAAAAGACATGAAAACACATCAAGTGACTGCCTAAAACCAGCCTGTATTCTTCAGGAAGGCAGAGGGGAAAAAAAACCCCCAAACTTAAGAACACACCCCCAAAGTCATTTCCCACCAGACAATTTCTTTTCTCTAATTTAAATGGATGATTTGAATGTAACTTAAGAAGCGAATGAAACTACTGGAAGAGCTTCAATAAGGCGCAATCAGCCATCAAATGCCAGAATAACTTCAAACATCATCATGTAGCATTTTTACAATGAACTCCCCTAGTCTTCTCCTCTTAACTCCAGAAGTCACTGTTGCAATCATCCCTCATCAGAGAGGCCTGGGTGGGGAAGGGAGGAGGAAATCAGTACCAGGAAACACTAAGATTTTTTCCCTAGGTTGAGGTCTGTGTGTTTTTAACTCAGAAAGGTGCAAAACCATACATCTCTACAAGAAATTTAGACAGATAATACAAGGAGCTTTGTTTATGACCAGCTTGTTTTCAAATGTTGCTGTTTCTGTACCACACACTGCGGCACCTGAAGGATTTTAACCATTCAATCACATTTTTCCAGACGTGGCAAAGCTTTAGATTGCCCATGCACTGGCAGAAGCACTTGTCTATCAGCAGGATCAAATCCAGTCAGAAATCAACTTACCAAGCAAATTAACTCCAGTATATTTAGCTGAGAACAGGCCTTAGAAACTGGGCTGCCTACCAGATACGATGCACATAAACTGCCATTACCCGCTTTTTGGCTAAAGAGCTGTCCACCACGACTGCTCCATGCAGTAGACAGGTCCTCTGCTCCGAGAAGAAGCTTAAGCACTCCTGCTACATTCCTGTGCATAGTTTTCCCATGGAGGCATCATGCATTCAAAATATGCAGCGTATTAGTAGTTAGTTTCGTACGCAGTTTATTTATTTGTGACACCAAAGAGGACAGAGTCACTGAAACTAACTGAATATGATACTGAAATGACACATTCTGAGAAACTGAGGTGAAGCTGCTGAGACCAGACACACTAATATCGGACTAGATTTTATGACACATTGTGGTAAAATCCTTTTCGTCAGGAAAAGAAAGAAAGAAAAAAAATTAAATACTTTTGTTCTTCCACTCCACCTTTTCATCTCAAGCCATCTTCCTACTGAAATATCACAATTTCTACCTTTACTCTAGAGAATGTGCAAGCTTAAAAGGGACTATATTTAGCTATATTGTCATGTCTGCAGTGTCAGGGCTTTGCCACAGACTATGAAGGACAAAACAAATGGGTTCATACTGCAAAATACAACTTTCCCAATTACCCAGGAAAAGCCTGTGAAAAGAAGCTAAGCCTTAGTAGTATTTTAATCATGGCAGTAAGGTTTTTTTTCCAGGAGTTTCAGAACACACACCTATGTTTGGATATGCATTAACAATCCACTATAGAACTATTACCGTACCCGCTTTGACCTCTTCACCTTCAGCAGGTTTGCTTTTGGGAGGAGTTTCCCGGGAAGAAGAATTCACCGAGCGACGGATCGGCATCGTGTCGTCTTCAACTTTCTAGAAAAAGTATACAAAAATCAGTACAGGTCCTGGAGAGAATCAGAAAGTTTTTGAAATGGGATTAAAAGTAAATCAAAGCAGCGTATGTAGAAATATTCTGGTTACATTTGGGGTTTTCAGCATTTAAAAAGACAGTAACCCTCAAACCAGCTTCTTTGAAGCATACTAGGAGAGGATAGTTTCACATTTTACAGTTATAAAAGAAGTAACTTCTTTTCAGGTCCAAATTAAACGAGATGACCATTTGAGGATTTTGACAAATACAACATCTCAGGGAAAGTAGGGAAGGGGAAGGAGAGTGCCTACAGGGTTTATCAGACTCCCAATCGAGTTTCCTACAAGCAGGGGAGAAAGAGTACCGAGTAATCTTCAGCAGGCCTGGAAGTCAAGGACTGATCCAAGGGCAAGCTTGGAGAATGGGCCAGCCCCTACCTCACTTAACTTGTCCGTGTGGATCAGCTGAGCTCCCGTTAAGAGTGGAAGCGCCTTATGATGCACGGGTTCAGCTTCAGACAGATCAGTCGCCATTTAAATTAATTTCTAGCCCCAAGTGCAGGTAACACTGTGGAGCCCCAGGTTTTAACCCCAAGGACTTTTTCCTAATGGTTTTCACAGTGCAGTGAGGAGTCAACCTAAAGTACAGAAAAGATGTGGTGTGAAAATTAACAAAACAAAACCATCTACGTCCATGTATCTAACAAACTAAAGATTAAAAACAAAAGAATAAATGTCTTACAGCTTATGACTAACATAACTGACAAGCAACACTTGCATTCAACACAGATGCTAAAACATGTATGCAAACTTGAGTGCTATGGATGTAGCAGAAATGGTAAAGGTGTAAGCCAGACCTGCAGCCTGCTCCATTACAACATATCTGAAAGAACGAAGAGGCTCTTTAAATTAACAGAAAGCGTTAACAAAAAGCAGACTTTGCACCGTGCCTAATGTAAGGCGTTGAGGTAACTAGTAAGTCATTCACTCTGGGTAAAAGCAGGAGCTGACACACTGATCCAGCTTCTATCAGCCTAAGGAATTAAACCATTAAATCTGTTAGACAGAAAATACATACATCGGGGACCCAAACCATGCCCCTCCCAAACTAAACCCCATGCAACTTATACATACGAATGAGTCCTTGAACAAGAAAATAACCATCAAAACAGCAGTCTCCATACCTTCTATAAAAAAGTTACAAAACTCTCCTCCAAATACGTGCACCGTCATGGGTACCGAACGGGTTAAGCTTAGTTTAACCCTCATCAAGGCTCACCCCTTACTACCATTACACTTCTCCAGCCTTTCTTACCTGTTGCCCATCCGCCTGCATCAGCCTCTCCTAAGGAGAGGCGCTCCACTATTTCCATCGCAAAACACAGCGTCTACTTGCTCATTCACTTCCTCTTCTCCCTTTAAAAAACTCAAAAGCAAAGCCTCACCTCTAGCAAACCAGGGCTGGACCAGTTTTCCCCAATTCCATCCAAAGACCAAGCTCCAGACTGCCCTCTTCCCTTTCTTACAAAGAAATAGCCAAATGCTCCCAATTTCTACTTATTCTGTTTTCTTTTGCTCAAACAAGGCGGCAGACACTTACCAGGAATTTGCACTTCTAATAGGTATTTCCTCAGCCTGAGCGTCCTCCTCTTGAACGGAGGCCTAACATCACTCCTGGCACTCTTTTCAAGACGACTTTCACCACAGTTTCGGCACTTTGCACTGCATTCTCCATTGCAGGGGTGGGTGGTCCGTACCACATCAATACCACCTCAGTTACTCCATATTCTCGCCCCAAAATACAGTCCTCTTAGAACTCCGCAGTGGGGACTCCTTATCCATCGGAGGGATTTCTCTACCTCGGTTATTTTCCCAGGCAAACCAAAACCCAGCTCATCTGCACGGAGCGCTTTTGTTCAACCTCCAAGCTGCGCAGGTAGTTTCCATTCAGAAACCAGCAGCAGTGAAAGAAGAGTCGAGGGGAACACGCGTTAAGATACGATGGTTCACAAGGACTGGTGATGCAAGAGGCTACATCACTGTACCGACAAGATCTCTCCCCAAATAATAAACTGGTAAATTAATAAACTAAATCCACTGCTGCTGCAGGTGGGCGCAGTGTCACATCGGGTGCACGCACCTACGGCACAACTGGCATTTCAAGAGAACTAGACTCATCTCCAGGCAGCGCTTCCACGGGAGATGCTCCAAAAGACATTCATCCAGCTGGCCATCTTCAAGGCGCAGTGCTCCTGACAGCTAAAGGCAACTCAGTCCGCTCCTGCAACATCTATGACTTCTCCTTTGACGCCGAACAGTCATTCTGAAAAAGGACAGCGAACTGGCCCTGTCTCAGCACCAGTAAAAGCGAATGAGCGTAACAGTGCCGGATGTTTTCTTCCGAGACAAAACAGAAAAATCAAAACACACTACATGCCAAAAACAAAATAGATGAGATGAATGAAGCTTTCTTATGAAATTTCAGGATGGGGAAAAAAATACTAAGGGCCAACTAGAACAGACAAACTATAGCCCAGCACTTTTTTTTTTTTTTTTTTGGCCTATTTCAAGGGACCTTCCTCCCTCAAGTGCAGAAAGTGAGAGGGAAAAATGAAAATTTTCACCAGACTTCAGCTCAGTATCAAATGTTTTTTCTAGCAAGCATAGCCTGAAGCCCTTTAAAAAAAGGCCAGCATTTTGAAGTGAGTCCTAAAATAACCAATTACAGATCCATCCTCAGGGAAATCAGTCGGGGGCTGCAAAAGATGCTTTCCCTGGGATTACTAACGCACACACACAAGCATGCGCTGTGGCTGACCTGGTCCCGGGTTTTATTTATTTTTAAGCTGTGCGACCTGCATGTCACGCGCATGACAACACAGTACTCCCAACTTTGACTTAAAATTCCTCAAGTTCTAAAAGAAAAAACCCTTTTTGTTTAGACCACAGTATAAACCACTTGAGTCTCTTTGCTCTCAAGAGCGCAACTTAACACAGCACAATTCGTAACTTCAGTGCCTACAATACATGCAAATAAGCCATCATCCAGCAGAAATTCAGAGTGACCCAAACAGGAGCTGGTTGATTCCCTCTGCATTTCCATGTGTGGATCATCTCCTGCTAAAAAAGGCCAAGGGAATCAAAGAGGCAGGATAATCTCCTATTGACTTCAAAGCCCCGATATTCAAGGGGCAAACTCACAAGCACCACCTTGTGAAAGCATCACAGCTCAAGGACTGCTCTTTCTTAGCCTATTTCTTTCCAAAGAGGGATCAAAAGTAGTTTTCTGGACTGGGTGTGAAATGTCAACTACAAGCAGGCCTGAATTTTGTTTTTCAAAGGGAGAAAGCAAAAGACTAGAAGGTTTTGCAAACAACAATGCAGAAAACCTCTCATTCCCCCCCTCCAAATAAACCGGTAGATTTATTTAACAGAAAAATCAAGTCGCCCAAACCAACTGTTACCCGGACACCCTATTTCACGTATGGGATACATCTTTAAATGTGGACGACAGCTACAATTGCAAGCATCACTCTTAATAATAAACAACTGGAAAGTAATAACCGTATTTTGCATTTACACAAACATCAAACAAATATTGTGCTAAGAAAGCGAGAAGAGGCCGCCAATTGAGGATGCAGGTTTTCAAGGTGGTTTTTGGGTAACTTTTATGTACATTTAAATCTGATTGTCAGGGAAAAAAAAAAATCACATCAGCAATGAAACAAACATCAGGATACCAACCTTTTTTAAAAAGTTGCTTGAAAGTACAGATAGTAACTCCTCACATAGCTACTCACACTCATTTTCCTATGGGGCATTTGAACTGCAGGTTCACAGGTTCCCCAACTATCACGAACTAGTCATTTCAAAGCTGCTTATCAGCTCCTTGCTGGATTACCAACAAACCCCCCCAACTTTCTGGATTTCTAGATGAGCAGGAGCGGTTGATAGTGTCCAGTCTCCCAGCTCAGGGAGTGGCTGCTAATGGAAGATCCAGTCAAAGGTACAGGTAGCTTTCCATGAACTACTATGAAAAACTATAGCAATTCCTCCTGAGCTATCAGCCCATCGTTAGAAAACAAAAGAAGGGAGGCTTCAGCTGAGACACACACACTTTGGATAATATTTCAGAAGAGTGGAGTCCCCCCACCAATGCAACAGACACAAGAACATTAAAAAAAAAAAAAAGTTAATGTGAGGCATAGTTTGGCTGACTCATTGAATTTCTGCTGTCCATAAGATTTTCCAGCTTATCTCAGACTTGAATCTCATTTGAGGGAAAACATTTCAGGATAAAATCAGGTCTCGAATATAGCAAGCCAACTGTCAGGCTGGTGGAAATACCAACTCACAAGGACCCGGGGTAGGGTGCACAGGCTGAGCGGACTGAAAACAAATATGCAATGGAAAAATGAGAAAGCATATCCAATCCTGTGCCATTAAGGGTGTCCACTTACTGTTATACGACACGTACACCGGTGATTGATGTGCTCCAAGACTTGACTTGCTATATCGTACACAACACGGGTCTAGGAATCAGGTCAAAAAGGGCTAGAAAAAAGTTCTTATGTTCTTGCAGATTTGAAGCTAGGGTGCAAAGGGATACAAAACCACCAACCTTACAAGCAACACAAGCAAGAATGACTGTGTATTATCAGAAAGGCTTAAAAAGCAAAGTAACTGGATTTCAAGAACAGGCTATTGATTATTGTGCAATTATCTACCCGTTTCTAAAGCTGAATTGAGCAGAAGAATTGAGAGAATTTGGCACATACAGGACAAGGCAATCAGGCCCAGTCAGCACAGGTTGGTGAAAGGCAGGTCCTGCTTGACTAACCTCACCTCCTTCTGCAACAAGGTGACCCCGTTAGTGGACGAGGGAAAGGCTGTGGATGTTGTCTACCTAGACTTTAGTAAGGCCTTTGGCACTGTTTCCCACAGCATTCTCCTGGAGAAACTGCCTGCTCATGGCTTGGACGGGCGCACTCTTTGCTGGGCAAAGAACTGGCTGGGCCCAAAGAGTTGTGGTCAATGGAGTTAACTCCAGTTGGCAGCCGGTCACAAGCAGTGTTCCCCAGGGCTCTGTTTTGGGACCAGCCTTGTTTAATATCTTTATCAGTGATCTGGATGAGGGCATTGAGTGCAGCCTCAGTAAGTTTGCAGATGACACCAAGTTGGGTGGGAGTGTCGATCTGCTGGAGGGTGGGATGGCCCTGCAGAGGGTCCTGGACAGGCTGGACTGATGGGCCAAGGCCAACTGTGTGAGGTTTAACAAGGCCAAGTGCCGGGTCCTGCACTTGGGTCACAACAACCCCATGCAACACTGCAGGCTTGGGGAAGAGTGGCTGGAAAGCTGCCTGGCCGAAAAGGACCTGGGGGTGTTGGTCGACAGCGGCTGAACATGAGCCAGCAGTGTGCCCAGGTGGCCAAGAAGGCCAACAGCATCCTGGCTTGTGTCAGGAGTAGTGTGGCCAGCAGGAGCAGGGAGGTGATTGTGCCCCTGTGCTCGGCGCTGGTGAGGCCGCACCTGGAATGCTGTGTCCAGTTTTGGGCCCCTCAGCACAAGAAGGACATTGGGGTGCTGGAGCGTGTCCAGAGAAGGGCAGCGGAGCTGGGGCAGGGTCTGGAGCACAGGGCTGGTGGGGAGCGGCTGAGGGAGCTGGGGGTGTTCAGCCTGGAGAAGAGGAGGCTGAGGGGTGACCTTATTGCTCTTTACAACTGCCTGAAAGGAGGATGTAGTGAGGTGGGTGTTGGTCTCTTCTCCCAAGTAACTACCGATAGGACAAGAGGAAATGGCCTCAAGTTGCACCAGGGGAGGTTTAGATTGGATATTAGGAAAAATTTCTTCCCCAAAAGGGTTGTCAAGCAGTGGAACAGGCTGCCCAGGGAAGGGGTCGAGTCCCCATCCCTGGAGGTATTTAAAATATGTACAGATGTGGTGCTTAGGGACACAGTTTAGTGGTGGACCTGGCAGTGCTAGGCTAACGGTTGGACTCTATGATCTTAAGGGTCTTTTCCAACCTAAACAATTCTATGATTCTATGAAGAGCATTTAAATGTCTCAGAAGCTGCAGAAAAAAAGCACAGGAAATGCACACAAAGCAAATATGGAAATCCAAAGCAAACATGCCAAAATATTGCCTTCTAAACTGCAAGTTGGCCAACTTTTTCAAGACTTCTGGCCCTCTGAAATCCTCAAAGCTCTTCCTTAAAAAACCATCTCAGGTTGAAGGTACCTTACCAAACCCCTCAATAGCTATAATGCCACAGAATATATCATCCAGCAACATCTTTGATACATTTTGTAAAACAAATCTGTATCTGTTAAAAGTTCTCAGCTGATTGCCTGTCACAGCCTGCTTCACAAAGATGTTCTAGCATTTACTGATCTCCCTTTTGTTTTTGCAGTTCACCGAGCTGCCTGTTGTCTTGACTAAGTCAGACCAGTAGTATTTAGTCATTTAAAACAGCCTAAAAACGTGCAGAAGAATAAAATATCTTACCGAATACGAGTTAGTCCCCACTTCTAATCCTTATTTGGCAACCTGCTCGGAAATACACTCCCGTTTCAACATCTGGCTGAGCATTACTTCACAACTGGCATTCCCATCACTTTTATTGCCATTCAAGAAGTTTGGTGCTAACTTTGTCCCGATCCTTACGGACACCACGCTGCATCGATTTCCTGGGAGGTGTCCCAGTTAAGCGGACTTTTCAATGGTGCGCCTCCTGATTAAGCTACAAGGGCTGTATTTGCAACTCTCTTGCGGTTGAGTGTCCCAGAGATCTGTTACAGGCTATCTGAGCCCCACGCTGCTACAAGCATTATAAACCATCTTGTTTCAATTAAAGAAGAATAGTGGTCCAATACAAAGATCCAATAGCTCACCACTTGCCAGGCAAGAAATTCTTTGGCTTGACTAGTGTTACAGTTTCTATTTCCATCCACTCCTTCCCTGTACAGTGTTAAGGTGGAGAACAACAAATCCCAAGTACGTTAGGGTGAAATCTGAAAAATCTTTCACACTTCTAGTATCCAAACACATGCATTCCTACACACGGAGACCCAAAGGCGAGTTTTTCTAAGTCTAAAGATACATTTTCATCTCAGGGTAGCACTGCATTTGGACCCGTGACTCCAAATGCCACAAAGGCAACCTGACTTACACCTTGCCTGTCCTGTTGACTTTTACAGAGAAAGGCAAAGATGAAACACTGCCCTTCCGCACACACAGATGCTGCTTTTGCTGCCAAAAAAAAGTACACTGCTACAGTGAGATTGATGCTTTGCCTCCCCACCTGGGAGGCTCAGCGCCTCGTCTCTGCTCGGATATAATACCAGAACTCAAAGTCAGCTCAGTCTCAACAGATTTATTAAAATACAAGTAACAACCTCCACTATTCTTCACCACCAAGAATGCCAGCTCAATATAAAAAACACTACAGGTTTCAGATTCTTTCTCCATCAATCCTTGACCTATACAGAATACAGATAATTTCCATGGCCTAGATGATCTTCTTTTCCTACACCCAGGAGTTTTTCCTGACATCTCCAAACACACAGCCACAGCCAGGTAGCATGCAACTTACATTATGCCACCATCATACCTAGAAACTCACAAAAAACTTATTAATACAAAGCAGAATTTCTGCTTGCACAGCTGTCTAAAAATAATCCCTCTCTGCACTGATGCTCAGGATTGTGACAGTGACAACCTCAGTGGGACAACAGTTTTTGAACAAGTTTTGGCTAGTGTGGTCCTTGAACCAGATTCTCCATGCGCTGCCACTGACACAAGCAGCTAAGGAATGAAAGAGCTCACATTAGAGTGCATAGGGTTCAGCTTTAAGTTCAGAACAGGTTTAGGTCACAAACTTAAAACTACTCCAACATGAAAATCCACTGCTGAAAGTTTCATAGCCTTGGATGAAATCTCTTAATTCCAGGATCCAACATTATGAATTTTGACAAGCCACTGACACTTGAATGAAAATTCAGGCCGCTAACATTACGTAACAGGGTAAGAACCTTTTATAGGCAACATCCTCCTTGCTTAGATGGATTAAATTTAAAACCACTATGTAAGCCCTCCTCCCAAACTATTACTTATTCAGCCATCACTTATTATTCTATAGTACAAAACTATACATAATAAAAACTATGATTCCCTTGTCTATATAAAGTCTACCCACACCTCACATTAGAGTCCATCAATATAAAACTTCTTTTATTCTCTCTCAGGGAAGTTAAAATCCTTGGAGAGCCCTGGGTCACTTGTAACAAAACACTGACAAAAGATTCACACATCAGCTTCTATTGAAAGGGAAAACACAAAAAGATATTCTGAAAACAAAAATAATTCAAGCAGCTACTACCTGAGGAAAGCACATGATGCATTGGAAAGCTATTCAATTAGGAGGCACATGCAGGTAAGGGGGAGAAAGGCTGCAAAAGTCAGGAAATGTTTTCAAGGCATATACACCGAGTTCTTCCCCCAGCAGAAATTACATGTATTTTTTTTTCCCCTTACCCATTCCCAAGGATTTCCCACTCTGTCCACCAATCTCTTTAAGGCTCTCCTGAGGAAGGTAAGTGCTCTCCTGCCCAGTCCATGAAAACACCTTCATTCTTTAAGTGAACTCATCAGCGATACTTCCTCCCCTCTCGTTCCCCCTACGTACACTGTCCTCACATGGAGGAGCTCAACAGTGTGACACTGTTTACAAACACGAGTACTTCTGAACCTTTCCCGCCTCAATAAGATAGCTGCTTGCCAAAGACTGTTGGCCAACTATTTCTTGAAGATGTTAAAAATACTATTTACGGTAAAAACAAACAAACAAACAAAGTTGCATGCTTGGAAAACAGAGTGCAACTATTATTCAAAAGGCCTGATAAGAACTGAGAAGTGACAGGCTTGTTAACCCAGAAATAATTCAGCGGCCAAGTAAAACTCCCGAAAAGAGTAACCTGTGAAATACTACAGATAAGAGCAAACTGTGAGTCTCTGCTACACTTTAAAAGGAGCGAACACACCCACAACCCCACATTATCTAACTTTCCTTCTCCTGCAGCACAGGCTGAGCAGTCCCCCCGTGATTTGCAGACACCGGTGACTGTGAAAACAGCTGGAATACAGGCGGGAAGGATTTGTTCTGAACAGCGTCCCCAGGCTGGAGCTGTCCTCGGGCACCCGTAAGCTGGTGGAGCCCCTCCGGCCTGGCATGAGCTCCACCAGTTTACCAGATTTGGCTACACTGCTCCTCTCTCCTTAAGTCTTTGCAAAGTTTTAACCCAAACCCACAGTCCAGAGTAGCAATGAGGATAACGAATCCAGAACAGAAGCCCCTCTGGAACAGCCCCGTACCAGATTGGAATTTAATAGCCTTCTCTATGGAGAAGCACGTGCGATAAGGGGAGGAGGGTAATTAACATTCTTTAACCAGGCTGTGACCACCACAAGGTCTCAGGGACGAAGGCAGAAGTGCCTAGCAGTCTCGCATTTAGGCCTGCGTCCATCTCTAGAGCGCCGAGAGAGATTAAGAGCTTCTTTTTGGAAGCGGGGCCACGCTGAAGTCTCGGACAGAGGTTTCCTTCGAGTGGCAGCGCTTCTCTGGCCTCGACGATGCGCGTTGGTGGAGGGGAAAAAAAACCACAACCAAGCAGCCAAAACGCGGGAAGGCTACCGCGGGAGCTAAGGCACTTCCTAAGTTTATAAATAGCGAATATTTATTGCGTCGCAGCCCTATCAGCCCCTTCCGCCGCTGATGTTCCCCCCGCCGCCCACGGCACACCCGCCGGTGTTTACCGGGTGTCAGCGGGGCGGGAGAGGCGGCTCTGACGCCCGCCACCTCCTTTGTGAGAGAGGACGAGGGGCCGGGGGCCCGCACCCCGCCAGGCCCGGCCGCGGCGGCCGCACCGCCCCGGCCCGCCGACACCCGAGGGCCGGGGCCGCCTCCTCGGGCCTGGACGGGGGCGAGCCCGGCGCACCGCGGGCCTCCCCGCGTCGGAGCGGGGGAAGCAGGCCGCGCTGCCTACCGCGACAGCACCCCCTGTGCGCGGCGTGTCGCGACTCGCCACGACAGCCGCCGCCCCCCCCGCCCCAAGGCCTGTCAGGGAGGGGGCGCGGCGCTGAGGGGAGTCCCCGGGCCCCTCCGGCGGCCCCGCCAGGCCGCCCCCGCGCACCACCCCGCGGCCTACCGGGCCCGGCGCCCCCGTCCTCGCCTCCCGCACCCCGCCGCGGCGCTGGGGGCGGGCGGGCGGGCCGGGGCGGGGGGACTCACCAGCAGGCCCGGCGGACACAAAGCGGCCCCTCTAATGGCGGCGGCGGCGGCGGCGGCGGGGGAACCGGCGGGGGGGGGCGGGGGGGGGGGGGGGAAGGCCGGGGCAAAGGGGCGGGGGCGGGACCGCCGGGGGTGGGCGTGGCCGCGGCGGCGCCGCCGGCCAATGGGAAGCCGCGGGCATTTTTCGAACACCGCCCCCCCCGCCTTTCCCCACGTCGCGCGGGGAGGGGCGGGAGTGCGCGCATGCGCGATGCCGCCGCCTGGCGCCCGCCCGCCCCTCGCGCGCCGCAAACACCAACGGCGGGGCGGGGGCGCGCGCGCGCCGCCTCCCCAGCGCCCGCCTGAGGCGTTTCCCGCCTTCGCCCCCTGAGGGGCCGTCGACCGCAGCCCCGTCGCCCCCGATCGGAGCCGCGCGTAGCCGGGCGTTCCGCTTCTGGAGCGTTCCGCTCCTGCGTCTTGGCTCCCGCCTCCTGCTTCGGCCTCTTCCCGCCGTTTGCGGTTTCTCCGGTGCCTTCGCTTTGCCTCAGCCTCCCCTTCCTTGCCCCCCTCCCCCGGTCGCTCTCACTAGCTGCCTAATTCAGTGCCTGCCTCAGTTACGCCAGTTCCATCGCTGAGGTCTGGCTGCAAGCTGGACATTTTCTGTCAAAACGTGCTAAGGAGTTCTCGCTGCGGGGAGGGTCCCTTTTCTGGCGGCCCTTGGCCTTGCCCTTTCAGGCAGCTTCTCTACCTGTGCCTCGGCCGCCCGACGTGAGGATCATCGCTGCAAGGCGGAGCAGAGGTGTGCCCCACGCTGGTGTTTTCACCATCGTGGTTATTTCAGGTCTGTGCAGAGTATGCTGAGAGGTAATAACAGAAGCTCTTTCTACATACCTCTTGCTACGCTCTTACTCCAAGTTTGTTTCTTTAATTTTTTCACTAGGCCTGTGAGTGGTGGTTTGTTTTTTTTTTTCATTCCCCCAAATCCCTCTACTTTCCCTTCACTTGAATTTAAGGTGCAACTCCCCAATTCCCTTCCCTACCCATTCTTACTTTCTTTTCTGCCATAAGCATGCTTTCTACAAGCTGCCTCCAAATACGCCACAGAACTTTTCAGCTGTAGTCTCTTGCCCAGGCAGCTCCTCATCTGTGTTTTCTGCACATAACCCTCACTCATGTGCTGCCAACCTCTCTCCATCTGCGTTTTTACCATTTGAAGACGGCCTGACGCATTTATTCTGGCACCAGGGTACCTTTTATCCCTCCTGTGGATGGGAAGCCCCTCTACGAGCACTTTTTAGAAGCACTTACACCATTCAAAGCACTGTGGAGGTGTCATCTTTCTGCAATAGTACCTTGACTGTTTCTTGTCTAAGCTCTTTCCAACTTTTCTTTCCCCCCCCAGGTGGCTGCTGCAACAGTATACTACACCCGAGAACGTCGCCTTCCAAAGGCAAGCGTTGTGACCGAGGCTTGGCCTTGCTCAGTGCCTTCTTCTCCACTCCAGATCATCTCCGTGATGCTTTGCTTTCATACAGGCCTTTGTCTTCTGCGCCGAACAGCCCTGGAAGCGCCTTAGCCAGATGGCTCCGCTTTGCTAAACATTCCTGTCTTGCTTGTGAGTGCGAAACGACGAGTGTGCAGCTGCAGAAAAATGTGTTCTTTGGCCTTTCCCCCTTCGCGGAGCCTCTCTGGCAGGAGGGGAGGGATTGGAAGGTGGAGGAGAGGGGAGCGAGAGGGAACGTGCTCCTTTACTGCTGGCTTTTAAGACACCAAGAAGGAAAAGATGAAATCAGCCCAGCTGCCCTCCCCTTGCTCACTGCAAGCCTTTGTGCAAAACCCCAGCACCTGCGTTGGCTGAGCCACAGAGCTACACCGAGATGCAAGCAGAGGAGGAGAAAAGCTTTTGTTGTCTCCTGCCCTGTTTTTTATCTCGAAATCCACCCCAGAGGGGAGCTGCGGGCCCTGCGCGTTCCTTAACAGCCGCGCGCCTGCCTGACCAGGGTGGGCTCTTGCGTAAATATTTGGGGAAGGCAGCGGCGTCCCGCGGTGGGATCAAAACCCACTGCTCAATCTCCTCTCCCCTCCGCCCCGTTTTTTGGGTGGGCTCGTGTCATCTGTGTCCCCCTCCCTGCTCCCTTGGTGCCGCGCGCAGTGCGTGACAGGAGCTGCTTTGAGCGAGGACGCGCAGGAGGAAGGGAACAGTGCAGGACAGGGAAATTCATCATCAGGGAGTCTCGCTTCCGCAGGGGGCTGCTGTCGGAGTTGAACTGTGATTGCGTCGAGCGCTATCTTCGTCATAAAATACTTTTAATAAGTACTAAGCACTTTTAATAAGTACTAAGCATTTTCAGTGCCCTTCCTGCCCTCCCAGGTGCCATGCCCTAGTAGGATTCCAACTGGTTCATCGATTTGGTTCCCCCCCCCGCCCCTTAACATCATTCAATTTGATTACATCTTTCTGCAGCCCCAGAGCTCTACAAATTTGCCTACAGCTTTGGGTTTCGACTGGACAGTGGAGCTTGCAGTTTAAACCAGATCATTTAGACATACTGCTACCCTTCCCAAGGAGTAGCTGTAAAATTTGCATGTTGAGAGATTTACTGTTTCCACCGGTATCCAGAGCAGTGCCACGTGGTCTTGTTCTGTTAGAAACGAGAAACCTCTTGTGCTTCTGTTTTAAATGCCTCTGGGCACAGAAACTCCATTTCAGGGGCCATGAGCCCCTCTGTTAACTTTCTTACCCTCCACCAACTCGTATTTTCCCCATTTTGCCACGTTTTTTACTTAACGCTTTTTTATTTAATAAGCATTGCCCCTGTGTTGCTTAACAGTTATGGTACATATACCACATATGGTACAAAACACAAAATTATTATTACCTTTTTTATTACCTTTGTGTGCCTTATATGTTGAAATCAGCTTCTGCTGATGACGTTCTCGACCCCGCCGGCTAAGCGAGCGCAGTGTCTTTGCAGCCAAATTCTGTTTTAATATTGGTCCACAGCTCCAAACTTTGGCTCCGATTATATTTAAGCCTTGTCTCTGGTGTTGTTACCCCAAGTTTTTGGCAAGTTTTTTTGCCTTTTCCATTTTTAAGTCAACTTTTGCATTTGTTTTTATAAAGACTCATACATTTTTGGCCCACAGTCTGCCTGGCTCAGGGAGAATTTGATCCTTTTTCCCTTTTGTCCCGTGTCTAATCGCCAGCAGGCTGGGGAGCTCCTTCCCGTTCCCTCGCGCTTTCATCCCTAAAGCTTCACATTCCGCTGCTGCTGCTTCGGCTTCTCGTGCTTTGAAAAACAAATATTCCCTGAGAAGCCGTCATCAAATTTAAATTTGGTAGCACGTGTCTCCTGCTTCTTACCTTTAGATCTGTTCATCCCCGAACGTGTATCCGAAGGCAGTTACTTTAGTTTGGTGGGATCGCTCGAGCCGGACCCTGCTCTTCTGCCTTGAAGTTCCCGTTCAGCTGGCGGCGTGCCCGGCCGTGAGGGGACAGCGGCTGCTGCTCTCAGCGTGACCCGGTGCATTTGCACAGGGAGTGGTGCAGAGTAGAACTGTCCCATAGCCATCACAGAATCAAA
Organism: Pelecanus crispus; assembly: GCF_030463565.1. Taxonomy (NCBI): domain Eukaryota; kingdom Metazoa; phylum Chordata; class Aves; order Pelecaniformes; family Pelecanidae; genus Pelecanus; species Pelecanus crispus. Next base: position 2,055,510 of record NC_134657.1, on the reverse strand, counting down.
CCATTTAATTAAGGGAGTCTCGCATCCGTAATCACTTTCCACTTGTGGAGCCACGCACAAACTTCCAGGGGCCTTTCGCCTGCAGCACACAGAAGTACTGAGCGATGAAGGATGTACCTGTTAACGCAGCGGTGCCACTCTTCCCGCAGTCCCACACACAATTCTTGCCTTTACGCTTCAGCTGCTTTTTACTTCTGGATTTTTTTTTTACCCCTTTTACATCTCCAGTAGAAATATGGACTTTTGGAAGAGATGATGTCCTTTAACCCCAATTTTCCACTTTACCAAAGACACACACATCCAATGATCACCAGATAATTTTTTTCTCCATACTTTTCCCAGTGTCGCCCTACACCACCTCCCAGCCGATCCCTGTTGCTGCCCCTCTAACAGCTCCCCTTAAGGCTAATCCGGTTAGGTTTATCTTTTCAAACCTTTTCCCCTTTTCCAAGGGGTATTCTGTTCATCAGTGCACCCATTTTTATATCAGTTCCTAGCAAATGAATAAAAATATGCTTAAATATACACAAGTTTGCTCCATTCTGGAGTAAATGCATGATAGAAACGCCACTGGAGCTGACAGAAACTTGGAGCGGGACAATGTTGTGGACTAAGCAGCCTCCACAGGCTGCTGCTTTTCTAGAGAGACTCTAATTTGAGACAGATCCTTATGGCTAACGAGGCAGATGCTACCACCACTGGGAGACCAGTGGCTGGAGGGTGTGATTTTCCTTTCTGTAGCACTTTCGGCATTACAGTAGTGATTTATTTTACCCAAAGCAGGCAAGTGGAAATGACAACTCCCCTAAGCCAAAGAGAAGTTGAAGTCCACCAGCTCAGCGTTTCACACTGGAACAACACACCTCTCCCGAAGCCGCGCGTCCCCGCAGTTAAATTCTGGCAGCGCGAATTTGCTAAATTCCTTTGCTCTCCGAACCAAACACCATTTCAGATTAAAACTGGTTAGTAGCGGGCTGCAGCACGGAGGACGCAGCGGCCGTTCCCCTCGCCCGGGCAGGTTATAACTTACTGTCAGTAACGGCTCCTGGCTGGGATGCTTTTGCAGCCACAAAAATCTTGTTTTTGGCTGCCGTGCGTGCACCGTACGCCCCTGCCATCAGCAGCACGCCCAGCGCATGCAGCAGCCTGGCTGGACTCGGGCCTCCGCGCCAGTCCTGCAGCCGTAAGAGAGCAGCGCCCTGCCAGTGAGCCTCGCTGGGAAGGCAGAAAACCTTCGGGTTGAGCAGGAATTTAAAATATTTTTGGCGGTGGCTCTTGCTTGAAGCATACGGTCAGCTCTAGTGCTGGCTCGCTTGTCTCTCCATGGGAAATCTTGTCGACTGGCTTTTCTTCGAGATGTGTCAGCCACAGCTCAGGCTCCTGCTCAAAATATCCACCTCATGATGGCGGAGGCAGCCTGGGATCAGATGCGTTTCCTTGGAGGACGGGTAAAACACTCGACTCCCCAGTTTTGCAGAGAAGGCGTGTGAAATTCCTTGCGGTCGATGATCACGGTGTATGAAGACCCCCAGAGCAGGGCTGTGCAGCAGGAGAGCAGAGCTGCGTGCTGCGCCCATCGCTGTCAATTCACGCGGCGGTGGTGCCGCAGCCCTGCAGAGCGCCGAAGAGGCTGAGTGCCCGCTCCCTTCTCAGGCCAGCCGCTTTTGGTGAAGTATGCTGTTTCCCAGCACAACTTGCACGCAAATGGGAGGTGGCCAGGACTGACAGATTGTTCACTTTAGGCCGTCTAAAGGCACAGGGCATTTACACCAGGTGTTATTTCAGCATAGCTTATTCTGCAGCACTGAAATGACCGACGTTCCTTCGCGGGCGAGACCCAAAGGTACCAGCTGCATCTGCAGAGATGATCTTTTCAGCTCCCTTCCAGCTGTTCTCAGCAACGCTGTGATAAAACACTTCTCTCAGCGCCCTGCTCCACGTTTGCTAATGCTCTGTACCCCGTGAGCTTAGAAAAACTCTGCTTCGTGACAACATCTGCTGTTAAACCTTGCAGGGGGCTGCAACAAGGCAACCAAGTGTGCAAGAGCCAGGCTTTCCCATTCTCTCCGCTCGCTCAGTAATACAAAGGTTTCCTAATGGAACGCATCGGTTGCCTTCCCCAAGCCCCCTCTCCCCTTTCCAATTTGCAACCACAGCACAACCATCCCTGCAGCTGGGACAGCAACTGCACCCTTGGACAAATTCCCCTTTGGAAAGTACTGAATGGAGCGGGCGCTGGTTGTATTTCTGTGGCCGTTTCAGTGCAATTTAGCAGCTGGAAACGAGGAAGAGAAACCGGTGCCACGTGACCAAAGCTTTCCACAGATCACCGTCGGGCATCCCTACAGCAGCATTTAAATAAGCAGGAGTTATTTCAGCGAACCACAGTTCCATGATGGTTACCTGCAGGTGGCAAGCAGAGCCCCTTGGAGAATACAAGGGTAGACAACTTCTAGTGACGTTTTCTCAGATATTGGCAAGGATTTAGTAATGCTGCTGGAAGCCGCGTGGGCTAACCGATCTCTTACTGTGGTTGCTTGCCCATTGCGGTGGTTTTCCTGCAACGGCTCCTTGCGGGCTAGCTATCTGCAGAGCTGGGCTGGGAGATGGGCAGCCAAGCAGGACCCTCTGGGCTGAAGCCTCCTCATCCCCCGGCTCCATCCTACGGTCATTGCAGCTTACGCATGGCCCCCAGGCCACATCAGACTGTTGCTTGGAGTTTCTGTCAGCGCGCGGTGTCTCGTGCAAGCCTCCGGGCTGGCACCTTATTCAAAGCTAAGCAGCGTGCGGAGCGCTCACGCTTCTGCTGATGCCGCTTGGCTGGAGATGGCACGCGGTTACCCTAGGATCAGGCAGCAGCAGAGGGCCAACGTCTTCCAAAGAGCAGAAAGGCTGAGCGCTCCCTGCCAGACCAAGTGGGAGCTCAGAGCTCTTGCCACCCTGAATGCCTCCTGACGGCTTCATCCCCATGTAGTGCATGGCCGCCCCGACCAAACTCCTACCATGCGGCACCTCACCACCCTCACGTGCCAACCCGCGGCCAACGGCCAACTCGCCTAAAGGCAGCTCAGTGCCTCGAGGCCAGAGGCGTTGGATCTAAGGGCGCAAAAGCGTTCAGATTTTGAGCTTACCGCCCCCAAAGCTAAACCCTCTTGCGTCTGTAAAACATATGAAGTGAGCAGCACCAGGGGCATGGTCGTGACAGCTTTTCTGCTCCGCAGTGAATGCTTCTGACAAGGCAACCAGCTTCAGGTCCCTTCGTCTGTAAAAACGACTGGCGCCGGAACAAAACGCAGCAGGAACAGTCACAGCCATCCTTTTGGTAACGAGGTGCCGACATCTGCAATTGGTTTAAAATGTTTTCAGGATGCTCAGCGAGTTAATGGGACTTTTTAGAGGCTCTTTATCCTTTATCAGAAAAAACAGTCTATAGGGTTGGAACCAAAAGCTCTGTGGGTCGCAGAAATGCAGCAACGACTAAGTTACTACTGGCTTAAACCTGCCTTGCGCGCACTAAAAACCTTCTCTGCGGAGGAATCCCTTCTCCCGAGCCTCTCCTGCCGCACGGCCGCTTTGGCTACCAGCGCCTGCTCCAGGGACTGCTGATCCTGGGCAAAAGATTTTTCCACACACCAAGGTCCGCTCCTGGACCCGAGGCTTCTTGAGAAAACAAGGTTAAAACCTGAACATGTTAACACACGCAGACAGAGCGCAATGTCTGGTATCGGTGTAATTCCCTGACCTCGCTCACAGAAGTGGCTGATCCATTTCTGAAAACGCTTTCCTAGAAAGAAACCAGCCTTAGGCAGACACCCGGCCTGGAAATTTTCCGTTTGACTTCTTCAGGTTTGAGGACATTTTCAGCAATAAACGGGGACGTAAGCGATGCATCTGCTCCTCCTTGCCCGTGCCTTTGATAGCGTGCACGGCCTCAGCACGAGAAGGGCTCCCAGCAGTGGAAATGGCTTCTAATGTGGCTCTTCCCTGCCGAGCTGCATTAACTCCCTGCCGCGTTCACGAGCCTGCCCAGATGCGTTTAAAGGCCTTACAGGACCAAGACTGGGAAGAAAAAAAACCCCAAAAAACCCAACACACCCAAACTTTTAGTATTCTTGGGGGAAATTTGCTGTCCTCCCTGCTTAGGCTTTGCCGTAGCATTAAATAACCACAGCTCACCTCTCCTCACTTACGTAAAATGAGGCTCCCGCAAATCGCATTCCCACGGGAACCTCTTTTAATTAATTATCCCCTTTTCTGTTTCATATATTTCTTAGGTTTTTTTTGTATTTTAATAACCTTCAGGGCACGCGTTGCAAAGATCTTCCGGGACCACGGGCTGCATCCCGAGGAGCCACATCTGCCCGCAAACCTGTGCCGGTCTAGAAGGCGACTGAAAAGCAACCACATCTCGCTATGGGGTGCAGGTACGCAAGCGGCACGTGGCAAACGGCGCGAGGGGAGCAGAGGAAGCAGTTTCGGTCCGAGACTGGCGTCAGGTACGCTCCTTGCGGTGACGTTTGTGGGAAGCCGAACCTCGAGGTAACGCACCGACAGCTGCAGCCCTCAAGGTCTCGTGCATAACCGTTGATGGCACTCCACATGAAGCTTAACTGATCTAGCTTCAGAACGTGCAAAGCTTGCCATGCTGCAAGCTCACCTCTTCAATTGGGCAATTCTGAAAGGAACACCTTAAACCCTCTGAAAACTCCCTTCCTGGTATTTGCAGGACACGGACAGGGCAAGTTCTCCCCGCCCCAGAACATTTAACATGAAAAGGCTCAAACAAGGAGGGGAGAGACTTTCTCATCTCTCCTCTACCCACACGCTCACCGTTCCCAGGCTCTCCAGCCAGCGGTTTTCCAACTCTTTCAGCCAAAAAGTTCAACCTCCCCAAACAAATTTCCCTGCCTTGACGCGCTTTGATTCACGTGGCTGTTCAAAGGCTCCAGCCATTTCTTCCTTTCTGATTCAAGGCAATCGATAAATAAATCGCACGGCGCGGCTCCGGTGTCGCACACTCACATTCCCAGCAGGGCCCGACGCTGCCCACCCTCAGAGAGGGAATTCATCAGGTGCACACACCGACTTGGCAAATATTTGGCCTCATTTACGTACAAACTCGCACCCATTTAATTCAACTATTTCACTGCTACAAACCGTCACGTGCCCGCTCGCTTTCTGGCTCAAAAATGACTTTTGCGAGAAGAGCACCCACGCGACCTGCAGAGGTCTAACAGACACAGCTTGAGACCCGCCGGGGGGGCTTTGCTGTGCGGACGAGCCTTTCGGAGATCTCGAGAGCGCCCGTCGCCAAACCGCTGCGCCCAACTGCGAGGCCGGGAGGGGAAGCGGCTGAGGACGAGGAGCCGCTGGATGTTGTACAAGCAGATACATACATATGCATATATTAAGGGTGAGAATATTTCTTTTCCTTTCTTTTTTTTTAACAAAACATCAGAGAAAAGTGTTTTATTGTTACTAAAAAAAAAAAAAAAAAGACCAAACAATGCTCTAGTGTTTTAGGCCATGGATTCTCTAGCTCAGATTCATGGCGTGGAACACGTTAACAGGGAAAGCGTCTCGTGGACATCTCCCCTCCAGCCACAACCAGGCACCCTCCTCCCTTCCCCTTGGCGATCAAATAACATCCTTATGCAAGTACAGCAATTGTTTACATGTAAAAGTAAGATTAGGAAAGTATTTAATGTAGTTGTAGCTTCCCTCCCCCCCCCCCCCGTTTTTCCTGTGTGTTTGTGGTTTGTTTTTTTTTTTTTTTTAAAAAAAAGTGATTTAGCAGCTGGAAAGAAAAAGACAGCATCATGTGAGCAGCCAGTGCTGCACAGACCACCAGCAAATGCTCCACAGGTTACTCGCGGTCCACGGACCACAGTTCACAAACTACATTTTAGGGCTTCACAAACTTTGCAGAGTGTATTATGGTAGATGCTTCTTCACAGTGAGAGCCAGCAGGTCATCTTTGGTTGTTGAAGAGAGACACGCAAGAGACTTAACGTACTCGGCAGCAGCTCAGTTTGGAGGACTGCGCGGTGCCGGGGCACGGTTGAGGTCCCTTTGGGCGCACGGAAAACACGCGCTCTGACTGCACGGCAAAGCGACCGCTGTTAATCTGCACCCGGGCTGCGCTCAGCCTTCAGACACCGTCACGGGGCGGGCAGAGCCGGGAAGAGCGCCGCATTGCTTGTTCCACCTCTTGACTCGAGTCGGGCACTTTTGTTTTCACCCGTACGTCTCTCCGGGTTCCTTCGGCACGGCAAGGCAACCGGCAGATGTGAAGGGCAGCAGCGGAAACTCGGGCGGCAACGGACTCACGAGCCGTGGCGAAGGGCTGTCGGTTCTCCGCTCGAGCGGCCTCCGGAGCTACCAGGGTCCCACGTCCCCAGGATGACGCCACTGATCCAAGTCACACGAGATGCACTGCGGCCGCACGGCTGGAGAAGCCGAGCTGGGATCGGGCAGCGACCGCCCCGAGGTTGTCTCCCAGCCTCGCGGCAGCGTGCTGGGAACCAAACGCACCTACACGGTACAGCAGCCCAGCCAGCTGCTCAGTGGCCATGAAGTTCTCTCTGCAGAAAAGGTCTCCCAAGCAGCAACCCCCTTTTTTTTTTTTTCTTTTTCTTTTTTTTTTTTTTTAAAACAATTGCTCTCACCCCTCTTTTTTTTGGTAGACACACATACATACACGCACTATATGTACACAATTTGGAACCGAGGATCTACACAATGAAAAGGAAGCCAGCACCGCTCAGAGATGGTGCACACATTCAGCAGCTGTCAAAGGAGAAGTCGTTTTACTTTCTTTTAAACTTGCAATGTTTGTCTTTATTTTGTTCTTTATATTTTGAAAGTGAAAAGAAATAGTATTGAGTCAATTTCTTTTTTTCTTTTTTTTAAATATTTGTTCTATGTATTTACAAGCCTTAAAGTTGCTCTAAAGGTTCTGAAAGTATTCGCTAGTACTTTTTCCCCAGGGTAGCACTGTTTTGAATGAGTTACTTTCGGAGCTCTCTGGTCCGCAGCGGTTTTCTCAAATGCATTTCCTTCCGTTCCAAGGTTATGTACGTTTTGATTACTATTTTCTTTTTTAAATTTCTGAAGCAAGCTGAGAGGCAGGCAGAAAAATCTGATGACAATTAAAAAAAAAAAATTGATCTCTTCCGCATCTAGCTTACCCCAACCCCCTTGAAAGTTTTGTCTACTTATCATGCTTTGAAACAAAACTGAGGTGCATATGAAGGGGAGGGAAGTTTATTTCTCTGCTTTTGTTCTATTATACAATTTGTTTACAGAAACTGCAAATTTAAAAATTACACTGGCATTTGCAGTCCTTAAAATAATAAATTAAAAGTTTTCAACTTTTTTTTTTTGCGCTAAACAGATTTGTTTCGCTTTGTGTTTTTGTAAGTATGAGTCCTTGTTTAAAAAGAAAAGAAAAAAAAAGATTAAAACAGAAAATATTTTCTATAAATAATACATGTGTTTTGGTTTAGTGCTCCCGCCCTCAGGTTTGAAGTTTACTTTTTTTTTTCCAAGTACCTTTTTTCCTCCATGATCACCTTTGTGTTTATCTAGTTTTACCTCTCCCACTCGTGCATGTGTGGGGGAAGGGGGGGTCTGCGCGAGAATTGGCCTTGCTGCACTGTGATTGGCGAAGACGTGAAACTCTTTAAAAAAATACTTAAATTGTTTCTTTTTTCTTTTTTTTTTTTTTTTTTTTTTCTTTCCCCGCTCTCTGTATTTTAAGTTTTAATTATCCTCCGACTCCTCTTCGGCCTCCCGTAGCCACGTGAAGAACGCTGTGACAGATTTTAGCGCTACTCCTTTCCCGTTCTGCTCCGCTGGGTCCTTGCTGCTTTCCCACTTGTAGAAGGCATCCTCTGATATTACCTCCTCATCATACAGGCAATCAAAAAACATCCGCAACAAATCTGCAATAATGGAATAACGGGAGAGAACAGCTGTTAGTACTGCGCAGTTTGAGGCAGCGGACAAAGACGCGGTTACGGATAAGGGGATTAACGTGACCTTTAATGCAAGAGATGCAGATACAAGTAAAATGAAGGTCTGTTACTGAGTTATTGCTTCCTGGCTGCAGCTGAGAGGGAAGACGGGTCCCTCTGATGCCGGCCGATAACACATGCTCCGCAGAAAAGGGAAAGCTGGGAAAGCAGCCGTGGGAACGTAGCACCTAGGGATTGGCCGGCTAACAGCATCCACGGCAGCCCGTCCTCCTCCCGCTGGACCGTGCAACCTGGCAGCCTGGCTCCTCTCCAGCACTCGATTTTTTGCGGCTCAGCAGGAGGGATAACGACCGACCAGCGCCTTAAAGCTATGGACGATCAGGTCGGGCGGTTTTGGGCACTCTGATTTTGTGCTGCAGGCTCCCCGGGAATCCCCATTTCTTTGGCAACTCCCTCGCTTCTTTTCCAACACCACTTTTCTGCAGTGCCTTTGGGACAAGGCTCATCAGTTGTCCAACTCCCTCCAAGTCCACAGACATCTGTGGTGCAGCAACACAATTACAACGCCCGCTGCTCTCGCATGTCCAGGTATTATAAATGCAACGGATTATTTTTTACTGCTCCCTCCCTCCCTCCCCCCTTTTTATCAACAGAGGTTTGTCCTTCCTTCTGCATGGCTGCCTACAGGAGCAACCAAGAGAAGAGCTGGCTTCTGGCCAAGCATCTGGGGAGCCGCGCTGCTCTAAAAGCTGGAATCTGGCCAAGCAGAAACCGCTGTACACTGTTTGTCCTGGTTTCGGCTGGGATAGAGTTAATTTTCTTCCTAGTAGCAGGCACAGTGCTGTGGTTTGGATTTAGTAGGAGAAGAATGTTGATAACATGCTGATGTTTTAGTTGTTGCTCAGCACTGCTTATGCCAGTCAAGGACTTTTCAGCTTCCCATGCTCTGCCAGGGGCACAAGAAGCTGGGAGGGGGCACAGCCAGGACAGTTGATCCCAACTGCCCCAAGGGCCATTCCATACCATACGGCATCATGGGCAGTATAGAAACTGGGGGGGTTGGCCGGGGAGCAGCGATCGCTGCTGGGAACTGGCTGGGTATCGGTCAGCGGGTGGTGAGCAATTGCATTGCGCATCACTTGCTTTGTATATTGTTATTATTATTATCATCATTATTATATTGTTATTATTATCATTACTATTTTACTTTATTTCAATTATTAAACTGTTCTTATCTCACCCCAGGAGTGTTTCTCACTCTCACTCCTCCGATTCTCTCCCCCATCCCCCTGGGGCAGGGGCAGTGAGCGAGCGGCTGCGTGGTGCTGAGCTGCTGCCTGGGGCTAAACCACGACAGCTGTTTTCTCTCATCTGCTACGTACAAAGGTAAGGAAAAACACATCCGCTCCCAGTCTCTATCACTAGACTTGCAGAAACAACCTTTCCTTATACCGTCAGGGTTCAAATCCCCAGCGCAGAGGCAACACTTACTAGGAGGCTGATCAAGTTTTACTATTGATGCTTGTAGTGCATAAAGTGCTTGTAGTTCCTTCTCTGTGTCTGAGTCTAGGTACTTGAGTAAGATCGGCACTCTCTGTTTGATAACAGCAGTGTCCACGCTGAAGCTAGAAGAGTCCGCTGAGGGGAAGAGAAGAAAACAGGGTCAGCGCTGGTACGCAGCAGCAGGGGCGGATCGTTTATCGCCTTTGTTTATTCAAATAGAAATCACAGATACAGGTTAGTGTGGAGAGAAGAGAGGACGAGAAACAACAGGAAGTATTTCTGATCAATGGCTTCTTCTGCAAGTCTTGGGTCTTCCAGTTCCCCAAATTCAACCAGTATCTGCAGCAACCCTGGCCCTAACCCGCCTGCTGATACACACAGAAGAATTACAGCCGTACTTCACAGCGCAAATTGTTGTGTTTCCACAGACAACTGGATGTCCAAAGTGCATACAACAGCTGAGGCTAAAATTTCAGTTATACAGAAGGTTTTCTTTTTTTTAATTCTAAAAATACTAAGGCAGAAACGGAATCATAAGCTGCACAGGACTATATAAAAAATAACACATTAGAAGTCCATCAGCAACACGGATAAATTATTCAGCAGCTTTTAAGTAGCTCGTGCAACACGATTAAGTGATATTTTGAAAACAAAAGGGAAAAAAAAGCCCTCAGTGAGATGCAAGCTCAAAACCTAAACCAGAAGACGACGTTCCTGATACGCATCAGGGAACCCTCAACCCTCTGTCATCAAATCCGGTGCCACTTCGCCAGTGACACTAGGTGGCACCAGAAAGGTTCTGTTCTCAGGGAGAAGGGAGCTGGGCTGCCCTTCCCCTCGCAACAAGATGAAGTTCAAGTTCAGACCGTTGTCTCCACCGAGCGCGACTCTTACAGCTCAGAGCAGAACCGGCTGCTTCACCTTGCCAGGTGCCAACAGTAAAGTTAAAGGGACCAAAGCGAACTGAGCAGATGTTTTCTGGCCGCAGCACTTTATTCAAGCCCCCCCCGAGGGTCCGAGGCTCACACGTCTGACTTGGGAACCCACCCTTTCCTCCATTTCCAGCCGACTGCCGTGCATCCAAGTAAGCCGCACAAACTGCCTTTCCAAAACTGCAACTTGGGACGTAAAACTATTAACGAGACAGAGATGCAGGCTGGCTTCTCTTCCGCAACCCACGCTTCCAACTCGCACGTGGCAATCTGCGACGGTGGAGCGCCCACGCGTACTTGCTGACACAGGAGTGGAAATGCTAATTATCTTAATAACGTCTAGCGCATTTCCACCTTCACTAGAAGAACGGATGAACAATCTGGCATTACTCAGAGTCACCGGAAATGTCTGCTCGCGCAAGGTCACCGGGACGTGCCAGGGCCGCGGCAAAGCGCCTGGCTGTGGCACGGACATCCCGCTCTTGAGTGCTACGATTCAGTACGCTGCAAAAGTCTTAGTGTGTGATAAAAAACAGCCTCGGGGGAGGGAAAGTGATATAAACCTGAAAAATATAAAATAATTCTTTGCACATTTGGTTTGTACGGTGTTTACGTTGCAAGTTACTCACCTATAATAGCTGCTTTACAAACTGCTGTCATTAAAGCTCTAAGGAATGTAGGTGAACTCATCTGGCTTTCATCTAGATTAGCCTGAAATCAAGAGTAAATGGGCCAGTTAAAAACACGCTGCTGCACGACAGCAACTGCTTCCAAACTCCACTGCTGAATTTGGCAGCAAGTTCAAGTTCAGCAGAAGCTGCCGCAGTAGAAATCCACTTCACCCCTCTGCGAAAACTTGAGACTAGCTCAGGTACGTCAACATGCAACAACAATTCTCACGCGATCAATACACCATTTAACTACTCCCACGACTTGTCATTTGTCTCGAGAAACAAACCAAGCCAACAGCGCTTGGCTTTTACAATGCCCTTATAACATTTTCTACGAGTTTTAGGCTTTTTCAACAAATTTTACAGCATACTCCTTGGGTGGAGATTTGTTTGCTTTGTAGAGGAAATTCAGAGAATGGCTACGTAACTTGTCCCAGACTACAAAGAGCCCGTGGGTGTCCCCAGAGTTTCAGTGCTGCTTTCATTCCCCTCTCGACTTCCCCAACGGCAGCAGAAAAATGACATTTCTAACGCATTGCTCCAGCAACAGAAATAACTGAAGTGAAGCTGCCCGAGATTTAGCTGTAAGCACAGATCGAAATGAATCAGGTTGGGTATAATTTCAGACACTAGATTAAAAACTTGGCTTAAAGGATGCAGCCAGAGATAGAGGGCAAAAGATCAGTGGGTTGACAGGGCTTGCCTTTTTTCCCCCCCCCCCCTTAAAATCTTTTTTTCTTTATTTTTCTCTTACAGTGCCTGGTCCGAGGCACCAGGAAAGCTACAGGTGCCCTCAGTGACTGCCCAGGATGTTTTTGCAGCGTGGCAGGGCACGCAGCTGGGCAGGGGGGAATTTGCGTAGCTCATTTTGCAAAAAGCAACGAGATGCTTTTATCCCATATTTTGGGAAGAAAGAATGTAGCACTGTACTTGGTCTAAAATGCAATAAGTAGCCAGAAGCAGTGTTTTCAGAGACAAAAAGTCTACAGTATTTAAAAGGAAGTTACACAGTTGTACATTAATATGGCTAAAATTCTTTCTTCCTAAAGCTTACTTCGACATAACTGACTGATCACATTTTAGATTTTAATTATTTGGAAGTATCGACTGCACAGACCGAATCATCTTAGTGTCCTATACCTAGGGAGGAGCCTGCAGAGATGCTCCTTTAGGTGAGAAAATATTTACAAAAGTAGTTAACAAACTGTGTGCAGGGAGGGTGAAAATAGTCTTTGTACCTCTACCCAGTCAAAGATTTGTTCATCATTCGCCTTGTCCTCAACAATGAGTTTTTCTAGCTGCTTGTTCAGCTCTTCCGCAGAGAGTTCTTTCTCTGAAAGTGCTTCTGAGGAACTGGAACAGTCGGACTCCGTGAAGTCCAACTTCTGCAACACCAGAAGCGATGATGAGAATTAGTTAAATATCCTTTCCTGTGCTGAATTATGCCAAATTGAGGCAGCAAGCTACACTTCATTCTCCCTTCTGGCATCTTTCAGCTGCTACGTTATCATTACAACAACTGATATACTTTTTCTGTTCCCTAGATTATAGAATATTTTACAAACATGTGGGAACTACATTACCCAGCAAAGACAACCAGGCATCTCGGAGCAACTCCAGCCCCGCACAACACGAGCGTGCACAAAATAAAGCGCGTGTCGCTCAACCAAAACGACGGGGAGCTGGAGCGCAATTACCAGAGCTGGCATTCGCTCAAAGAAATTGCAGCTAACGCCCCAGTTTGTTGCAAAATGCGACGGAGGAGCTACAGGCCCCTCACCAAGCCCCAGGCCTTGGTAATCCCTTTCATTTCCTGCAGCGCAGCACTTCCTAAGTGCTAAAACAGGGCAGTGGGTCACTTGGAGATCCAAAGGGAGACCTCCAGCTTCTTCCCAAGGAGCAGCAAGAGCTGCACGGTGCCCTCCGTCAGTCCTGGCTTCTCTTGGTTGTGAAACCCTCCGGGATCATAATGCAAGGTGGGATGAGTGAATAATTGCTCCCATTTATTCTGGCCCCTCTGCAGGTCATCTGTCCTTGCTGCACAACTCATTCTTGAATTCATTCCCCGCAGCTGGAGGAAGAGATCTCCTCAGGGAAGCCAGCTGCCGGGAGGTGCGTGCCTGGGATCGGAGGGGACAAGCCCGTCCTCCCGGTGTGTCAGAAAGGAGGCGCTGAAATAATCTAACCCCGACTTGGTGAGGGAGACACTTCACCCCACATCCCACACCACCTGCCCATAAGGATGGGATGGAAGAGGACGAACACGGGGCCAAAAATCAGTGTGCCAAAGTCGTTACGCTCTGAACTCACTTGTTCCATGAGAAAGGTATGTACATCCTCCCCTTCGAGTAAGTAGTCCTTCCAACTGAGGCCAGCCTCCCTCCATAAGGCTCCCACTTTCTTATGGCTCTAAAACACAAACAGTTTGTTCATTTTAAAGACTTGAGAGACAACCTGGAGAGCTTATGCAAGCCGGAGTAGTGCAGCTGCGTCAGGAGAAATAAAGAACCGTTCAGCCACCAAACAAGATGAAGTGAAAACATCTGGAAATCCCGTGCAAGAGAAATCATATACGCGATCCTGCCACAGGTACACGCATCTTGTCAAGTGGTCAAACGCCACGGTGATGGGTAATAAACCAGGCAAAACGTGACACGTGGGGTTTGCGACAACTTCAGCCAGAGACTGCCTACGAGAAGTGACACATCTGAACCAGGCAGCGTCCCACGGCCGTGACATGGAGCTGGCGGTTTGATGACTTGGATTCTTCTCCTGACTCTGTCATTAACTCACACTGACTCATTCTCCCCCTGCCTTGACATTAAGGCACCGGCAAATTAGCTACTTTCAGCGAACAATTATTTACGTGGCTGTCTTCTGTGCAGAGATCAAACCTCAAATTTGGGTACGTAACACCAAGTTCACCCTTCAATTCCTAGAATTTACTGCAAACCTTGAGAAAAGCTCCTTTGCAGCACACGCAGTTCAACCTTCCGCATCCTCTAGTGTCACGCTGACCTTTTGGTATCCTGCCTGAGACGGCATATACACAATTCTGACAAGAATAAAAGTACTAGTAACAACCAGCTCTTTTCACCCAAATACTCTGCAAAAACCTTCACCTTACAGCACCTGCACAAGGGAGATGGTGGCGTAGCCTAAGCCAAGCACTGATAAAAGCAGCCTGATTTTCAGTTTACAAAGCCGATTACAATTTTAAGTTTACAATGCAGATCGTTAACAGCTAATTGTGCATGGTTCCTGCTACGATTCGTCAGGATCTGAATTAGATGACTGATACTACATTGAAATACCCGAGTCCAAGTATTGGCCTGGACAAGATCAAATTTGAAAGCTGTGGCAGAAACAGAAACCTGAGCCTGTGCTTCAACCCCCAGAGCACGGCAGCTTTTCTTTCAAAGAACGGTGAAAAAATAAATGGAAGTCGACTGTCCAAACAAGCATAGGGCTAAAATAAAGAAATAAAAAGTCACGATTTGTACTGCTAGACTGAAATGCTCCTGAAACATTCAACCTTATTTGAATGCATGCTTAAAAAAAAAAAAAAAAAAAAAAAGGCAAGTGAGGGGTTTTACAGGGTTTAAAAGAGACACTGTCCAAAGTGCAGTATTTAGTTGGATTAAAAAAAAAAAAAAAGACAAAAACTGGAGACAGAGTTATAGGGAAACCATCAGACTGTTTGGCCACACAACTGTGAAATACGTGAGAGAGCTCTAGAAGTTACAGGGTGAAAAGGTGTCACTACCCCTAGTGATGGGTGAATCTTAAGAGTTGGCGGGTTTAGTTTGGATAAGCACCCAGAAGTCTGAGAGGCCATCTGAAGCTTATCCGAACCCTCAGAACCTCTCCGGTCTGCAAGAACAGCTCTCTCGCAAGATTTCCGGCACTTGCTGCTTCTGGTCAGCCCAGAAATACCTTGAGAATGTCCCTCTTGCAGTATTTCAGCACTCTAGCTTCTGGAAGAAGCCAGGTGCAAAGGTACCTGCAAAAGGGAAAAGTGATAAGGAAAAAAAAAAAGTTAACTCAACTTTTTGGAACCTTGTAAGGCTTGGTTTGAAACCGGGGATGAAGAGGCAGGTTTCCTAGGTTATCTGGACTGGCTGGCCCATCCCTAAATATCTCCGCGTGGGAAACGCGTAGGCGTCATGCACAAACATGTACTCGCTGCATCCAGCTCCTCTCTACGAACGCTACGCCTGGACACTTACCATTTGTTTGCATAGAAGGTGCAAGATTTCAGCAAGCAAGACGCCGGCTCTTCCCACAGGAAGCAAAGGTTTGCTAAATTCTCTAGAATGAAAGAAAACCAGGTTTTTTTTCCTTATAATTGGAACTTGGAAGGCAAAGCAAGGGGTGGTGATCTAACTGAGGCAGGAAATCACCTTTAGCTGCTGCCAGGGATAAAGGATTTGATGGAGCTAGCACTGCCGATAAAACAGACTGCAGTGATGCAGCGCACTTGCCACAACAGGGCTAATTATGACAACGTTTTTATGTAACACCAAATCCAGTCATTTTTGTGGGACACTATTTGGGTCGCAGGACCCTTTTTGGGGAAAAGGCTATTCTTTTCTTACTACACTACTTACAGGAGAAGGGAACCAGTCAATTGGCTTCTAGTTAATCCCCAAATACAGAAGGCCAAGTACAAAATAGAGAAATTCCGGTGCTGGAAACAGCTTCCAGTCTGGCAGGCAAGGTTCTGTGCCCATTCAAGGCAAGGCCCAGGTGGTAGTTACTGCACTCCGAGATATAAAGGCTCCTGCGCGATCCTTGCTCGCCTCAAATCCAATTCTCAGAGCCTCCGCGTGCTCTCGAATGACTCCAACTGTGCACCACCGGGGTATTTTTTTAGCTCAGCTGAAGCAAACAGGATTGAAGCGGATTTATGGGTAAAACTTTCAGCCCTGAACAGTGACTACAGAGCAGCAAGCTCCCTTCCCACCACAGCTTCCAGATGGGTGCAAGCCCCGAACGACGTGCAGCACGCCTTTCATCAACTCAGACGAGAAGCTGAGCCTCTAACACTATTTGCCTTTTATCTGCTGATGGGAACCGCGCTGTGAAAATACTACAGCATAGCCAGGCGGGCAGCTCAGCTCGCCTGACGCTGGAAAAGAACAGCGTTGCTTACTGTATAAGTTCTCTCATAGAGATTCCTCCTTCTTTTAACATGGGGGTCACCAACTCAGCTAGGTACAACCAAATATGGGGTATATCTATGGCCATATCGTCTGCCATCTCCAAGGTATCTGAAAAACTTTAGAAAAAAGACAGAAAAATGTCAAGCATTACATTTAATTTCATTTGAGACTTTAAATTGAGAAAATCTGCACTTTAAAAACCCTTTGTTACAAAAGAGAGGAGGAAAGAGAGGAGGAAAGAGAATCACAAAGGTAACAACATCACCACCACCACCACAACAAAACAAAACTATTGGCATCTTATGCTTTCCGTGTTTCAGAACTGCCAGGAGCAAGTTTATGCGGTAACATGGAGAGTACGTGGAAAAGGCATCGCCTTCCGTAAAACCAGCAGATGCATCCAGGAAAGCTCCATTTACAATAATTCTTACATCCCAGTAACAAATTGTTTGCTAACTAATAAAACCTGTAAAAGGAAAAAAAAGCATTTTTGTCTATAAAGACAAAACATCTAATAAATGGAGCCTTCTTAAAAAAAAAATCCAAACAGACAGGGGATTAATAACAACAGGAGTCCAAATGTAAGGTAATCAGCAAAATGTCTGCAAGTATGTAAAATAACACAAGAAAAAAGTTCAATGCACCAGTGGGAGGCTTCCATCCAGAACAGAAAACGTGGCTGGATGAATTACAAAAAAATCGCTCCCCAACTCTGGACACAGTTTCCAGAATCGCTCAAAATTCTTCTTTCTGATAAAAACCTTGAAGGTGACTTCACTTCCCACGCCCGGTACAAGATGATCATTTTTCTGGCTCTCCTGTCAGTCTTCCTCATGATTCATTTCTCCCTCAAAACCTTGAAAATTCTGGGGTCCCGTTCTGTGCCTGTAAATGTGTATTTTCTCTTGTGCTTCGAAACCAGAAACTGTCTCCTTTGTTCTTTACGTCCTCTGCTACTTGTACAACCTAGGCTTGCCCAAGCGTTGCTGCCAGAAACTGGTTTCCTGTTGCGTATCTCTCCAGACTTGTGCCGTGACCAGTGCTCATCCCATAACCCCTAATTACACAGCGATTTGTCTTGCGCGAAGAAGCGGAGTGGCTTTCGGCGTTCTTCTCATGTGCCCGCTGAACACCGCTCGCCCTTTCATCATCTTCAGGAGCCGTTTCATTTTGCTTACGCCACATTCAGACCGCACGTCCCACTATTTCATCAAGGTCCTACTTATTTGGCATCGCCGCCACTTATCCACACTCCAGGAAACACAGGAACGGCTTTAATCGCAACCCATTATGGAAATGTATCGCTTCAAACGAGTCGTTTTGGCCATCAGTGACTGCGTGGACACAGACAAGTGTACTCCCTGCGGATATATATATTTTTTTACTGCTGTTCCGTACGGTTTTGAACTCAGGCTGCCTAAACCTTTCCTGCGAGCCACTGGATCGCATCACGATGAAATTCACGACACAGGGAGACCACCATCGGAGCGGTCAGCGGTACCGCCTGAGACGCGATTCCAACGAAAGCAGCAGGATGGAGCTGACTACCCAGAAACTCGGTATCGGAAAGCATTATTTCATCTGCTCGTTCGCGGGCGGCTTTTCATGGTTATCCCTGGTTTAACCATCCTGCTCTAAGCCCCAGCGAGGACGAGTGGTGCCAGGGAGCTCCTTGGGGGCACGGATCCTTTCACAACTGGACACCAGTTCAAATCCAGGCTGGGAACACAAAACCCAGAGAGCTGCAACGAACCAGCAGCCGAAACTCGGATCTCCTGAGGCAGGCCTAACCCGTCTGATACCGCATCTGGCGCGTGCTCTCCTCCTCAGCCCCTCGAGGACATGTCTGCTCCTTCACATTGAGTTGTCCTGAGCAATTCCATCCATACATTCCATATGGGCGAAGGCTGTTTGACCAGCGGGAGGCTGGCTGCGCTTCTGTGGATGCACAGGACTTCAGGCTATGCAGCTTCCAGGCATTAACATCACGTGAAGGTTTTTGTCGTCTTCCTCCTCTTTTTAATCGTAGTCAGTGATTTGCCAAAAGGCAAACACTGACAAATGCATCACAAAACAGAAATCTAAACACGCGCATTTAAATCTACACCTACGTATTTGCTTAGAAATAAATGCTTATATAAATATGAAAAAATTTACATGCACTAAGGCATTTGAAATACTTAAAAATATATTACAATAATTATATTACTTATGAATACACCCAGGCAGAAACGCTCCTTCAAAAAGGATGCGTGGAGAAGGCGGGATACCAAAGCAAGGTGGGAAATCGTTCCTCCCTGACACAGCGTTCGTTTGCCACGAACGCTGAAGAAAAGCATCCATCTCTACGCGCAGAATACAAACCCCTTGAAGAAATCCTGCTTGCTCAGCTTTCCCGACTGCACCAACTGATGTAATAACTGGCCCATGTGATCCCTGGTGATCTGACTCCTCTCGAGCGTCGACTCCACTCCCACTCGCACAAAAACAGGCAGGAGATTCTGGGCGCTCAGCTCCTCCACGCACTGCATTGCTTCCTGTTCGAACGACACACAGGATCGTTTCAACTGAAAACATCAAAAAACGGGGCAAAAGAATATTTTCTACGATAGGACAGCACAGGGCGCGCAGCTTAGCACCTGGCGCGCGGGATGGGGATTTTTTTTTTGGTGGCAGATCAAGAGACTGCTAGCCTTGGGTTTTTCTGGAAACAAATATTCAGCGAAGCTGCCAGGCAAAGGTGCTGAACTTCGCTGTGGAACCTCATCACGAATCACCACCGAGATGGCAATCGAATAACAATAATGAGAATTCAAACCACGCAGGCAACAGAATTTTTAAAATACACAATCAGGCTCCAGGGTACAGTCTGGCTGCTCAGCGAAAGGACAGGAATTGTCTTCTGGATGCCACCAAACCGCCTATTATTTCATCAAATACCAAGCCAAGTCAAAAAGAGGACATTAGGTTGGATTCATTGCTGGTCTGGTCTGGCACAGAAACGCCCGTGTTACAAACCCGCACCATACAGAGCAGCAGCAAACAGGTAGGCAGCGTTTGGAAGAAAATTTCCTCTTTGTAAAGCTTCTGCTTTCTGGCATGTGCATGTTGTAACCTAAATCAGTAAAATGCTCTTAAACAGAGACGCCCAGAGAAGCAGCTCAACATCACGCTTCCAAAATCTCCACTGCCATCAGCAAAGATCCTCCGCTGACCCTGCAGGCTCAGCCCAGCGGCTCGCAGGGCGCTTCCTGACTCCAGGCATTCGCTCTTGGGCTTAGGTTATGCCCTTAATTATCAACAGCTGGCAGCCCCAGATGCATTTTTAGAGCCCCAAACGGCTTTTTTCTGCAGGTCGCAAGCCTGCTGGTCCCGGACCGCGTGTGCTCGGGTCTGAGCTCTTCCCTCAGACGTTCCCAGCGGATCCCGGTGCCTCCAGGACAGACAGGCGAACACGCCGCTGGCCGTCCCTGCTGTCACTAGACGCTGGCATACAGCTCGGCGGTTTTAATTTACAGTCAGGTTAAATACTGAAGACTAAACTCGTGAGAAACGGCTATTCCTCTGCTGTATACTGCATTAACGCACTCATACGCGGCCTTATTAACGTGAGTTTAAGCTGAATTAGTCGGAAGCTTTGCTGCACGCTGCATTGGAAGAGCACTGAGAACTTACAGTTCTCAAGTATCCCCTAATGCAAACAAGCTGCCTCAATCTGATGCACATTTTTAATCAGAGGTGCACTCGTCTAACACAATTCAACTCTTATTTCCATCCAGCCACAAAAATATGTCATTGTATTTGCAAGCACAGAAGCTGAAGCAGCCCCGTAGCCCCAGACATCCAGGGGCTGGACTTTGAAGTCTATCGCAAAAAGAAGAAGGACCGGAGACTCCTTTGGTAACCGGCCCCGGCTCCTCCTGCTGGGATCTGCCAGGCCAGCAAGCTGCGGACATGGCGAATCAAAATGTATTTTTTTTTTCTCCAAACCAGGATTTAATAATTTCTCCTGATAACTAGATGCGAACCCAAACCAATCCATCATAAGAATATTCCTCTTTCCGATTTTAATTAGAAGCCCTATGAAGTACAAGCAGCAGCTCTGCTTTTAGGGTGCCAAACTAGGAACTCCCCAGTGCTGCCATTTCAAACTTGGCAGGTTTTTAAAATTTATTTCAGCAAAAGATCAAATCGATCAGCTTTGCAGCGAATGTAACACGTCTTGCAAGCTCCCTGGACAAGCTAAAAATGCATTTACAAGGGAAACAAAATTTCAACCTTTTACTAGGAAGTGATGACAGCTGCTCAGTAATTTTCAATGTTTATTAAAAATACTCTGGAGTGGTTTGTTCAATATTTAGTATTGCTTTATCTGCCTCCAGATCAGAACAGCACATGCTTTGATAACTGAATGAAAACCTCAGTTTATTTTCCCACTAGCTTTTCTGCTTCCAAAATTGCTGTTATTATGGAGCTGCTCAGTGATTCATGACAGATACACATATATCTTGCTACTTAAAACACACAAGCTGGGCTATTTTTCCTTTTACTAGCAGGGCAGAAAACAGGTTTGGGAGACAGCTCTCCTAGAAACGCTGACGGAGCTGCTGCCGCCCGAATTTCGACAGGCCCCACCGCTTCTGCCACCTCTGAGCGAGCCGCGTGCTTACAAAGACGCTGTTCATGGCGAAAAAACATACCCCAGTCCCACAGACCTTTCTGCTAAGTGAGGTTTTCATTTTGCTTACCTTAAAATCGTTAATATGCAAGAACTCATCAATGATAGATTTGCATTTTCTCTCTATTTCCTCTTCTGACAGGGAAGGCTTTTCTTGTGCTGGAGCTGGGGGAGCTTCTGGCTTGGCTGGTAGAAATATAAGAAAAAAGAAAAAACCAAACCACATTTGGAAAAGGAAAACCAGCATCATTTTCACAGGTGACATTCTGAAAACAGAAGTCACCGGAGCAGGGAGTGTTCCCTGTCCCATCATCAGGCACGGGTCACTTCTTTCTTGGCTACGTTTCTCCCTGTATGAACTCCCAATATTTCTGTAAATCAACCTTCTCCCGGGAACACGGTTGGCAGTGACACGGGATGCAACGCCTTCAAAGCTCTCCAGCAACATTAAATAATTAAGCTTTGAGCTGTTACAGCATGCTGCAAATTTAAAACATGCCGATCCGTGGGGGCAGCAACCCAATGCCATCTCCTGATTGCATCCCCGAAACCCCGGTCCCCGTGAAGTTCTTTGCAAAGTCCCAAATCTTCAAGACGAGCGTGTGCCGCGTCGTGGCAGTTGAGACGTATTCCTCACTGTAGCAGTTTCTAGATGTTTCCCAGGGAAGGAGCAAAACACCGTACTTATCGCAAAGGTTCTGTCCACAGGGAACATCGCCCTAAGCGTCCTCAAGACTTTCTCACTAACAAATCAGCTCAAGCTGGCAGGAGCAAAAAGCGGGAGCTGCAGCACTGACAAGGTGCCGAGCCACCGCAGCGGGTGCTAACGCCACATGGCACCGAGACCGGCTTGGAACAAGGGCTGGCAACCACGCAGCGCTAAAAAGATACCGCGCATGGTCTGTCCCGGACCCAAATAGCCGCTCTGGCCCTGGGAAATGTTTGGAAAGGGTAGATACGGCCTTATCGGGCACTGGAGCAGCAGTTCTGCAGAACTGACGCTGATTTTGGGGACTTCTAACCCAGAAACCAGCAGCGACAGGATGCGAGCAGGCAAGACAACGCCGCGGAGCGGTGTTTTGCTGGCATCTCCAGCCTTTCACCTCTGATGAATCCTGAGGAGGAGCTGGCAAGGGGACGCCGCCAAGGCCTGTGCGAACCAGTTGTGTTACAAACCTTTGGGAGGCAGAGCACAGCTACCGCAGCCTGACGACACGGCGCTGCGGGCCAAATATTCACGCCGCCGCACAGAAATCTGTCGCTTTTTCCGATAGATTTTTCCCTTGTGCCTTTTCACACATCCAGCGAGATTCCCTAAGCACGGAAGAGCCGCTTACCAGATTCCTTGGCTTTGTTCCTCTCCGCCTCTGTGCTGTTCCTGTCCATCTCCATGCCGCCTGTTAACTGCTTCACCGTCTCCAGCATCTCCCGCCGCTGCTCCTCTTGTGCCTGATTGTCGAGCAGCAGCTCTTTACTGCTGCTGCCCCGTAGGAAGGTGTTGGGACGGGAGAGGGAAGGCGGGAGAGGTTTGTCGTTCTTCTCCCTGCCCGTGCTCCCGCGACTGCGGAACAAAAACACACGCGCTTAAAGGTTACAGTACGAGTAAGCTGCTCGCAATGCTGGTAATGTTAGAAAAGAATCTGGATAGCTTATAGTAACTGCAGGATAAAACCCGCAATCCAAACCCAGCAGGATTGTTGTCTCGACTTTTTGCTGTTGTAGCTACACCGAATATAATGAAAATTAACTCAAGTCTCAGAGATGCACATAAAAAAATAAAAGCAATAAAGTCCTTACAGCACCTGGTTCATACGTAGGATGGTGAATTTTATAATGTAAAGGCATTGTTTTACTGTGAAATGGTAGGAGCAGTGTAATTTTTTTTCCCCTCTTTATGGAAAAATAGTTTCGGAATAGTGAAGGTTACCAGCAACAGGTGACAAGGATCTGCCCTATTAATTACTGTGTTAATGAGGAAGATGGGCAAAACGCTACCAAAATGGACTAATGCC
Organism: Pelecanus crispus; assembly: GCF_030463565.1. NCBI lineage: Eukaryota > Metazoa > Chordata > Aves > Pelecaniformes > Pelecanidae > Pelecanus > Pelecanus crispus. The sequence goes on along the minus strand of NC_134657.1, from coordinate 2,032,570 downwards.
AGGTAAGCCAGAGTTTTAAGTGAAACAGGAGGGAAAACGTCAGAGGGACAAACCCGGCAGCTGGTGTGTACTAGAAGGAAGAACCAGTGACGTTTTAAATGAACTGTACATTTATACGCCGTGTCTGGAGTTAATAAACGATGTTTCATGCTACAGGCTGGAGCGGCTGTAGCCCTGATGAAATCGGGGGGTGCGAGAGCACTGCACAGCCTTCCGTACGCATCGCACGATGCGGAAGCACGGGCAGGCTTGGTCACACTGAATGGGAAGGGTCAGACACAGCCAGAGCGTTTTACGAGCCCTGCTAAATTCCTGCAAGGTTTTAGGCGTGTTTTTCTGGATAAATAAACCTATTGACCCGGCTGAATCCACGACCATTGAAACCAACCTGCGTACCTATTAGAACATTTTATCTGAAGAGTTTTTAACCTGTTATAAACTACCAGCAAATGTATCCTTTAGATAAAGGGTGACTGAAGAGTGGAAATTAAAACATTCACCATTATGGCTTTAAAAATTAATACCGCCTATCTCTCCTTTGATATTATGAGAGATGCGTGTGTTTCAAGTTAGCTCAAAGCACACGGGGCGGGGGGGGAAGACCCAGCCGTTGCTGGAAACTCAATGAAATTCCTTCTGCGTGCTCGTAACTAGAGCAGCAAGTGAAAAGTGCAGGCGTACAGACAACGGAAGGGAAAAATCACCGGCGGCCCAAAGCTTACCTAGTTAAGGCCCTGCGAGAATCTAATTCTGAGGATGCGGATGAGGCAGATACAGATGAGACTGGAGGCTGCAGTGCAGAAAATCTGTTCAAACTCGTGGCACTTGGTCGTAAGGAGTCTGGGAGATTGTAAAGACAACACAGAGAAGGGCGACAACGAGGTCAGTGGCTGCTGACTCCTTGGCACCACAGAATCATTTAAGCAGGAGCTGCTTTCGGAGTGACGGGGAGAGAACCGAAGGGGAAAGGCCGGTCCTGCCCCGCTCTAACCCTGCCTGCCAGGCAGGCATGCAGAGATGAGCGCTCCCACCCAAAGCCGCTCTCGGCAAGGGTGGGTGGTGGCAACGCAGAGGGCGAGGAGCTCTCCCGACTTACCCATCTCGCTTGCCTTGGCTCCACCACTGCTGCCCTTTCCCCAGCTGCCCAGCTGGGCTTTAGGCACAAGCTGAATCTTCTCATCTATTGTGGGCTGTAAAAGACATCAAGATGTACCATTACAAGGGCAAACCGTACACCTTAATTCTCAAGGGGGTATTTTTTGGCAACAAGCCCCGTCTTGTGAATACCAAAATACGCTTTAACACATTTTCGGAAGACCAAACCCCAGCCGAAGACGGAGGACACAAACAAAGGGCATCGCAAACAGCCTCTTCCAAAGTGTCACTGAAAGACACTCACAATGACCGGGAGCTGCTTTTTATTGGGAACTCTGAAGCTCAGTAAGGAGGAAAAAGCACGATATATCAGTACTTGAAAGATGTTCAGTTTGTGATGAGTAAAACGGTTCTGCTGCCCACTCCACCTACCAGTCAGGGCTTTGGGGGGAATCTGCATGGTAACAAACAGAATTCAGAGGGCGAAGAATGACAATAGGTTGCAGAACTTGGAGGGGAAAAAGTAGTGTCTGACAAGAAGAGAACACTGATTTTGCAATGCTCAGTAGGTGAATTTATTGACGAGGAGGCTGTGACCCTGCAGATCTCTTTGTATGAGCTCCCCTCTCCTTCCGACAATGCAGCTGCTGTGGAGCCAGCTCTATTTGTACTGCATTTGTACGAACCGGAGTAGAAGGACTTTTCCCAGATGAGCTGTAAGCCCAGACAAAAGCAGGCTGAATCCCTCCTGCTAATTAAGTTTTGGAGTCTGTTTTATGACTTTCACAAGGAACAAACCGAGCTTGATCTTCAGTCTGTCCAGGTTCTGCTTTACAGCTCTCTGAGCATCCAGGAACTGAGAGTAAAATTCAGGGAGAATGACATTAACTGGGACAAGGGGATGTCTAGGAAACACCCTGATTTATGTGAAAGATGGAGCTCTCCTTGGCGAGAAATCCCAAAGCTGTTCTGAAGATCATTAAAAAAGGAGAAATCTCCAAGCTTGCCTAACCTGCAGCCTGAAATAAATGTCCCAAAATCTCCACTTTAATGGTAAAATAACAGGAAGACGCTTATCTGGAGGATGAGTGTGAAAGTTTAACACATACTGAGGGATGCAACTGCACCGCACAGGAGGCCAGAAACGCTGTAAAAGCGGACGCAGCTCTTCTCGTACGGCTTGAACCTTTCAAGCCTGGAGTGCTGCCATCTGTGATATGTCAGGAACATTTTGTTTTCAGTTTGAACGTGGCATCCTCATTCTACTAAGAAACAGCATCAGAACAGGGTCTTGAGAACTCGAGGCAGCAAAGGATTCCTACCAGACAGGTGTTTGAGATGCCTTCCGTAATAGCCATGTACGTGCTCCATTGCCACCACACACAATACCCCAACTCACAATCTCTGTTAATCGTTTAGTAAAAACACAGATTTTCCACCTTGGAGAACTTCTGGGTCACTAAAAGGACACTATAAATCTGAGAAAAAGCGCATGCATGCTCCTTTCCCTCAGAACAAGCAAACCAGGAACATTCAGAAGACAACGGAGTCTTCCTTTGCGCTTTATTTATGCGTAGTACTAACTCTAGGGATTTAAAAAGCCCCCAAACCCAAGTTTTGACCTGTAAACACCGTAACGGTCTTTCCTAGACAGATACAACAAGGTAAGACCTCAGCATTCTTGTTGCTCTGAACGAGCCTTGTGCTGGCACCTACCTTGGTGATTTTAAGGAACTTGGTGGGGTCCAGCACTCTGCTGTTCTTCGCCCCCTGCACAGTGTTCCAACCGCCTTCATCGACCCGCTGGACACCTGCCAGGCGACAAACACAACTGCCCTTAGCTCAACCCCGCCGCTCCCGCGCACCCCAGGAGAACGCAGGCGATCGTCTCCAAGCTCAACAGGAGGAGGAAAAGAAAACGGCACGTTTCTGCTAAGGCTCAGCACAATTCTGTGCCGAAATCATCTCTTTTGGAGCGTTTCTTCAGCCTAAGATGACGTAACTAACTTGCCTGACTTTATTATATTACAAAATAGCCTTGACATAAAAGATCTCACTATTTTCAAGGGCTGGTTTCGGTGGTGATTCTTCCTGGTTAGATTTCTCAGTGCGTGCGTTCTTGCGATCCGGATGCGGCTGCACATACTGTGCGGTCACAGGCTCACAAAAGGAGCAGATGACGCCTTTGCTAACCCAAAGCTGCATTTGTGGCACAAATTTCAGCAGTGCTAGGCTACTCTAGACACAGAACCATCCAGGCAGTCCCCAAGTTCCTTTCCTTCTCCTGATGTCAGTTTTAGGATAATTAAAACAAAGTCTACATGTATTTTCTTTACGCCCTGTTTTCACAGCACCTTCATTTGACAATCCTTAGTATTAAAGAATCCCAAAAGACGACTTTCTCCTCGCCCTGCTCTGTCCCAGTCTTCATTTTCCCAATCACTCCAAATTCATCTTCAGGTAGTGCCAGCCTCAAGGGCTGGCAGCAATTTAAGGTAATGCCAAGACGCGTTCTCATGCTGAGTTAACACCTCACAACTTTAACAGCTAAAGACAACATGGTTACTCTTGAAATTAGATGCTATTCTCTTGAAATGAGATGCTGCTGTATGCAAGAATGGATGGCAAATCTGACTCCTACGTAGTAACTGGTTATAACAGATTTCTGGCAGCCTGTCACAAAATCAAATATGGTTTGCATGAATGCGACACTTAAGCACTATTGGCCTGCGATTGTTTATTTTTACCCAAGGGATTTGCCCCCAAAAAGTCCACACAGCCAATCCACGGCAAGTCTGTTCCTTCTCCAGCCTCAGCCATAATCAATTCCCTTTGCTCATTACACTTCGGAAAAAACCCAGACTTTTTTTCCCTTATGTGGGGTTCTGACTATGGCCGCTGGTTGTGAAATGAGTGAAACGAGCAGCCAACTTGGCTTTTACTTTACCCGGTCTCCTCTTCTCTTTGGTCATGAGTTGTTGGACCTTCCTCTGTTCTTCTTGCTCTTCAATCTTGGCTTCTTTATGAATCTGCTCGATGGTCTTCGGACCCTGGTCTGCTCTCCGTGACACCCAGTTGCACTAGGAAAGAACCAAACATGTGCTCAGAGATACTTCCAGGGGAGGCACCGTAAATGGGCTATTTTGAACACCACGAACGAGGCCTAATCCTCCCACCCTTGTCATGTCTTAGAGGGGCTGCTCCCCGAGGGACTGGGGAAAATTTTGTGGAGCTGGGTCACATTGTGGACACGTTTATCCCAGCACCACAGGTCAAAGCTACGTACTCTGGCGTACTGACTGCAGCGTGTGCTTTGGTGGAGAATGGAGGCTGTGGCGAAGACCTGACTTTGGAGAGGCATGACTGAATTCAAGACATTTTAACCCCTAGCATCCTGCACGTTCCCAGCTTTCCAGTCTTTCTAGGTTCAGAGGAAAGAGAAAGACTAGAGGGAGGCTGCTGTCACTCTCTATCTGTTTATTACCGACACTGTTGGAGACCTTCCTCCAAGCTTGAGGAAAAAAATGAAACCCTGAAAATAAAGAAGCAAGAAGCAACTGCATTTCATCTGGAGATGGTGCTTTGCCACTCCAGGGATCACGATGGCTGAGACAGGAATCCTGCAGAGAGGGGTGGAGCTGTCTCTCCACAAAACGTTTCCACTGCTTGATGTGTCTACTCAAGCATATGCTGCAGAGATCCATCTACCCCCAGAATAACCAGACTGTCTCTTGATCTTGCTACAACCTCACGACAACTTTTGGGGTAACTGTCTTTGCGTACCCTGCAGTCAAAATGGTGACTTCAGCCTCCACAAAACCCCAAACCAGCTTCAAAACAGCGATCTGAGGTACGAGTAAAACCCGCTCAGGACTTTGGTCAAGTGCTGTCTCGTGGCTAAAGCCGCGCTGCATGGGTGAAATTACAGGCGCTGGGGAAGGTTTGTGCAGTCACGTCTTCGACCGCACGGTTTAGAGACACCTTTCACTGTATGAGACTCCAGCTTTAACGCCTTGGCTACGTTCAAAACCGATGCTTGACTGCAAAATGGGCAGGTCCCTGTCTGCACTTGGCTACGCCGAGTTACCTCCTACCTGTCATTTTTGGAGCTTAGTGCGGACCCACCATCGTCATGCTCTGGTGCAACGCAGACTCCATGTGCTTTTGCCTGCACAATATGGCCAGTAAACAGCCAGCAGATGCCTGGTTGTGCTACAATACGGGCTAACATAGGCCCGCCTTTCAATGGAATCCATACTGCCATGGAAAAGAGCCCTCACAGCTTTTACAGCCACGCTAACCGGTCCCCCTCACTTGTGGGTACGCATCTCGGAGCACTTCGGTCCCAGCAAGGAAGTGCTGGCAGGTAACAGTTACACCCGGAGCGCGTGAAACGAAGACAGCAAAGCAACGCGACTGACACAGACAAGCGCAGGGGATGCTGTGGGGAAAAACCACCCAAAACCTCTGCTGTGAAACGAGCTCAGGCGTGTCTGCTGCAGTGGGGCTAGGCTAGTGGGGCGAGAAGCCAGCACTACTGCTTAAGTAGTGTTGTTAAGCACAACCAAAACACCCGACACAAGCAGTTGATCTGTCTAACAACCCTGGCCTTCATGAAGGCAAAATGGGAGAGATTTCTTGTCTGTAAACAACCAGACTTTGGGGATAAGGGGGACAGATCTCCCCCCAGCGTCCCACTTCTGCTGTAAATACCGTAAATCCCTGCTCTCACATGAGAGCTCTTCCAGCCCGGACATTACAGGGAACGTGCTCTTTTACTTACTTGAGTTGGTACCTACCAGCCTTAGGTCTATTACATCCTGAAGCATGAACCGAATCCTTGAAGATGTTTTCCTCTCTTTCACAATCTTCTCCATCTGATTAAAATACTGGTCCATGCGAGGCTACGCAAGAGAAACATCATCATCGTCAATGTGTCTTGGAAGAAAATGAAAATATTCCCTCAGGTGGGGAGTCGGTGGGTTCTGCGTTACAGCATTTCTGTGCCAGAAACGCATCTGGGGACCCAGAGCTGCTCTCCGGAGAAGCGAGCGTTGGGTCTCATACGCTCCCCTGGGTCGGATTTGAGTGTGCGCAGTGCAGGATGTGCAGGAAACGGGGCACAAGTCTGCGGGCACCTCCTTCGTTTAGCACACGCTTTCTCTGCATTTTTAATTATTCAAATAATCTACACCCGCTGCACGTACACAATAAACTTGCCATCCATTGGGGGGGAAAAAAAAAACCCCAATGTGGTTTTTTTTCCATGGTGCAGCTAAACTGATCTACTGGCTAGCTGCCACCAAAAACGGGGAGTCCTGCTCTACCTCTGAGCTCCTCCTTTTCATATCAGCATGAGCGCTCACCTCAGCCCGAGAAAAACCAGCTCAGGAAACTAAACGGGCATAAAACTAACCCTGCAAACATCATTTCGGTGCTTTACCTCCCTGAACTGTCTCAGCCGGGGTCAGGCAAGAGAAGAAGGGGCAGAAGCACTGCTTCTCTCAGCAAGAAGCTGTTTAACGGGCTTAGCTGCAATATGAAATCCCACAAGCTCCTTTGCAGCCAAAAAGTCATGGTGTGATGGAATCCAAATCAGTTGGCACTAAGACATGAAATGGTATCATTAGAGAAGCCTCCACTAGGTCTAAATTTGACTCGCCAAGATCCAAAAAGCCCAAAATGGGATGTCTGGCTGTTTTAAATAACAAGTTTCAAGGCAGTTTTGTAAAACGTTTCCCAGTCCCTTCACTAAAAACTATCTAAACCCTTTTCCTTATACTTCAACAAACAAGAAAAACCCTATTAAAATTTGGTTCTGGCCTTGCCTTGGAAAGTTTCAGCTCAGAGCAAATGTTTCCAAAGTTAGGAATGACAGGGAAAATATTTGAAATGGACTTTGTCCAGCAGCTTTAATTATAACTATCACTAACACTTCAGGTTCAATAAAAACACATAATAAAACATCTACCCCATTAACAGAAAATAAATAAAGGATCCTCACTCAATCTTGATAGAAATAACAAATCACAAAGACGGGACACGGACAGCGTCTCACACCGGGTAACAGGACATCTGCAAGCACTTCCCTGCGGCGCGCACGCTCCGCGCTCTGCGGTGCACGGCTCAGGCTTGCAGAACCGGCCAGTGCACCAAAGCGTTGGCTTTTGCAGCGTTTCCACGCTCGCAAAGACCAAAACAGCCTCCAGGACTCATCCGACGTGACCTCAGCTACTGCCTTCACGTCAGACCCTGTTTTCTTCCCAAAGCACGTGGAGAAATTTAATCCCCGCTTCTGGCACTTTCAAACCGCATCGATAACGCTGTTGCGTTAACAGCGTAGGGTATTTGGCCGGGGGGATCGGTGGTAAACTACGCTGTTTTGGTCAATGCTCCACAAAGCAGTTTGGGAAACTGTTTCCCCGTAAGGATCAGGATTGATCCGCTGTGATCCCTGCAATCCAGCGCACTGTAAGGGAACTCCCTTCCCCGAGCAGCTGAAAACAATTAGCTCAGTTTGTTTCCAGAGCTGACTCCGACCGATTTCTGGCAAAACCCTCGAATGCTTTTTCATCCCAAGCCTGGCTTTTGTGAAGGAGAAGCAGACTGCAGTGCCAAGAGAAGCTCATCGAGCGCGTAATGCTCCGTGCTACATATACATTTGTTGGGAAGTCGGGAGGAAGATGCTGGAGCGCTGCAGTTGCAAAACAGCTGCTTCATTCCAGCATAGCTGGAGATGATGATGACACAAAATAAATGCATCCTCCAAGGTTCAGGTGGAGGTTTAGGCCAGTTAATGAGGGTTTTTTTTAGATTTAACCTGAACAATACATTCGGTGGTAGATTTTGTAGGTAACCTAAGTCTTCAGTGGTATAGAAACAACTCTGAATCTTAATGGTTTGGAAACTAGAGATAAGAGGTGAATTCTATTTGGAAAAAGGAACCCATAGGATATGCTGAGCGCTTTCTAGAGCGTGTGATTGGACGAAGTTATTTGGAAGCAAGTAGCGCCTGGAGAACACCGTTGAAACTCTATCAGAAAGGGGCAGAGAGGAGGGAGCGAGGCCAGGTCGTGATGAAACATCCGTAGAAAAGCGGATGATTTCCTCATGCTGTAGAGAAATTCCAAAAAAAAAAAAAAAAAAAAAAAAAAAAAATCCTCAAATAAACCCCCCCACACCCCCATTTTTCCATCCCTGCCCTGAAAGCCTCAGCTCTCACTCCCGGTCCTGCCCTACCTTTGCTTTCTCAAAGTCCAGGTCCTTGCCAATGGTAGTTAGCAGGCGGCAAAGGCACTCGAGGGACTCCTCATCGTGGTTTTTCAGCAGCTTTACCACGCAGTCATGCATGATAGCCTCCGTCAGCATTTTTAGTTTGAAAAGCTCGCCAATGAATTTTATATTCCCAATGGATCTCCGTCGGGCTTTGTCCTTGGCCTCTTCCAGCTCGTCATGGAGCCGTGTCTTCTCCTCTGGCTGTAAAACAGAAAAACAGCTCTAAAAAAAAAACCATGTTCACAGAGAACAGAACTCTTCAAAAGATGCACTTTTACATTTATAGTTGCTGTTGTCCCTGCTTACTCTTTTTCGCCTAAAAACCAGAAAGAGGCTGGTATAAACCTGCTGATCAAGGCAAATATTCTTTATTATACTCAGCCACAGTAACAGAATGAAACTCTCGACTCCCAGATTCCCCCCAGATCGACTGCCATCTTCAAAAGAGATCATTTTCAGAGGGAGCTCTGAGAATTTATGGGGAAAAATACCACTTACAGTGGTAGCAGCTTCAAGTTCTTTCTGCTTCTTTTCAAAGACGTCATCATCAGCCTTGTCCTTTTCAAATTCCTTCTGGCAGCGATTTAAGAGCAACTTGCGGAAATTTACTGTGCTCCCAGGTTTGTCTGCCATGGGCACTTTCAGCTACGGGAGAAGGAAGAAAAACATCAGCAGAAATACGGCTAAACTCTACATACGAGTGAGGTTTCCTATAAGCCATCCATTACATTTTATTATGCACTTCATATTCAGCAACACAAGCCGGCAAGGCTATGACAGTTAAGCGTCACGTCATGATTTCCAGCCAAGTTTTACATTTCACATGTAAAGTCGCACTCCAAACTTGGCTGACACCACCTCCGCCCGGAGACAGATTACATTTCCATTCACGGGATCCTTTAAAAAGACACTTTGCTTAAAAACGCTCTTGTTACGTGCTCAAGACTCTGGAGCCGTGCTCCTTCGTTGCACGTCACGAAGGATCGGGGGAAGAGGGGATTATTTTGTCCCAAATAAATTAGTTGAAAACTAGCTGTCCCAAGGCTGGCTTGGCACCTCGGGCTCCCCTTCAAAACAAGAGAGAGAAATTGGACTTTCCAAACATGACTCATTGCATCTTGTGACCAGGCAGAGCGAAGTATCGTCAACTCCAAGCAACACATAGCTCCAAGCAAAGCCCTCTGCCTGCAGGCATGGCCAACGAATGTAGAAGAAGAAATCCGTCCTGTAAATTATTTTTATTCACGCTCGGAAACTAAGATTTAACTCTGCTCTCGCCACGTTTATATTACTGCCGATCAGTTAATGGCGATAACGTGCAGAACATTCACCCATGCAGAGGAATTTCCCATTTGACTTTGGCGGCTCTTACCGTTACAAGACATCTGCACATGTTGGCATACGCCACCGAGAAGCTCGGTTCGTCGATAGCCTTCTCGAAGACCAGGTCGATGACTCCTTTCAGCCTCTCTTCTGTATCTACTGTCAGGTCTGTCACTTGCTTCATGAGCTGATTGAACATCTGGGGCGTCAGCTTGTTCAAGATGCTTCGTACCTTGCGGAACAGCTCCTAAATGACAGACAAACTGTAAGTTTAAGCACAAATCTAACGGGTGGCTTCCAGGAACGAGCTGGCATGCATCTTAAAGGTGAATGGAGACGATGTCCTATAGGAGCTTCTGGGAAGTTGAGTTACACACAGACATGCATTTGTGCACAGCCCAGCTCCAGTTCTAACTCAGCTACCGAAGACCAAAGCTACGGGGCAGGATTTTTGGAAACACCCAAGTGCTTTTTTCAAGTGCAACAGCGGCACAAAGCCCTTGCTGTCACCCATCTGAAATATTCTTCTTGATAACAGCTTAAGCCACAAGATAGAAATTAACAGGGAGTGGCCGCCCTCTCCCTCAACTAGAGGTAATCAGCTTCTCCTATATTTACTTTAAGGCACTTCCCCCCCCCGCCCCTGAATGATAATTAGGCCAACAATGCTGCCGTTAGCCCCAAGAACAGAATTCCAGTGTCCTTCAAGACTATCCCAACTTATCCTACAAATTACACGTTTGACCAGCAGGCAAATGCCTCTGCCCAGAGTGGCTGCCCCACAGAGGAGAGGAGGGGGAGAAAGGCACAGAGAAAGCTTCAGAGACGGCGCTGTTGGGCTGGGCAGGACAAACTGACAGAGGAACCTCAGTCTTGCTGAGGTTCAGGGCAGAAACATAGTCTAAAAGGGGATAAAAAGCAAGTTCTGTCCTGGAATGTTTGAGGTTGGTTGTTTTAGAAGGGAGACAGAAATATTCTAGTAAAATAGCAATAGACAAACAGTCCTGGAAGAGAGGTAGTAGGTTGTCTGGTGTTCCCTATTTAGACTCGCTTAATATACAGGATTGCCATTTAAACTCGAGGTCAAGAATAAACACATGAAGAAAAAAAAAAAAAAAATATCAAGGTAGGGGAAAGCTGTGATCCAAACTGGAATTCATTGCTCTTTTTCACTGTCTCACACAACAGCAAAGGCAAACTACCAGCCTCCTCCTGTTACAGACTGCTGTACTCGGAAGCGCTTGCTAACGCTCTCACCTGGGTTTTGACATTTTCTGGGTCCTCGGTTTGGTTTTCTCTCTTCAGGCTCGGCTTCCAGGCATTCTCTGCCTTCTTGAGGTGGACATCCTCCTTCACACACACAGTGATGATCTTCCTGGGCTCTCTCCTCTGGCCTGGCTGAGATCTCCTCGGTCCAACATTCAACAACTAGGACAAAAACATTCCTTGTTATATCGCCTTTTAAACTCGCATCGCGATAAAACACTGCAGGGCGCACGCCAACACCCGCCGATGGCAGCGCCAACCATCAGCAACTCCTCCTAGGACTTTGAGGACTCCCTCTGACCCACCACACCGGTCCAGGGTGGTCAGAGGGAACATGAAGACACCAAACATGTTTCCCTCGGGCAGCTTTTCCCAAAACAGATATGGGATGACCACTGCCTACACGCATCAGCGATGCTCCAGATGCTGCTTAAGTGCTGCAGAACGCACCCCTACTGACCAAAACTGCCTCTTCAAAGCCAGAAACTCTGTAACTGAGACATCGTAGCAAAGGTGTCTTTAAGGATTACATCAGTCCTTACAGGTGTATTTGAAATGTGCCATCCCAAGTATTAGATAATGATAAATTAGCAGCTCTGCCAAAAACGTTAGGTTTTACTGGAGATTGCTTCAAACAGAGCCATTTTGAGACAGGAATTGCGTAAGACACACTGAATGGAGCATGAGTGCTGCTCCTGCGTTGTAGAAACACGGATCCTAACAGCGTGGGTCAAACTCTTTGCAGTTTCACAGAAGAAAAGGAAACAGTACTTTGTTTGAAACAGCATCAAGTGCTTCTCTGCAATCCTGTATAACGTGATGCTCCCCCTGGTCAAACCAGGTACGAAAACTGCAGAAACCGGGGAGTTTTTCATCGGTTGTACAAGCGATAGGGCACAAGACACCCCCAAACTCCCTCTTCATCATCCAGGAGCTTCTGCTTAAGGACTAAAGGTATCAAGTGCTGTCGGGACATTATTCTTCCCCCGCGCTCTTTCATTTTTCTGAACTCATTAGAAATGTCCAACCTCAATGTAAAAATTAGCGCAGCAACAAAACTCCATTATCAAACCCCGTTACTTTCCACAGAAGTAATTACTCTCTTCAGTGGGCAGTAGGCAACCTCAACATGAAAGATGGGCCATTTAAAACATTTCTTTGTTCAACAAAGGGATTCAATCAGCATCAGAGAGGCAAAACCATCTCAGTTATTCAAAGAGCTTCACTGAATACGTGAGGAGAGGCTCTTAGCTGGTGCCTCTCATGTCATATACCAGCCCCAAATCCACCTCTGCATAATTAAAAAAGAAAACCCTCCTTAAAGGCAGGAGCTTGTATCTGCGATTTGAACCGCTCGGCTTTGACGACGCAAATGCATGCCGCCGATGAGAGCAAACGAACGTAATCGCCGCCACTGCCGGGGTTCTCCTTTGGGCTTCGTTATGTGATAACAGCAACAGAAGATGTTGTCAAAAGACAATGACCTCATGCCATGATGCGCTTCGTACGCCGAGGCGACGCGTGGGAGAGGGCTACGTGGTGCAGCGTGTTGGCACGCTGCCCCAGCACCTACGAAGACCTGTGTTCAGATCCCGCTGGCACGCACAGAACCCATCAGACTCGTTCAAACTTTATCGGACGCACGCTGTAATTGTAACGCAACCGCGCGAACCGATCGCTCCTGAGAAATCAACAGTGGAACGAGACAGCAAGAACGGGGAGCCTTCATGATGCTTTTGTGTGTTAGTCGTCTTCCTAAACCAGTCGTCAATCCCTCCCTACGACCCCTCTCTGCTCCCACCCAGAGCCCTCGATCGACACCGGTGTGACACAGCAAAGTCTGCTTAGCAGCCCCGCATTGAGACATCCACCTCTGGTTTTAGGCAATTTCATGCAATTTTGCTGCCCAGGTTCTAACCACCCTGCAGCCGTACGGCCGTGGAAAGAAGAAACTTCCCTCCAGCTGGAAAACCAGACAATAACGCAACAGAAAAGCGACCAGTTTCAGCCACGCATGCTAGACCTCATCACACACCTCCCTGCCCATAGAAAGCTCGGTAACTGGAGCCAGACTGGCAGCGTGACCTGAAAATTGAAATGTTTGGGCTCATTTCCCCAAGGAACACGGGCAAAGCCGACGAGAGGTAACCTGCGGCCGCCCCGTCTCTCTTGCGCAGAGGCAGCTCTGGTCTGAAGGCGCGTCCGACCGCAGCCGGCTGCACCGCGCGTCCGACCGCAGCCAGCTGCACCGCGCGAGGACAGAGCCGCAGAGGCACGGCGCTTCCTCGGGTACGGGTCCACGCAAAGCCGAAGCGGTGGCTTTTGGAGCTGACGTACCTCCCTGAAGGAGGTGACTACTTCCCTTGCAAAACTGATGGATGCAAGGACCACTCTCGCATCCCCCGAATATCAGCGTGTTACCTGACACAGGCTTCTCAAATCTGGCTGCCTTCGAGACCAGACCTTTGAGTGCATTAGTAGAACAAAGACTTTCTGTAAGATTGGAATTTTTTAGTATCTGCGAATAAACTTGGTTCAAACTGTTTGATTAGGTTTTAAAAGCAGCAAACAGAAGCCTCCTTTGAACGCGTAACAGAATAATATACAGATCAAACTTTTAAGAGAAAAAAATCCGGGGTTTTTTGGTTCCAAATTTACAAAGCGGCCAGTTAAAGAGGCGCTTGAGCTCATGCCTGGCCTCCTTTTTGTAACCCAGTCCAAGTAAATAATAAAGGATCTGTAGCACCTGTGATTACAGCGCTACAGCTTGCAATGAAATAATATTTTCCACCAAAGGCACGGAGAAGTGCTTACCAGATGTTACTACATTAATCTGAAGTACCTGTCTTCTGGATGAAGAGAGGGGAAAAAAAGGAAAGCAGAAAGAAACAGGGACAAGCCTTCTGCAGAGGAGCCAAAATCTCACAGCAACACAGCACGACCTGGTGCTCTCCCTCACGGTCCGCTTCCACTCTTAGGACACGAGTCATGGTAATGCTTTAAAAAACATCCGAGAAGTTAAAGAACTGCTTCTCCCCCTACAACAGGCTTCAAACGCAGAAGGTGAAATTGAGGGCAGATGCTAGGAGCGACTCTGCCTTCCAGGGAAGCACAAGAACCGAGGCGAGGCGAGTTTCCCTCTTGTCTCAGGAAGGATGAAAGCAGACGCATCCCGCCTCGGCGCACAGGGATGGACCGGTCCTCTCCAACCCTACCGCTCTTGTGTTTGCATCTCGTTACCCGCTGCACTCATCTAACTTCTCGTCTACATCAAAAAGCGCTCATTAGCCGTATTTTATTCCTGTGCAATTACACCCCTTGTGTTGTTCGATGCGACATTTGTTAGTTCTAAAAACAGTCATACAACACGTTTAAGCGAAAAGAAGGAAATAAAGAGAAAAGCCGAGGAAGCAAAACAAAAAAGATTCTCAACGTGCCGAAAGCTTGTTAGCGCTGAGCTGCTCGACATTATTTCGAGGGCAAGGAATAGGCAGTGGGGTTTAATGGTTTATGGGCATGGCCTGTGCAGAGGTGGAATGACCGAGTGGACAGACAGCGTACACGCAGATTTTTGCCATGCTTTACGAGAAGATAACGTCTGATTTTGCTCGGGGCTGAAAACCCTCTCATCCTATAACCGCCGACGTCACAGGACAGCAGGGCTTGTTAAACAACGTTACCTTCCGACCCTCCTCGAGAAAAATGCAAAGAAAGGCTCTACTCTGTAAAGGCGCAAATGTAAGATGTATGTTATGTGCTGAATGCTCCAAATGAACGGGGTAAGCGGGACTTACCTTTTCTCCCCCTTTCCACAGGTCTGCAAAGTGCAGACCCCTCGCGGATCCCGCTCAGGCCAACGTCCCAGCATGCCCTCAGCTGGTGATGTCCCACCCACCACTGAAGACTGCCTAGAGGGGTACAATGCAAGTCTTGTTTCGTTTTTTTTTTAAACACTGTTGCACCTTTTTGTAAAGTTTTCTGCCAGTCGTTCTTTATCAACAGTGGGCGTTAGGGAAAAAGACAACTCTACAAAAAGGTGCAAAGACTGGGGGGGAGAGGGGGGGATTTGGCTTACCCCTATCGGCAGGTTCCTCAATGGTGGGTGAGGCGAGACCAAGAGAGGGCATGCTGGGGAACCGCACCGAGCCAGGGAAGGCAATCCAGGGTTGCTCTGCACTTTGCAGGCCTGCGGAAAGAGAAAGAGCGACAGGGACATTACCAAGATGCCGGGAGGCTCGGGACATTCGGCGCACGAAAGGAGAGAAGGCGCCGGAGTACAACCTGCAAGTCCTAAATATAGGAGGCGATGTCGACCTCAAACGGCATCGAGGTTTCAGGACCGGGCGGTGCTCCGAGAGAAACCGTGACACCGAAGCTACTCCAAGACACGGACGCGCACCCCAGAACCGAGGCGCCGGCCACGAGACCGCTCCCAAACCAGAAATATTACATCAACTCAAAATCGCCGGGTTTGACTCCAAGCCTCCTGGAAATCTGCACGCTTGGAAGCCAAGGTTATTCAGCGACCTCCTCTGAAACCAGCAGTTTTGAAAGATAAATGGCGGCTATGTCACTAGACAGATCTAGATGGATACGTTGGATGTATCCTAAGAGACAGATGGAGAATCAATGTTCACACCTAATGGAGGCAGCCTCCATCCTCCAGCTGCGGCTGACCGGGCGGCACCGTGCTGGGGGGCACCCGCACCCCAAGAAAAAGAGAAGGCAAAGGCAAGAAGGAAGAATTCAGAGAGGGATTTCAGAGTTTGGGCAAAGCCAGACACAGGGAAAAGGAGAGAAAGTGAAAGATAAGCAGAGAAAAAGGCAGGAAAACAAGGAATGAAGTGACCGAAGCAAAGCAACATGGGGAGGTATAGAGAAAGCAGGAACATAC
This sequence comes from Pelecanus crispus, assembly GCF_030463565.1. NCBI lineage: Eukaryota > Metazoa > Chordata > Aves > Pelecaniformes > Pelecanidae > Pelecanus > Pelecanus crispus. The sequence continues at coordinate 2,016,717 of NC_134657.1, read as the reverse complement.
ACAAGCGCTGTGTATATTCTTTTTGTTGTTGTCGTTAGTAAAATCTATTTGCTCTACTGGCACACTTTATAAAATAGACTCCCACGATGACCCACACTGACGCCGGGTTGTTGTACGAGAAACGTGTGTTCACACACGTGCCACTGCCAGCTCCTCAGCGTGGAAACAGGTTTCCACGCCTCTCGCGTGGGAAACGGGGAAGGAGATCAAATCCATTTAAGACCAATACGTACCGGTTAAAACCATCTGCAACGTTTTTCTCATTTGCCTAAATTTTGACAGCCAAGCAAACATCACCCTTGCATTCATCCCGACAAACCCAGAACCACCGGAGCATCGGAAGAGGCCCAAAAGCGTGAGGATGGACTTCATCGGTGTTAAGGCCGGTTTTTAAATTAGCAATTTGGGGTAAACTCACACTTCCAGATACGTTTCTTCCACTGGAGGTTTGCCTCCCAAAATCAGCAAAGGCTGGCGTGAAGTCCGGTCCTCGAGGCAGTATCCGAGGGTCCAGAGTTCTCAGGGGCAATTTCGGCTGATTGACCTGCATTGTGGAGCAGAACAAACAAACAGGATCTGTTCAGCGGGTGCTGGAGCTACCAAAGTTCACGCAAGTCTACAGACAACCTCTGCTAAACCCTAAGAGTCATATTTAATATCCAAATTAATGCTTTCGACAAACTGTGCAAGTTTTATGCATCCACACTCACACTAAGAATAAGCATTTAATTTAAAATACGTCTTCTGCAGGTGACTATTGAGGAAATAGGTGGAGTTCAGAAACATTTCAAGGCTGAGCATGACTTACGGAGGATAAAATTACGGCAACACGGGCCCGTCTTCCACAAAAGGAATGTGATAGTCTTGGTTCAGGATCACAAAACTGCCACCTTCCCTCAAACAAATGTCTTTTGTGTTAACAAGACAGATAGCCAGCCGAGGAAAGGAAACTCAAAGGCAGACAGAGCAGTGAGAAGCAATCGCGGAAAAACAGTAGGCGGATGAAATAATTTTGGGAACAAAGCTGCGTTTTACAATTTGTCTGGGTATGAAATTCAGAGTGGAAATGTTTCTGCACATGAGAATCGCCTATATCCTGAGCTGCGCTCGAATCTTAAGAGCGAGTCTGTAACGGTTACATCAAAATCAATGAACTCCATAGTTCTAACTGAGATGAGAACAAGGGCTTGGTGTCAGCACTTCAGAAATAACAAGGATTTCAATAAGCGCAGACATACGGCAGAGTAAATCACATCTGTAATAAGGCTGGATAGAAATCACAAAACAAGTTCTTGAGAATCAAGATTTTAAAGATCTTTTATTAGATCAGCTCATAAACACCGACACAACTGCTTCGGACCAAAAAAAGAGTTTGCCCAAAAGCCTGCCTATGCTTTCTAACCATAGAATTGATCTAATAAAAGACACTGCCTCTCTGCTCAGTCCTGCTTTGCTTACATCCTTAGTTCTTCATGGTTATGTCATCTTAGATTTTAATAACAACCTGGTATAACTTAATCCAGATAGAGACCATTAAAAATCCTTCGGTTTTTAAATCATCTGTGCACATTCATTAGGCACCAACACCTCTATTTGAAGAATTTTGTGATTAACATTAACATCAGCCAAATATTTCCCCTGCCCGACAAAAGTCTGCATCGAAACGGTCAAGCACTAAAGCACGCATTAGGGATCTTTATTTATATTAAAAAAAAAAAAAATTGCACGCACCTGCTTTATCGGCTCTCCTCTCACCTTGTCGAGAACGACATCGCTTATGGGAGGCAGCCCCTCCGGCTTTTGGATACAGGCAGGCATGAACTGGAAATCCAGTAAGAATTCCCGGTCGTACTGCTTCTTCCCCTCTGGGTCCAGGGGCTTCCACTGCTCTATAAGGGGAGAAGGTGCCTGAGATTCATAGGTAACAAAAACCTTCGCTCTCCGAGACGCGTTGCTGGTAAATCCAAGGGGAAGAGATTGCTACAGCCGCTTGGGAAATTTTCATTTAACTTTATATTCATTTTGAAGGCAGGGAGGAGAGGAATACGCTTCACATTAAAGGGACATAAAGAATGGGGAGCGTACAGCCGGCTCCAGCAGCAGCCGCTCACGGAACTGATCACTAATTCCAGTTTTAACCCACGTCATCTCATTTGAGCTCCGGGTTCCGCTCCCTCGAAACGGGGACGATTCCCCGTTTCTGGGTAAAAGCGCAAAAGTTAAAGCGGCTGGTTTTGCGTAAAAGTGAACAATAAATGCAGAGCCGAGGAGAGCACTGCGCAGAACAAAAACATCCTTTGAAAACGTGAAAATACCAAGCCTTTAACAACCCGCGCTGGAGATAACGGTGGGAACCAAAAGCAAACACAACCACAGGCCACGCTTTACCAATTACAACTTTTCACCTGTTTTTTCAGAGGGCTTTCTGGGCAGAACTGTGGCACGGAGGACCTTGCCTGATGCAAATGAAAATGTCAACCTGCAGCCGTTTCAGCGCAAGGAAAATTAGCAGCTGGTAGCCTAGAGACAGGATTTTCTCTGCCGGCCGCAGTTTGTTTGAAGGCAGGACGGAAAACATGGGCTTGCTCAGCAGCCAGGTTAAGCAGTCAGGCCCCTCAGCGGGCGGCACCTTTTTATCCGAAGGAAAACATCTGTACGAGATGCCGCCTTCGTACCTCACTGATGCCGAACGGCGTTGCTTTGCATTTATCCAGCCGCCCAGGTTCGCTGTTACGTTTTCCTATTATTTCTTTATTTTAGTCCCTGGCCACCAGCTTTAGGGTTCCCCCCATCCTCACCCCCGCAGAGGCCACGAACAGGAACGTATTTCAAGCGATGGGTTTTAATAACTGGGAATGACAATACACAAAAGTCGTTAGGATTTTTAGCTCTTTGTGCAGCTTTATCTCTACAGAGCTCCAGGATAAAAGGGTGCAGAGAATGGTTGGGCTGGCTAGCTGTGTCCCAGCCAGAATTCCCAGCCAGCTGCCAATCCACTGTGCCACACCACCCTCCGTTCATCACGGAAAAGTACTGACAGCAGTAAGAAACAGTTTATGCGTACAGTTTCCTTCTCCTGAAAAGATCTTAACAAGCTGTTTTAACGTGGGAAGCAGCTGGGAAGCGTCACAGGCAGGCTTTCTGCATCCCCAACGAGGGGAGAGACCGGGATACAACACACAATTCCTCCCGTGGTTGACCGAAAGGCAAAAATCCCCCTTTTTAGAAAGGGCAGAGCTGAAATCACCGATTATTGCACCAAGTGGCCAGGTCTGCTTTGCAGCAGGCAAGTCCAATGCACGTTGCTTTCCAAGGGATCGATCCAACCGCTCCCGCTGAGCGGATGGACGTCCGGGTCCAACTGGGAGCGCTCCGACTGCATTGAGCGTTTCGGAGAGACAGCTGACGAATTAGGGATTCACTTCAAGACGTGCTTAACTAATGAACTGGTCAGCTATCAGAAGTGTGCGGTAAACTGGCGAGAGGCCTCTATGTTTTCTCCTAACGATAGGATGCTACCAACTTAATCAAAGAGAAGCAACTCGCAGCACCGAAATAACCACGGCAGTGCAATCACTTAACGGTGGTGCTCCTTCCCGGTACCTTGTCCAGGCTCTCACGGCCCTTCCTTATTTTGTTTTATACTCTTTAATTTCTGAGCTCTTAAGAAAATGACTAATTGATTTGGAGGGAGCTTCACCTGAATAAGAAATGGCTTAAAAATCGGTAGCAACCTAAAAGTTGGTCTCAAGGTCTCTCTTAATGAGGTGAATTAAGAGGTTCAGGTCTACAAATTAAGTATCTTAAATAACAAAACCAGCCCTTCGGTAGACTATATCCAGTGCTAACCAGCAACAAAAGGACCACATCCTGTGACCCACACTTGAATTATTTTATCAGAAGAACTGCATGCTCACAGTTCAATAGCAGAGCCTGGACTGAAAACCACGTACTGTTTCTTTTCCTTTTCCTTTCTTTTCTAGAAATCTGAAGATCTATGCAACTGTTTAGCCAGGAAACAAAATCTATATAAACACACATACTCATATTTAGTACCCAATCAGGACTTTCAAATCTCTTATTTAAGGTATGCCTGCTTATATGGAATTTCTCGGATCATTCTCAGCTGTCGATCACACGGGAACCAATTTGCCGCCGTTTCCACTGTGCTGCAGCCAACATCCACATGTGCAATAAATTCAAGGAATCGGGGATTTTCTCTTCGCTGCCACCAGCAAGAGAAAAAACCGCTTTTCCTCTCGTGCTCACCCAGAAGGTCTCTCTGAGCCTGCTGGTTAGCGGACCCCAGCGGAGCCGGTAACGCGGGACCCCCCTGCAGCCCCGCCGGGAACGCCCCTCCTTCCGCGGGGAGGACACACGGGGCGTCAGCAGCCCTTGAAGGAGGGAGGCAGGAAACCAAGCGAGCACGCAGGAGGCCCAAGCAGCATTTACCTGGTTTATACTGGTACACTGGCCCTTCGCTGGAGCTCTCTGTGAAGCCTGAGTTTGCATCGGTTCCTTCGCCCTCCGAAACGCTCTCGGCGCCGTTCCGCACAGGTTCTGCTTCCTGCTCGCCGTTTTCTTCCACAGGTTTCGATTTTTTAAGTTCAGAGGGGTCTCTCTCCAGTTGAAACCCATGGCTCATTTTCTCCTGTTCAGATTCAAGTACTTTATCACCTGAAAGTTCCTCTTCCACTTTAGGCTGAAGCACAGATGGGAAAACACAGAGGTTACGATAAAAACACCCTGCCAAAACGCGAAGCGCGCAAAACGTCTCTTCATTTATTCACACGGCATTTTTGCGCGTGGCGGGAACACACATGCATCTTAAACAGCAATACGGAACACCACACAGAACAACCGGTTTAAAAAAAGATTATCTTTAAAAAAAGATTCATCGGTTCGTTCCCGGAGCTAACCCACCGATAATTAAAAGCGCAACTGGAAAGACTTGGCGTTGCCCGCGACATCCCCAGGGGCTACTGGGATCAGATGGAAGGAACTTAAGCCCTACAGCGTGGCAGCCACGAGCAATTCCAGCCTGGAAAGACAACCTCGCTTCTCCCCTCTCCCGCGGCTCATCGGCTTCTTTAAAGGGCGCGCTGTGCTCGTTTTGGGGGATCCTTCTTTTGAACGTGCGCTTCCTGCTGCTAACTGCAGCAGATCCCACTAAAGGCGGCAACGCGACATACGGCCACCATTTCAGCATCTCGGTTTCAGGAAAAAGCATTAATAGTATCCCTGGCTGTTCATTTTAGAGCTCTCCAAGGACACAGCCTTGCTCTGCATTCAGAGAGGAGGCGTCTGCAACGCGCTTCTCCTGGGAGAAACCCCAACGCGTCTAAGCATCACCCAAAGGAAAGGCTTAATCGAGGGTGCTCCGGAAGAGCCTCTCGACCCTCTCGCCTCCCTGCCTGAGGGCACCTAAAGCATCCCAAAACGCTTTTTGCAGATTTTTCAAGGGAATACGCTGAAAAATTAGCATCGGCGAAAACGCCGAGTGGTCCAGGAGACAAGACCCCTCCGATAAACGACAAAGAAAACACACAGAGTATAAACTCGCTGGCCCAGCCCCAGCGACGTCTTTCGCTCTCTGGCTTGAAAACGAGCACAGGGATGCTTTTAATTTCCTTGGATGACCCAATCTTCAGCTTTTCCGCTGCGCGCAGACCAGCTGCCGCAGCGCGATACCTGGCGCGGGAGCATTTTAAGCATGTGTTCCCCCCCAAACAGAGGGGACAGCATCTGCGTAGCCTTCGCAACGCGCAGGCGAGCCTCTCTGCTGTTTCGGAGGAACCGCGAACGCCTGCCTACGCAAAGGATGAAGCACGGCACTAGACTCAAGACTGACTGCAAAAACTCGCTTTCAGAGCGGAAAGCTGCAACGATGTCTGTGGTAAGGGAAAGTTGTGGAGGAAATAGCAGCCGAATATTAACTGGGGAGAAACGTGGAGTGAAGCAGCCATGCTGCGTCTGCGTCACATCTGGCCCACATCAGGTTTTTTACAGTTTTCAGACAGGGCAGCCTGAATTTTTACATTTTTACTCTCTTAACCCCTCTGTGATCTGTTCTAACCCCAATTTCACCCAGGATATTAAACTAAGAGGCTCCTCCTGTAACATTCCTACCAGAACAGCAACACGGGAGATTTTCATTACTCATCTGATTACCGTGGAGGTGGTTTTGCCTGAAAGTGTCAACATTTTCTTTGCCCAGCTTCTCTGTCAGGTGGTCACACGGAGAACTAACCTTCGGCCGTGACATCACAGTGACATCACTGTGCAGCCGCAGAACCTGCCAAGCGTCACCACGTGGCCTCGGGGACCCAAACCGGGGCAGCGCTCGGGGATTCAAACTCGCTTTTATCTCCTCCTTCACTGGGAGGACAGCAGCGACATGTTCTTAAGTGTTGGGGGTCGCTAAATTAAGCGAGAACGGAGAAAGCTTGAAGAGCTTCAACAGGGAACAGACTAAAACCAGTTATCTAAAGGATGCTGCGGAATATCACAGCTTCTCTACAACTACCTGAAAGGAGGGGGCAGTGAGGGGGGTGTTGGGCTCTTCTCCCAAGTAGTTAGCGATAGGACGAGAGGAAATGGGCTCAAGCTGCGCCAGGGGAGGTTTAGGCTGGAAATTAGGAAAAATTTCTTTACGGAAAGGGTGGTCAAGCATTGGAACAGGCTGCCCAG